>NC_033803.1:29820899-29833277 GCF_001876935.1 Asparagus officinalis | reverse complement strand
CAAGAAAACTTGAACCGGTTCACTTAAAGATTTTTTGTTTATGACATATACTGAATTTGAGCACAGAAGTAGCAAAGAAATAATATTTTTTTTTAACTAATTTAGATGCAACAAATTAAAACAATTTAGTTAAATTTTTTATTAACTAATACAACTAATTAACTTAACAGCAAGAATTATTTCTTAATCTTCTAGAAGATTGAGATGTTTATAGCTTTTGATTTAAATCCGGAAAAATAATTTTTAAAGTTACTGTTCATTCGAGATGGTTACTGTTCATCCGAATTAAAAAAAAATTATTGCTACTAAATAATTTTTAAAGTTACTGTCTAGAATGAACACCTCTGAAAATGAACATCTCCAGGTGTTTGTCGTTTTGCCTCTTTGTGCCCGTTTTCCGGTTCTGCAGTTGATTGGTTCGGATTCGATTTGCTGATCTGATTTGGCAGTAAATCCGGATCCCGATTAGGCAGTAAAGCCCATATTGCTCGATGCTCTAACTCTACTGGTAAGTGACAAGCTTTTCCAAACACTAGTTTGTATGGTGACATCCCCAAATTGGCCTTGAAAGCTGTTCTATATGCCCACAGAGCATCACATAATTTTACAGACCAATCTTTTCTGTTATGATTAACTGTTTTTTCTAAGATTTGTTTGATCTGTCTGTTTGTGACCTCTACTTGTCCACTGGTTTGGGGGTGATAAGGAGTTGACAATTTGTGTGTGATTGAATATTTCCTCATCATAGCCTCAAAAGAACGGTTACAGAAATGTGTACCGTTATCACTGATGATCGCTCGGGGTACTCCAAACCGGGCAAAAATGTTCTCTTTTAAAAACTTGACAACGACCTTGTTGTCATTAGTTTTGCAAGCTACCGCCTCAACCCATTTTGACATGTATTCAACGGCTACTAGAATGTAAACATTTTCAAAGGAATTTGGAAATGGTCTCATAAATCGATACCCCACAGATCAAAAAGTTCAACGGATAAGATGGGTTGTAAGGGCATCATATCTCTTCTAGTGACCTTCCCTAAAAGCTGATAGCGGTTACAAGTTTTGCAAAACTCGTATGAATCCTTGAAAAGAGTGGGCCAGTATAGCCCAGATTGGAGAATTTTTTTTCAGCTGTTTTTCTTAGGCCAAAGTGGCCCCCACATGCTTGCTCATGATAAAATGATAGAACACTCCTAGTTTCTTCAGTGGGAACACACCTCCTAAAGATCTGATCAGGACAGTATTTGAACAGATGTGAATCATCCCAGTAAAAGTATTTTACTTGGGAGAGAAAACAGGATCTATCCTGTTTGGACCAATGAGAAGGGATCTGGTTCATGACTATGTAATTCACAATGTCAGCGAACCATGGGACAGATTGGATTTGTAGGAGTTGTCCATCAGGGAAATGCTCATTGATCGGAACGGTTGATGTTGGTGCGTTCGGTAGTCGAGAAAGGTGATCTGCTACGGGGTTCTCTGTTCCCCTTCTGTCAAGAATTTGAATGTCAAACTCTTGAAGAAGGAGAATCCATCTAATGAGCCATGCTTTAGCATCCTTTTTGGTCAAAAGATACTTTAGTGCGGCATGATCTGTGAAAACTTTGGTTAAGGAACCGATTAGGTAGGATCTGAATTTTTCTAAGGCAAAGACTACAGCTAAAAACTCTTTTTCTGTGACAGAGTAATTTTGCTGGGCATCATTCAGAGTCCTACTGGCGTAGTAGATCACATGCGGTTTTCCATCAAACCGTTATCCTAAAACAGCTCCAATCGCAGAATCAGATGCATCACACATCAGTTCGAAGGATAAGGTCCAGTCCGGTGCATGAATGATAGGAGCTGTGGTTAGCTCCTTTTTCAGATATTCAAAAGCTTTGAGGCAGTCGGGAGAGAAGACAAATGATGTATCATTGGCTAAGAGATTGGTCAAGGGTCTAGCAATTTTACTGAAATCCTTGATGAAACATCGGTAAAAACCAGCATGACCAAGAAACGATCTGACATCTTTGACTATTTTGGTAAGAGGGAGATTAGAAATGAGATCTACCTTAGCTTTTTCCACTTCGATTCCCCTATTGGAAACTACTTGTTTGACCATGAAATGACATTTCTCCCAATTGAGAGTCAGATTTTTCTCCCTACACTGTTCTAGGACCAGTTTAAGATGATGCAAACATTAGGAAAATGTGTCACTAAAGATGGAAAAGTCGTCCATGAAAATTTCAAAAAATCGCTCTACCATGTCGAAAAAAATGCTGATCATGCAACGTTGGAATGTGGCCGGTGCGTTGCACAGGCCAAAAGGCATGCGTCAGTATGTGAATGTTCCATACGGGCAAGTGAAGGTGGTTTTTTCCTGATCTTCGGGAGCGATAGGGATTTGATTGTAACCTGAATATTCGTCCAGGAAACAATAAAACTCATGTCCTGCTAAACGTTCTAACATTTGGTCAATGAAAGGAAGATGGAAATGATCTTTCCGAGTGGCTAAGTTGAGTTTTTGGTAGTCAATGCAAACTCGCCACCCAGTTTGGATCCGAGTGGGAATCAACTCATTAGCCTCATTTTGGATCACGGTGATCCCAGATTTCTTAGGAACAACTTGGACCGGACTCACCCATGAACTATCAGAAATAGGATAAATGATCCCATGATCGAGACATTTTAGAATATCTTTCCTAACGGCTTCTTTCATCACTGGGTTTAACCTACGTTGAGGATCTCTAGTAGGTTTGGCGTCATCTATCAAATGGATTCGGTTCTAAACAATGGTTAGACTAATCCCTTTGATATCAGCCATGGTCCATCCAATGGCTTACCTATTCTTTCTTAAAACATCTAAGAGAGCTTCCTTTTGATCGGTAGTCAAATCAGAAGAAATGATAACTGGTAAAGACTCGTTCTCCCCTAAGTAGGCATACTCTAGATTTTCAGGTAGAGGTTTGAGCTCTAACTTAGAGGATTCCTCCACAAATGGGCGAAGCTGGACTCGGGGTTCTATCTCCAAAGGTTCTAGTTGCCAGCCAACAGTAGAAACATGATTGACCAGCGGTTTTATCTCTAGTTCGTCATCAGAAAGCTCCTCAATCATTAAATCAGATGCATTTGAATCAGACTCACACTCTCCCTCTTGTTGTTCACTGAATATTCCCTGAATAAAATTCACTTCCATGGGTTCATCAGATGGATCACTAGGCTGTCTTCCTAGGTTGAAGATATTGAGGTCAACAGTCATATTCCCAAAAGATAGTTTTATCTGACCGGTTCTACAATTGATCAAAGCATTTGAGGTGGCGGTCTTCCTAGAATGACGGGGATTTGACTTTTGAGATTGGAAACGGGCTGCGTTTCCAAGACAATAAAATCAACAGGAAAAATGAACTCTCCAACTTTGATCAGAACATCCTCTACCTCTCCTTTGGGAATTTTTACAGATCTATCAGCTAACTGTAGAGTGCATCTTGTCGGTTTAAGTTCTCCTACACCTAACTATTGATAGACTGAATAAGGAAGGAGGTTGACGCTGGCTCCCTGTCTAGAAGTGCCTTATCAATGTGAGTGTTACCTATGACGTATGGAATTGTGGGACAACCAGGGTCCTTATATTTTAATGGCATTGGTTTCGAAAAAATTTCACTGAGGTTGGCAGCTAAGAAGACTTTCTTGGGAACATTGGTGGTTCTTTTCTTAGTGCATAAGTCCTTCAAGAACTTTGCATAAGAAGGGATTTGTTCGATTGCATCTAGGAGAGGGATGTTGATCTTGACCTGTTTGAATGTTTCTAGGATTTTCTCAACCTGCGGGGAGTTTTTCCTAGGTTTGAGTCTATCTGGAAAGGGGGCAACGGGCCTATACCTATCTAGATCAGGCTCAATCTCAAGTTCAGCATTTTGGTCATCGGAAGGAATTGTTTCATCGGAAGGAGTGTTTTGAATGGGAGAAGGGGTTTGATCCGGTGGCATTCTAACCTGATTGTCTATTTGTTTTCCTGATCTCAGAGTGTGAATTGCATTCAGTTGAGCTGGGTTGTTGGAACTGGATCCAGTGTCTTTAGGGTTTGCAACAGGTTGACTTGGAAATTTTCCTTTTTCTCTCTCACTCACGGCAGCGGCTAGTTGCCCAAGTTGGGTTTCTAACCGGGCTATGGCTTGAGTGTTCGAGTTGAGCACTTGGCCGGTTGTTTGTATGAAGGAATTTAGAGTGGTGGATGACTGGGTCAACATGTTGGTCGTTTGTGTAGAAGCTTTGATCATAGCTTCTAAACCCTTTTCTAAGACACTCAAATGTTTGTCATGATCAGAATTTGAAGGATTTGTAGGCTGGTGAGGATGAGGATGTTGGGTCGAAAAAACTGGGTTAGCTTGTTGGAAATTATTTGGTGAGTTGAACGGGATAGTGTTTCCCCTAGGGAATTGTTGGTTCGATGCGGGAATGAAGTTTTGGTTTCCATGAGAATTTCCTTGGTTCCAAGCAAAGTTGGGATGATTTCTCAACCTGGATTATAGGTTGGAGAAAATGGATCATTTCTAGGGCGCTGGAATGCAGCGTTCACCTGTTCTAAAGCATGGTTGTTTCCTAGGAGAGGGCATTCCTCTGAAAATGGGTAGAAGACTGACAGTTATGATATCCCGGGGCAGAAATATGATTGATTTGAGCTGGAGCTCGTTCCTTAACTTCTAAGGCTTCTAACCTCCCATGATTGATTTGAGCTGGAGCTCGTTCCTTAACTTCTAAGGCTTCTAACCTCCGCAGAATTATTGCCATCTTTGCTTCAGAAGTAAGGCTTCTAACCTCCGCAGAATTATTGCCATCTTTGCTTCAGAAGCAATGTTTGACTCCAGGGAAAGAACACTAGACTTAGATTGGGAAACTGATGAAACCATGTCATCACAGTGTTCCCACTGCATTGTTTTCTCGGATAAACTCTCTAGAAATTCCCAAGCTTCATCTACGTTTTTCCTCATAAAATCTCCCTGACACATCGATTCTAAAGATGTTTTTGAAGAATAGTCCAATCCTTCATATATGGCTTGGCACAATCGCCATTTTTCTAGACCATGATGAGAACATTGGATTAAAAGATCTTTAAATAGGTCAAAATATTTCCAGAATGGCTCCCCTAGGATAATTTTGAAGTTTTGAATACTGTTCCTAAGCTTTACCGTTTTATGAATAGGGAAAAGTTTCTTGAGAAAAATGGTGACAAATTCCTCCCAAGTTGAGATAGAATTTATAGGTAAGCTGTACAGCCATTTTTTTGCTTTGTCCTTAAGTGTAGAACCCCGTAATTTTTATAATGTTTATATGTGAATTATTAGTAATAAATAATTCTTTTATGATAAATAGCTTGAGGTCATTGATGTACATGAAAACAAGTTATTTGAGATGATATGAGAGTATGGGTGTAGAGTTTTGTGCGATGGTTTCGCAAATAAGCAAAACATGCACAAAAACTGGAATTTGCCAGATTAGTCGACCGATCAGTCGACTGACTGTATCAGTCAACCGATCAGTCGACTGATACGCTGATTTCCAGTTTTTTAGGTTTCGTGTCTGTTTTGATTTGGTTCGGGTTCGGGTCGGGTTTAGCTATTCATATATATTCTCCTTCACCCGAAATCACCCCTCTCATCTTTAGATCTGAGAAAACCTAGCCCCCTCTCCCCTATCTCAAACCCTAGTTTTGTTCTTGGTGATTTGGGGAAGAACTTGGAGGATTTTCGTCGAAATCTTCACGTTGCAGCGAAGGGGAACCACTCTCTCTCAGATCCAGGAGTTGTTCATCACCCCAGAGGCGTGTAACATCTCGCCTAACCTTGTCCTAATTTCTAAACGTTTTCAAATGGTTTTTATGAGTTTTGATGAGCAAAAAATGATATTTTTGTACAAAGGATTGATTTTTATAGCATATAGAGGGAAGATATGTTATTTCAGAATGCCAACGTTTTGTGAATCGAAGATCTAGATCTGAAATGTTTTTATAAGAGATTTAACATGAATTTTTTTTTAAAAATGTTTTAAAACATGAATGCACATGATTTGGGTTTTGTTTATGTATTTATACATGAGATGTTTGTTTCAGTTTAGTTCATACATGTTAATATCAGTATTTTCATGCTTGGGATTGATGGGGATGAGTTTAGATCAATTTTTGGGTGAATAACAACCTGTGCAGAATTTCTGCAGTCCATCGGTCGACTGATCAGTCGACCGACGGGCTAAAATTTTAGTTTTTAGTCGACTGAATCAGTCGACTGACGGGTTGATTGTTTTTTCTCAGTTCCTCAGTCGACCGATCAGTCGACTGGTGAGCTGAGGCTGTGCTGCCTGAGCTTATCGGTCGACATATGAGTCGACTGACGTCATCAGTCGACACATCAGTCGACTGATGAGATGTTTTATAGATTCTTGATCTGTTTGAGTTGCTTTTCGGGGTCGCCTCGATGACCTGACACTAGTTTCACCATGTTAATGATTTATCTGTACATGGGGGTTGACTTTTGACACAAGTTTAGACATGTACACCGAGATGCGTGCGAGTTTAGATTATGTATATCTTTCCGCATATACTTTTCACTGTTGCACAGTCCTTGTGTTGGACTATATAATCCATAGAAGTCCTCGTGTTGGACTATAATCCATTTCAGTCCTCGTGTTGGACATTTGCCACTTATTCCATGTGTTTGGAAACCACAGTATCTAGTTCCTGTATCGGACATATTTCTTAACCCTGTATATGACTTTCTCACAGGAGTATATGACATGACACTTATGTAGATTATGACATGATATTCATGTAAGTAATAACATGATATTCATGTAGGCTATGACATGGCACTGTACTTATGCTCTGAGATTAGTTGTATTTCTTTTATTATTGTTCCTGTACTAGAACCTCGGGTTTGGTGTTTAGGGATTTACAATTTGAGATACAAGGTATATACATGAGGGTTTCCTTGTTTGGATTATTTCGCTCGACGTACCTATGCTCGTGTTGTAAATTTCTAAATACTAAAATCCTCTTTAGTAAGATAAATGATTTTTGATCTATTATGTATTATCTGTATTTTCTTATACAACGAGCCCTGTTCCCTTGGGGTTGGTTGTGATGTTGCTCGCTAGCGCTTTGACGCTCGTTGTCCCTCCCCCTTTCAGGTAACGAGCCAGGACCCCGGAGAGTCGCAGGTTGATGGCGATGCATTTTAGCTTCAGCTGTCTACTTAGCTATTTTTCTTTTGGAGTTCCACAGTAGATTTTTGTTTAGACATTTGAGAGTCTTGTTCTAGAAGTTATAAAGGTGAGTTCTATCATTTCATCATTTATATGTTGTATAATCTTTTACTTGCTTTATACCTACACATGTAGTTGATTCCACTAGAGAGATAGTAATTGTGATGGTGAAACATGTTATTGCATGGTGTGGTACATGGTAGGTTTGACATTCTTGGTTTCACCTTGGACTGCAGCCTTGTGTGAACCCAGGGGCGTCACAGTTGGTATCAGAGCTCTAGTTCCAGTATCCTTAAGATCATCCTGTGTCGAGTCGTGGAGCTAGGATAGAGTTTCTTAGGATTCATGTATAGAGTTCGTAAGGATTTCCTAGTATGAGTGAGGATGATATATGCGTATATCTCAAAATTTGAGAAATTTTTTTTTATGACAATTCCTTAGGATCATCCTGTGTCGAGTCGTGGAGCTAGGATAGAGTTTCCTAGGATTCATGTATAGAGTCCGTAAGGATTTCCTAGTATGAGTGAGGACGATATATGCGTATATCTCAAAATTTGAGAATTTTTTTTTATATAATGACTATTTTTGTATAAGTTTAAAGTATTTGTGCAAATACTATATGTTGTGAAAATTGTATTGTGATACGCTATTTATAGAGGTCTACTTTGACTCATAAACTCTTATTTTCTTATGATCAGAGAAATGGCAGGACGTGGTAGACCTCGTAACAGGAGAGCTGGGCAGGAGCTTGTGGCGAGCCATATCCCACAACCACCACCACCAGTAGCTCAGCCATAGGGAATACCCACCGTTCCTATCAGAGAGAGATCTCCAGAGATCACACCTGCAGCCGTTCCACTAGCAGTTCCAGACAGAGCCACAGAGCAGGAGGCTTGGCTCCGTATGGTTGAGAGATATCAGAAGATGAGGGCACCAGAGTTTCAGGGGTCAGCAGACCCTCTTGCAGCCCACAAGTGGAAGGAGGATGTGAGTAACACCCTCGACATACTCAATGTAAATTCAGTTCAGAAGTAGAGGTTGGCATCCTATAATCTGAAGGGAGATGCCGGGAGATGGTACCGACTCCAGTTTACTCCAGATCAGAGGATGACCCTCACATGGGAGGACTTTATCTATTTCTTCGATGGGTAGTATATCTCTTCTGCAGCACGGACTGGGAAGGAGCTTGAGTTGTCCCGGTTGACTCAGGGAGACATGACCGTGGAAGATTTTGAGAGTAGGTTTATGGAGTTGCTACATTTCACGAGTATGTGGCAGACAGGAGAGCGTCAGGCTCAGATGTTCTTGGCAGGGCTTCGCCCTAATCTCCGCCGATACCTAGTCTCGAGGAGGTTCTATTCAGTTAGGGAGGTAGCTGAGGCCGCCACTTCACAGGAGATTGAGACTAGCATGTTCCAGAAGGATAAGGAAGGGAAGGCCAAGGCAGGGCAGAGCGGTGACAAAGGCAAGAACAAGAGATTTTTTTTCTGGACATCAGCAGCAGCATCAGGGCTCTTATAAGAAGGGACCCCAGCAGGATCAGAGAGCGTATCAGCAGCGCAAGTTCTAGGGATCTTGTTTTAACTGTCACAAGGTCGGGTGCATCGGAGTATCGTAGCGCACCAGTAGGAGCCTAGCAGGGCAAGGGTCCGAACCAGCAGCAGCGCTAGCAGAGCATAGGTCAGGGCCAGTAGAACAGGCTTGAAGCAACGCCAGCAGCTCAGAGGACTGAGGGGCAGATTCAAGCAGTTCAGGAGGTTCCTCAGGGGCAGATTATCCCATATTCTCCATCTCCAGTAGCAGAGCAGTCTTCAGTCATAGGCAGGGTTTATGCAGTAGTTCCTCGTGATCATGGAGCTAGCGGAGCCGTAGTGGAGGGTACGTTCCTTGTGGATTCTTTCCCCGCCCGTATTCTTTTCGATTCGGGAGCTTCGCATTCTTCCATCTCTCATGCATTTATGGTTAGACTCCAGCTCGTAGCTCAGCCTCTAGACACCCCTTTATCTGTTTCCACCCCTTTAGGTGAGGTATCGCTTCTGGAGAGCGTTTGTAGAAGGTGTACCGTCAGTTTAGATGAGTCGGATTTCATAGTTGATTTGATAGTGTTGCATATGTCCGAGTTTGATGTCATCCTTGGTATAGATTGGTTGTCTTCCTATCATATTAGTATTGACTGCTTTGCGAAGACAGTCAAGTTGCAAGCGTCCGATGGATCTGAGATGATTGTAGCCACCTCTCAGGGCAACCGATTTGCGGAGTCATTTCTGGCGTACATCAAGGAGGTGATGCGACGGGATCAGGGTGCTGAGTTATTGGAGACTAGAGTTGTCTCAGAGTATCAGGATGTCTTCCAGGACATACCTGGATTACCTCTGGTGAGATAGGTAGAGTTCTGTATTGAGTTGCAGCCAGGCACAGCCCTGATATCCCACGCACCCTATCGCATAGCACCAGCTGAGATGAGGGAGCTTCAGACCCAGTTGGACGAGTTGTTAGCTCAGGGTTTTATTCGCCGGAGTCATTCTCCGTGGGGCGCGCTGGTCCTCTTCGTGAAGAAGAAGGACGGTAGTATGAGATTATGCATAGATTATAGAGAGTTGAACAAGGTCACTATCCGGAATAGGTACCCACTACCTAGGATTGATGACTTGTTTGACCAGTTACAGGGAGCGTAGTATTTCTCGAAGATTGATCTTTGTTCTGGCTATCATCACTTGTGGGTTCGGGAGATGGATATTCCCAAGACCACCTTTCTTACTAGATATGGATCTTTTGAGTTCTTGGTCATGCCATTTGGGTTGACCAATGCACCCACGGTATTCATGGACTTGATGAACCGGGTTTTCCATCCCTTCTTAGATCAGTTTGTGATCATTTTCATCGATGATATTCTCATTTACTCGAGATCGGAGGCAGATCACGAGGAGCATCTACGGATAGCGTTGAGGACTCTACAGGAGCATCACCTGTATGCCAAGTTCAGCAAGTGTGAATTTTGGCTTTCAGAAGTCAGATTTCTTGGCCACGTCATCAGTAGAGAGGGCATAGCAGTGGACCCGACTAAGGTCACGGTAGTTCTTGATTGGGAATCACCAAAGACGGTGACAGAGATTCGCAGCTTTTTGGGTTTAGCTGGATATTACAGGAAGTTCATTCAGGACTTCTCGAAAATTGCGACGCCGATTACACACCTTACGAAGAAGGGTGTATAGTTCATATGGAGCATGGAGTGCCAGAAGGCTTTTGATATTTTGAAGGCTAAGTTGACTACAGCGCCGATTTTGACTATTCCAAGCAGCGACAGGACATTCGTCGTATATACAGATGCATTGTTGGCAAGCTTAGGAGGCGTATTGATGCAGACTCAGAGGGTAGTAGCTTATATCTCACGGCAGTTGAGGGTGCATGAGCAGAACTATCCCACTTATGACTTGGAGTTAGCAGCAGTGATATTTGCACTGAAGTCATGGAGGCACTACTTATATGGAGTACAGTTTGAGTTGTTCACAAACCATCAGAGTCTGAAGTACCTCTTTTCTCAGAAGGAACTCAATCAGAGACAGAGGAGGTGGGTTGAGTTTATCATGGACTACGAGTTCGCGATTCAGTATCATTCGGGGAAGGTGAACGTCGTAGCAGATGCCTTAAGCAGGAAGCGTCGACATCGGGTTTCAGCTTTGAGGTGTTCATTACATCGGGATCTTATCACTCTTAGCCAGTTTGATTTTATACCCGAGATTGGAGGAACCAGTGCATTTTTAGGAGCTGTGTCAGTGCAGCTATCTTGGAGTGACAGAGTTGTCAGAGCTCAGTTGGGAGACTCTTGGATTCAAATCCGAAAGGAGGAGATTTCCAAGGAGCCTAAGACTGATTAGATCATTAGAGCAGATGGAGGTCTCCGGATGAAGGGCAGGCTAGTCATTTTAGGCAGTGCCGAGCTGAAGAGAGAGTTACTTGATGAAGCTCATCGTACTCGGTACACAGTACATCCAGGGACTACTAAGATGTACAAGGACCTGAAGAGACACTTTTGGTGGAGTGGTATGCGAAGGGAGATTTCAGAGTATGTGGCTAAGTGTTTTACCTGTCAGCAGGTGAAGGCAGAGTATCAGAGACCGGCAGGAACACTTCAACCTTTACCCATTCCAGAGTGGAAGTAGGCAGACATTTCTATGGACTTCATTGTAGGGTTGCCGAAGTCGAAGAAGGGGAATGATTCAGTTTGGGTGATTGTGGACCGGTTGACGAAGTCAGCTCATTTCATTCCAGTGAGGACTACCTATACCGCCGAGGCATATGGGAGGATATTTATCCGGGAGATAGTTCGACTTCATGGAGTTCCAGACACGATTGTATCGGATCAAGGTTCGGTGTTCACTTCGCACTTTTGGATGAGTTTTCAGGACTCTTTTGGCAGCAGACTATCATTCAGCAGTGTTTTCCACCCACAGACGGATCGGGTGTTGGAAGACATGTTGTGGGCTTGTGTCATTGACTTTCAAGGCAGTTGGGAGGATCACATTCCATTGATAGAGTTCGCTTATAACAACAGTTATCAAGCGACGATCGGTATAGCTCCGTATGAGGCATTGTACAGGAGACCCTGTAGATCACCGATATGTTGGGCAGAGCAGGAAGATAGCTTGATGCTTGGACCGGAGCTGGTGAGGCAGACTACCGAGAAGGTAGCATTGATCAGGGAGCGGATTCTAGCCGCTCAGAGTCGGCAAAAGAGCTATGCAGATAAGAGGCGAAGACCCTGTAGGCGTCTAAAAATGCCTATAGGTATCCACACACAGCTCGAGACGGAGAGAAGGTGATAAACGTTATTATCCAAGTCAAGGGAATTTATCCAACATCAGTAAGTGTATGAAATAGATCAATAGAATACACAAGTCAACGAAGCGATGAAGCGTACGAAAAACAAGGAAACTGGAAGAATCACGAATCGCGAAAATATCAAAAAGATGAACGAAACACCACTCGGAGGCCTGTGTAGGCGCGAGTCACCAATTGGTGGCTCGCACCCATGCGAGCCACCAAATGGTGGCTCGCACACATGCGAGCCACCACGACTCTTTTTGACTCCCAAGACTCCCAAAACGCAGATTTCGATGATTTTTAAGGATTCTTTCGTCCCAGGGCA
>NC_033803.1:29820170-29820712 GCF_001876935.1 Asparagus officinalis | reverse complement strand
AGTTTATCAAGGACTACGAGTTCACGATTCAGTATCATCCGGGGAAGGCGAACGTCGTGGCAGATGCATTAAGCAGGAAGCGTCGATCTCGGATTTCGGCTTTGAGGTGTTCACTACATCGGGACCTTATCACTCTTAGCCAGTTTGATTTTAGACCCGAGATTGGAGGAACCAATGCATTTTTAGGAGCTGTGACGGTGCAGCCATCTTGGAGTGACAGAGTTGTCAGAGCTCAGTTGGGAGACTCTTGGATTCAAATCCGAAAGGAGGAGATTTCCAAGGAGCCTAAGACTGATTAGATCATTAGAGCAGATGGAGGTCTCCGGATGAAGGGCAGGCTAGTCATTTTAGGCAGTGCCGAGCTGAAGAGAGAGTTACTTGATGAAGCTCATCGTACTCGGTACACAGTACATCCAGGGACTACTAAGATGTACAAGGACCTGAAGAGACACTTTTGGTGGAGTGGTATGCGAAGGGAGATTTCAGAGTATGTGGCTAAGTGTTTTACCTGTCAGCAGGTAAAGGCAGAGCATCAGAGACCG
>NC_033803.1:29817743-29820140 GCF_001876935.1 Asparagus officinalis | reverse complement strand
ACCGGCAGGAACACTTCAACCTTTACCCATTCCAGAGTGGAAGTAGGCAGACATTTCTATGGACTTCATTGTAGGGTTGCCGAAGTCGAAGAAGGGGAATGATTCAGTTTGGGTGATTGTGGACCGGTTGACGAAGTCAGCTCATTTCATTCCAGTGAGGACTACCTATACCGCCGAGGCATATGGGAGGATATTTATCCGGGAGATAGTTCGACTTCATGGAGTTCCAGACATTCAGTGTTCACTTCGCACTTTTGGAGGAGTTTCCAGGACTCTTTTGGTAGCAGGTTATCATTCAGCAGTGTTTTCCACCCACAGACGGATGGTCAGACAGAGAGAGTAGATCAGGTGTTGGAAGACATGTTGCGGGCTTGTGTCATTGACATTCAAGGCAGCTGGGAGGATCACATTCCATTGATAGAGTTCGCTTATAACAACAGTTATCAAGCGACGATCGGTATAGCTCCGTATGAGGCATTGTACAGGAGACCCTGTAGATCACCGATATGTTGGGCAGAGCAGGAAGATAGCTTGATGCTTGGACCGGAGCTGGTGAGGCAGACTACCGAGAAGGTAGCATTGATCAGGGAGCGGATTCTAGCCGCTCAGAGTCGGCAAAAGAGCTATGCAGATAAGAGGCGAAGACCCTGTAGGCGTCTAAAAATGCCTATAGGTATCCACACACAGCTCGAGACGGAGAGAAGGTGATAAACGTTATTATCCAAGTCAAGGGAATTTATCCAACATCAGTAAGTGTATGAAATAGATCAATAGAATACACAAGTCAACGAAGCGATGAAGCGTACGAAAAACAAGGAAACTGGAAGAATCACGAATCGCGAAAATATCAAAAAGATGAACGAAACACCACTCGGAGGCCTGTGTAGGCGCGAGTCACCAATTGGTGGCTCGCACCCATGCGAGCCACCAAATGGTGGCTCGCACCCATGCGAGCCACCAAATGGTGACTCGCACAGTCCCGAGCCACCAGGACTCTTATTAAGTACAAAACCTCCCCAAACACAGATTTCGATGATTTTTAAGGATTCTTTCATCCCAGAACCTCCCTAACTATTTTAAGGTTATCCCTAGACGCGTTTGAGTGGTTATTAACTGCAGATAACATTTAAACACAAATTCTTATTCGAAAGGATATCTCCAAAGACCTATAATTAGAAGCCTAGGGTCTTCTTTCAGGAGGATCTGAAATTGAGAAGGCGAGGTGCTGTCAAATTGCCCAGCTAACCATGAATTTCAGAGGAGAGTTATCAGATCTTGGCGAACACTTTCATAAAGAAAGCCCTTCGAAAGGTTTGTGATTCTCTCCCCTTCTTTCCTCTGGATTAAACTTGGTTTTAATCTCGAGAAGAGCCACAATCTCGCTTGGTCGTGATTGTCGCTTCCGCAATTGTTTCCTTCGTGAAACAAGAGCGTAGTTATACTGTCAATCGGGTTGATCTGCGGTGGTCCACGGACTAACGCGTCCCCGTCACAGGCAAAGATCTCACGCAAAGTAGCAGGAGATAAACTACTGCTGCGTTTTGTTTGATAAAGTTATAATCTTTATTTTTCGTTGTAAGAATGTCTTATAAAAAGATCAACTTTTCTTTCAGTTTGAACTTATAATCGATAAATGGTGTAACAGGTTTGAAAGCAATGGAAAAGGTAACTTTTGACACAAACAAACTGGCGACCACAGTGGGAACCGACAGCTTTTCTGTCAAAGCTGTAGTGTCGCAACCAAATGTCATCTTCCCGATCAATGAGGAGGTCGAATACGAGTTCGACCAAGCAAAGTATGAAGAATACTTATCCTCATCTTCCCGATCATCCTCACCTCGCAGGAATAGGAGAAACTCCACGAGGAAAGGTCGAGGACACTTGGATTTGAAGGTTCAAAACCAAGAACCTCATCCCGCAGCGGCTCAAGGCACACCTTGCAAAGCTGAAGCTGCTACTGAAAACGAGCCGACCTTATCCAAGAGGGAGCGTCAAAGACGGCGTCAACGCCTTGCACGCCAATTGGCCAAAGCTTCCGAGCTAGTTGATGGAATCCGTTATGAAGCGAATTTGAAGTCTAGAAGACATCAGCCACCACGACAGCGAACGGGTGACTGTTCCAAGTCAACGGCGAATGAGTGGGTCCCTGTTAAGAGGACACGTTCAACTCTTGAAGAACGAAACAAGAAGCGCCACGCTTTACTCGCGCACGCAAGAGTTCTGGTGCAAGAGGCCAAGAAATTGCAAACAAATCAAGCGGACAACAGACTGTCAAAGCCACGTCAAATCTGGAGACCGAAATCCAAAACGAGACCAGAAAAAGACCAACTGTCGGCTGCTGGCTCGGCCAGGGCCGAGCCACCAAACACTGGCTCGGCCAAGGCTGAGCCACCAAAC
>NC_033803.1:29814883-29817733 GCF_001876935.1 Asparagus officinalis | reverse complement strand
TGGAAAACAATGGAAAAGACAACTTTTGACGGAAACAAACTGGCGAGCCACCAAACACTGGCTCGGCCAAGGCCGAGCCACCAGCTGCTGGCCCGCGTCACCGCCAAGCCAATTCGTCTCCGTTTGCAGAAATTTCGCCTCTCGCGACCAGTTTCGAGTCTCCGAGAACTCCTGTTTCTGTTCCAGCGACTTCCTCAACTTCAGTAGAACCCCGCGGCAGCATGGACCTGTCCCGATTCAAAGTGATGATTACTGATCGTCTTGGTCCTTTGCATAAAGATGAACCCCGTATGGTTCGTCAGACTGGGGGTCGTACGCGATTCTCCAGTAAGTCAAAGATCTCTCTTATGGAGAAAGCACCAGTAACCACTCGCCTTGGACTACGGGTCGAAGTCCAAGAGCATGTTGGGTCCTCACGCGCACGAAGGCGTGGTTTCAAACGAGCGGCTCTTGAAAATAATGACAGGGCATTATATCCTCAAAGAGAGCCCTATTCATCAGAAGACGATGACGTTAGAATGGGAGAATTATGCCAGCACAAAATAGGTTGCTCCGATAATCGTATCGATGAGTTGTACTATCAGGCTGGGGGTACGAATAGAGCTCGAAAGAGAAATACCCGGCAAATGGATTCTCTTTGTCCATGTACCAACCTTATCAAGGCGGTATTATCAGAGTGTAACTGCTCCAAGCCGCCTCGCAGAGGATTTCGGTATTTGAAAGACCTTCTACAGAAATGCTAAGACACAAGTCAAGACGTTTTCGTAAAAGGAAGCCGGCCGTTCAAGAACTTGAATTCTCAAAAGTCACGATTAATATGACAGACAAAGGAAAATCCACGCGACGCTTCAGTCCCGAACCTTTTCCACAAATATCTCAACGATTGACTCGGCTACAAACCGGGGCGATCAGGCCTAGAGATTATAGGAGAATTCAGAGAGGGCAGTCCTCAGACGATGAAGCATCAGATGCTAACTCTGCAATCGCTTCAGATGCCACTGTGTCCAGTACGGGACAAACTCAAGAGTCATTCATGATCACTACTGAACAGATGGCTCAACTTCTCCAAGAAGCTTTGGCAAAGCAGAAAGAGGACTTTAAAATCGAGATGGATATGGCTGTGCAACGGGTCAAAGATTTACATGCCCAACAACTCCAACAGTTGTTAAATCAACGCGGTGAATCTAGTCGTCGAACTACCAATCAAATAGATAGCGACTCAGAAGTGGAGGAAAATATCAAGAATACTGAAGACATCCTTAACGTTGGGGGTGGTAACAATATCCCTCTCCAAAATCGCCAGAAGAAAGATCCAGGCGAAGACCTTAAGATGAAAGACCTCGAGAGCAAAATCAACGCTCTAATGTCTGCTCAAGAGGTGAAAAAGACTGGCATTCCATGTCCCTACCCAAGAGAGTGGGATTCAATAACATACCCGGCGAAGTTTAACCTGATTAAATTCATGTCGTTTGACGGGAAGGGTTCGCCCACACAACATCTGATCTACTTCAAGTCCCACTTGGGTATGATCTCCGGCAATGAAGGCTTGATGGTTCGGTCATTCGTTAGCACCCTTCACGGGCCCGCCTACGATTGGTACCGCCGTCTTAAACCGGGGAGTATCAATAGCTAGGATGACATGGAGAGCTCATTTCTCGGCAACTTCTTCGACGACGACACCAAGATATCGATCGGAACACTCTTTGAAGAGAAACAGAAAGACGGAGAGCTCGTTGAGAACTTTGTTAAGCGCTTCCGGAACAAGGCAATGAACTGCCGAGATCCGGTCATGGAGGAATTCATCCTCCAAACATGCCATAACAATCTTTCCTTAGAAGTGCTAGAAGTTATGGGAGTCGCACCGTCCTACACATGGAAAGAGTTGAAGATGCGCGGAGAGCAGGCCGAACGCTTCCTCCGAAGGAAGAAGGCCGAAAGGAGCAAACCGATGACTAATCCTCCGAACTCAAACTTCGCCTCCCGTGGTAAAGGGAAGACCCCTGCAGCTAAGGTTGATGCTAATCAGACGTCACAACAACAACCCCGAAGACAGCAGAAGACTTCGGATTCAAGACTTCAAAAAGAGTATTCCTTCAAGGACGAAGACGTTCCAGCCATCTTCGAATCCCTCCTTGAAAACAACAAGATCAAGCTACCACCTGTCATAAATCAAGAGGAAGCTGATAACACTACGGATCCGAAATACTATGCGTACCACAGGAGGATCCTTCATCCTACCAAGGATTGCTTCGCTCTCAAAATAGCATCCAAACCTTGGTTGAAGCCGGCGTCATAACGCTGGGATAAGCCAAATGAGAATTGCCACACTCCGAAGAGTATACAAGTATAAACTGCTCCTCGATACTCCAATAGGTATATGAGTCTAAACTATTTCCTTTCTTCTACGGGAAGTTCCTGGAGAGTGACATGCGTGGTATTCTTAAGGATAACCCAATCATGCAGCTGATACAATGATAAACCCAGTTTCGCAAGAAAAGCTGGGGCTGGATGATTCATGTAACGGGAAGTTCCCAGAAGAATGCTACATATAGCTTTCTTAGGGATAACCCTATCATTACAAAAAAAGGTGATAAACACTAAACCCCCACTGTGATTTCCAAACACTCTTTTGCTGAGACGAGATTCGATCACCTCGTTGGATCAATCTTCCCTCACAAAATTCCCATTGGTGTTTGACGACTCACAGTATTCCATCACAAAAATTAACAGTGGGATCACCGAAATTCTTTCTGGTTTAACTCATTCAAACTTCCGCTATGTTCGTGCACTCAACACTTTCATAGTTAGAGTCCGGATATAATCTGGTCAAACCTTCATACAGTTAGGACC
>NC_033803.1:29797604-29814090 GCF_001876935.1 Asparagus officinalis | reverse complement strand
GCGCGGAGAGCAGGCCGAACGCTTCCTCCGAAGGAAGAAGGCCGAAAGGAGCAAACCGATGACTAATCCTCCGAACTCAAACTTCGCCTCCCGTGGTAAAGGGAAGACCCCTGCAGCTAAGGTTGATGCTAATCAGACGTCACAACAACAACCCCGAAGACAGCAGAAGACTTCGGATTCAAGACTTCAAAAAGAGTATTCCTTCAAGGACGAAGACGTTCCAGCCATCTTCGAATCCCTCCTTGAAAACAACAAGATCAAGCTACCACCTGTCATAAATCAAGAGGAAGCTGATAACACTACGGATCCGAAATACTATGCGTACCACAGGAGGATCCTTCATCCTACCAAGGATTGCTTCGCTCTCAAAATAGCATCCAAACCTTGGTTGAAGCCGGCGTCATAACGCTGGGATAAGCCAAATGAGAATTGCCACACTCCGAAGAGTATACAAGTATAAACTGCTCCTCGATACTCCAATAGGTATATGAGTCTAAACTATTTCCTTTCTTCTACGGGAAGTTCCTGGAGAGTGACATGCGTGGTATTCTTAAGGATAACCCAATCATGCAGCTGATACAATGATAAACCCAGTTTCGCAAGAAAAGCTGGGGCTGGATGATTCATGTAACGGGAAGTTCCCAGAAGAATGCTACATATAGCTTTCTTAGGGATAACCCTATCATTACAAAAAAAGGTGATAAACACTAAACCCCCACTGTGATTTCCAAACACTCTTTTGCTGAGACGAGATTCGATCACCTCGTTGGATCAATCTTCCCTCACAAAATTCTCATTGGTGTTTGACGACTCACAGTATTCCATCACAAAAATTAACAGTGGGATCACCGAAATTCTTTCTGGTTTAACTCATTCAAACTTCCGCTATGTTCGTGCACTCAACACTTTCATGGTTAGAGTCCGGATATAATGCTTGGAATTTTGATCTGTTAATCTTTGACGAATTGTCAAACCCCTTCGTGTTAAGTCCTTATCATTTGACACTAATAACCCCTACTGAGTGATTTGTACAAGTCAACACTCACACTGTGATTTGTACTCCAACTCTCACTGTCCATTTGGTCAAACCTTCCTACAGTTAGGACCACTATCAAAATCCCCTCTTGATTCCTCCTTCCTACAGTTAGGACCACTATCAAAATCCCCTCTTGATTCCTTCAATGAACGAGAGGTCCACAAATCAAGTGATCAAACCTATAAAAGTCAATGAACGAGAGGTCCACAAATCAAGTGATCAAACCTATAAAAGTTAGGGTCATCTCATACTCCCACTTGGTCAAACCTTACTACAGTTAGGGCCAAAACCAAAATCCCCTCTCGATTCCTTCAACGAACGAGAGGTCCGTTTTTAGATTGAGCAATCAAAACTTCCTACAGTTAGGATCGTCTTAAGCCTCCCACTTGGTCAAATCTTACTACTGTTAGGGCCAAAACCAAAATCCTCTCTCGATTCCTCCAACGAACGAGAGGTCCGTTTTCAAATCGAGTGATCAAACCTTCTTACAGTTAGGGTCACCTCAAACTTCCGCTTGGTCAAACCTTCCTACAGTAAGGACCAAAATCTCAATTCACTCTCGATAAACGAGAAATTTACCTTTAGTTCGGTAATCAAACCTTCCAACAGCTAGGATTATTCGAATTTTTTGATTCTCGGAGTAGAGATCCCACTCCTAGTTTCACCTTTCCGGATTCTGGGGGTGGAGATCCCACCTCGAGTCTTCTTTCCAACTGGAGATAGAATATAAAATTCTTCCTCTTCAGTGTTGGGAGATAGAATATAAAATTCTTCCTCTCCTATTTTGGGTTCGTCTTTGCCCCAGGAGAAGACACCATTTTTTTTTTAAACTTCTAAAATTCGTGCTTCACACGCACGGGGAATTTTATCCCGAATCTTGAGTAGGGATCAGTCAACGCCTAACACGCGTTGCCGGTTTAGTCTTTCACCGATTGAAAAAGACACCAGAATTCAAGTCTAGGGAATTTTATCTCGAATCCTAAGTAGGGATAAGTCAACGCCTAACACGCGTTGCCAGTCAGTCTTTTACCGTAAAAAGAATAAAAGCCCACATATTCGATATTGTGGCAGGTTGTTATTAATAACACCAAAATCCGTGCTTCACACACACGGGGAATTTTTTCCTGAAGCCTAAGTAGGGATAAGTCAACGCCTGACACGCATTGCTAGGTAGTCTATTCACGTGAGAAAGACGAAGTCTACGTATTCAATATCGTAGCACTAAGAGAGTTAACTTTCTTAGCATAACGTTACATGCGGAACGGACTTAAACAATCCGCATGCAAGCCTGATTCAAATGGTAATCAGTAAAGGCACGTCAAATCCGTTGAAGGCTGAGGGTTTGCCAAAAACCTTAAAGTCTACGCCTAACACGCGTCGCCGTTTAGTCTTTTCACGTGAGAAAGACGAAGTCTACGTATTCAATATCATAGCACTAAAAGAGTTAACTCTTTTAGCATAACGTTACATGCGGAATGGATTTAAACAATTCGCATGCTAGCCCGACTTAAACGATAGTCGGTAAAGGCTCATCAAACCTGTTGATGGCTGAGGGTTTGCCAAAAATCCTATATATGCGAAAGTCACTGACGCACCAGCCCTATTAATTGGTCTCGTTACTTGGACATCTAACAAATTCGGGATAAGATCCACACATGCAGATGAATCAGCTTTAATAGTTGGTCCTGCAGCCCAATATTTGGGACCGCCATGCTCCAACGCCTTAAGAGCTTAAACTGTGGAGACTTCAGCAAACGTACGAGTATAAACTGTGTCAAACGCCGGTCAACTCATTACAACTAAAATCAACGCCGGACAACGCGTTACAGTAGAGGTCGATGTCGGTCAACGCATCAGCAATTTTGCCAAAATAAGGCAAAAGATGATCCCAAGGAGTTCAATTACAATCAGATATGAATTCCCGACGAAGATGATCAGTTCAAAGTCAACTCAACGATAAGAGCTAAATTCAGAAACTTACACACAGTTCAAAGTCAACTCAACGATAAGAGCTAAATTCAGAAACTTACACATCAACTTCAATCCAAGATTTCAACAACGATCAAGAACCTTAAAGTTCACAGGTCCCTCTACGAGATTGAGGAAGAGGCCTATCTTATCCAAAGCATTCCAGACTCCCCTATAAAAGAATGAGTCTAAAATACTTTGGAGGGGGTATCTGTAGGCGTCTAAAAATGCCTATAGGTATCCACACAGCTCGAGACGGAGAGAAGGCGATAAACGTTATTATCCAAGTCAAGGGAATTTATCCAACATCAGTAAGTGTATGAAATGGATCAATAGAATGCACAAGTCAGCGAAGCGATGAAGCGTACGCAAAACAAGGGAACTGGAAGAATCACGAATCACGAAAATATCAAAAAGATGAACAAAACACCACTCGGATGCCTGTGTAGGTGCGAGTCACCAATTGGTGGCTCGCACCCATGCGAGCCACCAAACACGGATTTCGATGATTTTTAAGGATTCTTTCGTCCCAGAACCTCCCCAACTGTTTTAAGGTTATCCCTAGACGCGTTTGAGTGGTTATTAACTGCAGATAACGTTTAAACACAAATTCTTATTCGAAAGGATATCTCCAAAGGCCTATAAATAGAAGCCTAGGGTCTTCTTTCAGGAGGATCTGAAATTGAGAAGGCGAGGTGCTGTCAAATTGCCCAGTTAACCACGAATTTCAGAGGAGATTTATCAGATCTTGGCAAACACTTTCATAAAGAAAGCCCTTCGAAAGGTTTGTGATTCTTTCCCCTTCTTTCCTCTGGATTAAACTTGGTTTTAATCTCGAGAAGAGCCACAATCTCGCTTGGTCGTGATTGTCGCTTCCGTAATTGTTTCCTTCGTGAAACAAGAGCATAGTTATACTGTCAATCGGGTTGATCTGCGGTGGTCCACGGACTAACGCGTCCCCGGCACAGGCAAAGATCTCACGCAAAGTAGCAGGAGATAAACTACTGCTGCGTTTTGTTTGATAAAGTTGTAATCTTTATTTTTTGTTGTAAGAAGGTCTTATAAAAAGATCAACTTTTCTTTCAGTTTGAACTTGTAATCGATAAATGGTGTAACAGGTTTGAAAGCAATGGAAAAGGTAACTTTTGACATAAACAGACCCTTGGAGTTTCAGGTTGGGGATTCAGTTATGTTGAAGGTATCGCCTATGAAGGGCGTGCAGCGATTCGGACGATGGGGGAAGCTTGCGCCGAGATTTATTGGACCATTCCATATTTTGGAGCGCATTGGAGTTGTGTCATACAGACTAGATCTTCCAACATCGATGTCTATTATACACAATGTATTTCATGTTTCTATGCTCAAGAAACACTTGCATGATGAGGAGCAGTAGCGAGTATTGGATACACCAGAGATTGAGCTTCAGGAGGATTTGACTACTGTCGAGATTCCGGTTCGTATTCTTGCCAGAGAGGAAAAGAGACTTAGAAAAAAGGTAATTCCCTTGGTGAAAGTTCAGTGGAACCGAGGAGGCATTGAGGAGATTTCTTGGGAGCGCGAAGAGGATTTGCGTCGCGACTACCCACACCTGTTTGAACAGGTAAATTAAAATTTTTATGATGTGTATCTTGTATGATGTTTATATCTTTGATTATATTTACATTTAACACTAGAATGGGAATATTCGCGCTTAATTCTTAATCTTTCAGAACACATGGTATATATATGGGGGGTTCCTTGTTTGGATTTTTCACCCGATGTACTAGTTCCACTAGATTAGGGTTTGAGCGGGAATATTATCATTTTAGATCGTTAAGTATAAATATCTCTATATGTTTATCTGGAAGTTTATGTTGTGAGATGCGTATGGTTTTCGAATTTCGAGGACAAAATTCTTCTAAGGGGGGAAGAATGTAGTAATTTTTATAATGTTTATATGTGAATTATTAGTAATAAATAATTCTTTTATGATAAATAGCTTGAGGTCATTGATGTACATGAAAACAAGTTATTTGAGATGATCTGAGAGTATGGGTGTAGAGTTTTGTGCGATTGTTTTGCAAATAAGCAAAACATGCACAAAAACTAGAATTTGCCAGATCAGTCGACCGATCAGTCGACTGACTGTATCAGTCGACCGATCAGTCAACTGATACGCTGATTTCATGTTTTTTAGGTTTCGGGTCTGTTTTGATTTGATTCAGGTTCGGGTCGGGTTTCGCTATTCATATATATTCTCCTTCACCCGAAATCACCCCTCTCATCTTCAGATCTGAGAAAACCCTAGCCCCCTCTCCCCTATCTCAAATCCTAGTTTTGTTCTTGGTGGTTTGGGGAAGAATTTGGCGGATTTTCGTCGAAATCTTCATGTTGCAGCGAAGGGGAACCACTCTCTCTCAGATCCAGGAGTTGTTCATCACCCCAGAGGCGAGTAACATCTCGCCCAACCTTGTCCTAATTTCTAAACGTTTTCAAATGGTTTTTATGAGTTTTGATGAGCCAAAAATGATATTTTTGTACAAAGGATTGATTTTTATAGCAAATAGAGGGAAGATATATTATTTCAGAATGTTAAAAACTCACCAACGTTTTGTGAATCGAAGATCTAGATCTGAAATTTTTTTATAAGAGATTTAACACGAATTTTGTTTTAAAAATGTTTTAAAACATGAATGCACATGATTTGGGTTTTGTTTATGTATTTATACATGAGATGTTTGTTTCAGTTTAGTTCATACATGTTAATATCAGTATTTTCATGCTTGGGATTGATGGGGATGAGTTTAGATCAATTTTTGGGTGAATAACAACCTGTGCAGAGTTTCTGCAGTCCATCGGTCGACTGATCAGTCGACCGACGGGCTGAAATTTTAGTTTTCAGTCGACTGATCAGTCGACTGACGGGCTGATTTTGTTTTTCTCAGTTCCTCAGTCGACCGATCAGTCGACGGGTGAGCTGAGGCTCTGCTACCTGAGCTTATCGGTCGACATATGAGTCGACTGACGTCATCAGTCGACACATCAGTCGACTAATGAGATGTTTTACAGATTCTTGATCTGTTTGAGTTGCTTTTCGGGGTCGCCTCGATGACCTAACACTAGTTCACCATGTTAATGATTTATCTGTACATATGGGTTGACTTTTGACACAAGTTTAGACATGTACACCGAGATGCGTGCGAGTTTAGATTATGTATATCTTTCCGCATATACTTTTCACTGTTGCATAGTCCTTGTGTTGGACTATATAATCCATAGAAGTCCTCGTGTTGGAGTATAATCCATTTCAGTCCTCGTGTTGGACATTTGCCACTTATTCCATGTGTTTGGAAACCACAGTATCTAGTTCCTGTATCGGATATATTTCATAACCCTGTATATGACTTTCTCACAGGAGTTTATGACATGACACTTATGTAGATTATGACATGATATTCATGTAAGTAATAACATGATATTCATGTAGGCTATGACATGGCACTGTACTTATGCTCTGAGATTAGTTGTATTTTTTTTATTATTGTTCCTGTACTAGAACCTTGGGTTTGGTGTTTAGGGATTTACAATTTGAGATACAAGGTATATACATGAGGGTTTCCTTGGGTTTCCTTGTTTGGATTATTTTGCTCGACGTACATATGCTCGTGTTGTAAATTTCTAAATACTAAAATCCTCTTTAGTAAGATCAATGATTTTAGATCTATTATGTATTATCTGTATTTTCTTATACAATGAGCCCTGTTCCCTTGGGGTTGGTTGTGATGTTGCTCGCTAGCGCTTTGACGCTCGTTGTCCCTCCCCCTTTCAGGTAACGAGCCAGGAGCCCGGAGAGTCGCAGGTTGATGGCGATGCATTTTAGCTTCAGCTGTCTGCTTAGTTATATTTTCTTTTGGAGTTCCACAGTAGACTTTTGTTTACACATTTGAGAGTCTTATTCTAGAAGTTATAAAGGTTGTGTGCCTTATTTCCTCTTGTCAGATATTTGTATTTGAGACTTGTTGAGTATTCCAGTTATCTATTCAGACATTGACTATGTATTTCTGTATGTTGGATGATGAGATATTAATGTGATCACTATCATTTCATCAGTTATTTCTTGTATTATCTTTTACTTGCTTTTGTACCTACACCTACTATTGACTCTACTAGATAGATATTGCACGGTGTGGTGTATGGCAGGTTTGACATTCTTGGTTTCACCTTGGACTGCAGCCTTGTGTGAACCTAGGGGCATCACATTAAGGGCAAATGGAATAAATCTGAGCTTAATTACATCTTCGGTTAATTCTCTCATTTTAATCATAATACACACTTCCTCAAATTCCAAGATAAAAATATATGCATCTTCTATTTCATTACCTAGGAATTTGGGAAGCATGGTTATGTAATACGGTCTAAGCTCAAAAAAATTTTTTTTTTCTTTTTTAAGGAAAGAAAGAAAATTAAAATTTTTTTTTTTTTTTTTTGTAAGGAAGGAAAGAAAGAAAATTAGTTATATATGAGAAGATAAAGAAAAAAAAAAGAAAAAACCTAACTAAAACAAATCAAATCAAATCACTTTTCAATTACACTCTAATTCTAGGGTTTAGCCTAACTCAACTAGACCAGCTCCTAACCAAAAACTCCAGTGAAAAGATTAAAGTTTTACCCAGGCAGTTAAGGATAGTACTAGAGGGTGATCAAATTAAGTACATCTTTCCTTGCAGAACGCTTTACGCAACCCCTAAACCTTGTCTTAGACACCAACTAATCTGAGAAAATTTAAACCGGTTCACTTAAGGATTTCTTATTCCTTATTGAGCTCGAATCCTTAGGGGCCAACGTCTAATGAGTTTTAGAAGGCTTGGGTTTGTGAAGTGAGGAATTAGTGATTTGTGGGCTAAGGAAAGGGTGATGAAATCCCTTACCTTATCTTGATTATAGGTTTTGCCCTTAAGAATGTTTTAAGTGTGTGCCAAATCAAGTGCTACAATCACTTTGGTGAATTCCTACACTATATGAAATGCAACCCTAGAAATTAAAAGCGACTAAAAAGGATAAAAAAAATCTTTTTTTTTAATTATGGTCAACAACAATCAAATGTGAGAAGAGAACTCTTGTTTGAATTTATTATCTTGTTAGTTAATGTCCAAGTGAAAGGTGGATTTTAATTATGGTCAACAAAAATAAAATCTTTTTTTTTAATCCTAATTGTCTCTAATTGTGAAGCTAGCTAAAAGGGTGGAATTGAAAACTAGAAAGAGGACTTACCCGAAAGCAATTCTCCAAATTCTTGATCTTCAATCCAAGATTTTCAAGCTCCAAGCGGTTCCTTCACAAGAAAACACACAAGTTAAAAGAACCAAAATAATAAAATCCTATTTTAGCACATTCCCCGGCAACGGTGCCAAAAACTTGATGCGGCATAATTATGTACCAAAATTATAAGTACACAATTGATCAAGTTATAGTATAAAAAGTTATCGATCCCACGAAGAAGGTGATTTTAAGAGATTATTAGTATTGGTTCTTATTTTTTGTGCGTTGACAAAAATAGGATTAAAGAATAAGTGTGATTGTGATGAGTGATTGTTGTGAATATATGCAAGAGATAATAAATTGAATTTTAGAGGAGAGAAGAAAGAATCAAAGAATAAATGAAATCACAAGGCAAGAAAGAAGAACGAATAAAATCAAGAAATAAAATCAAGAATAAAAAGAACAACAACATGATAATAATCCTAGAATTCATAAGCATAACCTATCAAACCATTTAAGATAAGCATAGATTATCAAATTCTTCTTCTACCGATTAGTTCTCTAGTTGATTATCCTAAACATGAATATTTTAAGTGTAAGAGAATAATTCATACAATATAAAGGAAATTAGACTAGTTTCATATAATTCTAAACTTCCTACAAGAATTAAATTCACATCTTTAAGAAATAAATACAAGAAAAAGAACTAATTACCAAAATAAAAAGAAAAGAAAAATCTAAACTATGAACAAGAATTAAATCTAACTACAAAGAATTAAAATCTAAACTACAAAATATATTACAAAAATTAAATGCAAGAAAATAAATCTATTCTACAAATTAAAGTGCAAAAAGAAATAAAAAGACAAGAAAATAAATCTACACTACAAGTATGAATGTAAATCTAACTAATAAGCAATAATAAAGAAATTACTAAAAAGAAATAAAAGAGAAAAGAAATACAAACCTTCAAATTGCTCTTCATCTCCATCCTCATCATTCAACAAAGAGGAGAAAAGACAAATTTAAAGTGGAGAAAAATTATTATTATTAATTGCAATAAAAGTTATAATTTTTGGAAGGCCTTCTCAATTAAGAGTAGCCCTCCTCTCCAAATGGAGTTACAAAATTTTTCACACACTTAACCCCTCACTCTCTACCCTTATTTATAGTAAACATCAGTGAATGAGAGCCGTTGGATCGAAATCTTATCCAAAAACATCAAAAATCAGTCATATATTCGTAACTAACTGTACGTCGTATCGATGCCAGCATCGATAGGGGTATCGATGCCGGCATCGATACGGGCATCGATGCCGGCATCGATACGGGCATCGATGTCCAGCCCACTCCAATGCTGGCATCGATGCCAGCTCTTCTCTGTTTGCTGTCCGAACTTGTTTCTTCTTGTGGGCTTTGGGCTTGGAAAATTCTTTGATTTCTTCATTTATTTGATTTGGGCTTTGGCATTTCTTGGGCTTTACTTCTTCTTCTTAGCTTGGGCTTTTGGATAATTTGGAAATTGATTTTCCAATTGGCTTCATTTCTTTATTTAATCAACGGGTTTTTGTTGAGAGATGAGAGTTTGAGATTTATTCTTCATTAACCTACAATTAAACATAAAAACAGTTATTAGTGGTATATTTATTCATATAAAATAGATAATGAGGGTATAAAACTGTAATAAAATGTGATTATCAACATATTATATATGAAAATCGTCTATCTCGATGAGACGAAGCTAATTGTGAAGTCAAAATTTTTATTGGAGCATTGATACTAGGATCGATGCGGGCATCGATGCCTGTATCAATGCCAAGTCGTCCAGAATTCATCAACGGCCGAAATTATATTCTTGGGGCTCAAGTTTGATCCAAAGGCTCTCATTCACTGATGTTTACTATAAATAGGGGTAGAGAATAAGGGGTTAGAGGGGTAAAAATTTTTGTAACTCCATTTGGAGAGGATGGCCACTCTTAATTAAGAAGGCCTTCCAAATTTGTAACTTTTGTTACAATTAATAAAATAATTTTTTCACCACTTTAAATATTTCTTCTCTTTGTTGGATTATGAATATGAAGATGAAGAATTATTTAGAGGTTTGCATTTTTTTTCTCTTTTATTTATTTTTTTATTGCTTATTAGTTTAGATTTATTTATATGCTTGTAGTTAGATTTTATTTTCTTGTTAAATAGCCAAGAGGCTAGAACCCTCTTGCCTTAGATTTATTTCATGCTTATAGAGTAGATTTATTTTCTTACATTTAATTCTTGCAAATTATTTTGTAGTTTAGATTTTATAATTTATTTTGTAGTTAGATTTTAATTTCTTATACTATTCACCTTGCGGCTAGAACCCTCTTGGGTTTAGTTTTTCTTTTTGTTTATTTTTATTTTCTTTAATTCGCCTTTAGGCTAGAACCCTCTAGGGAATCACCATTTTATTTTCTTATACTATTCACCTTGAGGCTAGAACCATCTTGGTTTTAGTTTCCTTTTTGTTCATTTTTATTTTTTTTTGATTCGCCTTTAGGCTAGAACCCTCTAGGGAATCACCTTTTTCTAAAAAGTGTATTCAATTCTAGATTATCCATATCTTTAATTGAATTCGCCATCTTTACTTTCTTGAATTTTCTTTTTATTCTTGATTTTCCTTTTGGTTCTTGATTTTATTCATCTTTCTTTTTCTCCTTGTGAAAATCATTCATTCTTTGTCACATCTACTCTCACTTACATTTTGTGCTTCACTCTCATTATCTCTCCACAATCACACTTATTCTTCACTCCTATTTGTCACGCACACAACATAAGAATCGATTTATATTTTCTCCTACAAAACACCTTCCTCGTGGGATCGATAACTTTTTATACTATAACTTGACACGGTTATGCACTTGCAACATTTTTGGTACATGTTTATGCCGCATCACTTCTCCATCTCTACACAATGCCTTCTTGCTTTAATCAATTTTTGAACTTCTTCATTCCACCTTTTTACCATCTAATCAACAACTCTTAGATTCTCCTAGTATATCTTAAGTCGCCTTCTTAACACAACAAGACATACTATTTTACGTAATATTAGTCTCGTTATCTATACTCCATATATATTGTTTTGATATTTTATCTTTAAAATGAACTAAATTCTCTCCTTTTTTTCTTTCAACATTTTACTTCATAGTTTTTTGTTCCTATTAGTTCTTGTACTCCACTTCTTAATCAAAATATCTAATACCATGAACCTATGTTGTGTGGTTAAACTGTCTCCCAAAATAATTTTATAATGTTTACATGTTAACCTATCCACCCTTTTAGTAAGATAAAAGTTTACTTGACTGCTACTAGATCCACTTTTAAAGATTATTAAATTAAGTATTCATCATTTTTCCTTAAATTGTATATTTATTATTATCAAATCATATGACATAGCAAAATCTAAAATTCTTTCAACACATCATTCTTATCTCCATAACTAAAACCTCTATGTATCCTCTCATACTCATTATTATCCTTACCTACATGCTTATTAAGGTTTCTGCCTATAAACAATTTCTCTCCTACAAAAAATCTCCATACCAAATCATCTAAGTTATCCCAAAATTCTCTTTTAGGACTTTGGGACAAACTTATTTGTGATGCGTAAGCACCGACAATATTAATAACCTCTACACTTAATAGAAATTTTATTAGTACTATTCTATCTCCAACTCTTTTTACATCTACAATACTTTCTTTTATTATGTTATCTACAAGTATTCTCACTCCACTTCCATTGTTTATATTTTTCGTGTACCAAAGTTTATATCCAGTCTTTTTAATTTCTTTAGATTTTTTACTTATCCATTTAGTTTCTTATAAATAAATCATACTAATCTTTCTTCTAATCATAATATCTATTAATTTTATCGCCTCCCCGATAAGAATGTCTATATTCTAAGTACCTGCCCTAATTCTATTCTCTTATAAAGTTGCCTACATTTTTTTTCCTTCTATGGTGCCCTAGTCTATGTCTAATACTATTTGGCAATCTATTAGAGGATTGTAGTTTCTGAAAATACCATTGCTTACTTGTCATTACACCAGTGTGACATTGATGTAACGTGTTGTTTACTTATCATTACATTGGGGGTGGCGTCGGTGCAATTCTTCAAGGTGGGAAGTTCCGAATGAATATTTTATGGGATTCATGTCATGTGGATCCGACTATGTTTTACGCTAGTCGTCGGCTAACTAATATAACCTTCTTTTATCCTAGTTTTGAACATACGGTACGGGCAGCAAAATAATGCACATCACAGACGAGTAACTTAACCGAGTTATGCACATGATTTCTCGTGATATTTCCCTAAAATGATCCTAGCCATAATTGTTTACATTGATGATATTACATGCCATAATCTCAACTATGGACACGATAACTTGAAACTTTCTTATCCTATAACATCTATGAACTTCAACAACTTTTGATATGTCTATAGTATAGGCACACTAGTTTTTTTCCTTTTTCCTCCCTCTTCCCCTTTACAAAATTTCAAAATTACCTCTCATGACTATCTCCTGTTCTTGATGAATATCTTTCTATGGTTACATATCGTGTGACGTTTGAATATCTTTCTATGGTTGGGCCGTTTGATGCAATGAGCTCCTTCAATGCACTTGTGACATATTTGTTTGTACGTAAATAGATATAAAATAGATGAAGGGAAGAAAATAGATGCTACTTCCGTTATTTTTGAATAAAATAATTTATTTTTGTTTAGAAAAGCAATTTCCACTTCCTTAAATGTTAATGTGGCGCATAGGTAACACCTTTACTTTCTAAAAAAATTTCCGCTCTTCAAGGCTATGAAATAGCTTAGAATAGGATAAAATATATGTGGGGTCCATGTGAAAGATTGTGTACACCTGAAAATGGAGATCTCAAAAACCAATCAGTATGTGCGTATAGGGGTTTCCATCCAGGCCGGGCAAAACCAGAGCCCGGACCCAAGCCCGGTTACCCTGGTTCGGGTCCGGGCCTAAACGGGCCGGGCTCCGGGCCGATTTTTTTATTTTTTTTAAATTTTTTTAAAACTCTAATTTTACATAAAAAATTACACAAAATTTAATAAAAACAATAATATTATTAATCACTTGAAATTACATAAATTACAAATATAAAAAATTATAAAAAAGACAGATGATAAAAAATAACTTTTTTATTAATAATTAGTAAATCTTTTACAAGTATAAATTTATTTTGGAATTTGTCGTATCACAATAGATGAGTACATCCCAACTAGGTTGGCACCTACTCACCTATATCACTATCATTTGCAACTGTTTCCAAAATAATTCATTATAAAATTTAACTAAGAAATAAAAATTACAATTTGATGAATATTATTTAATCTTTATATCTAACTGTTGGTCCCAATTTTTCAAATTTATCTTCAATTCCAGCCAGCCGATCGATGCCTTGTGTTCTCTTCTCGTACCTCCACCAATCTTGTAAGCACATCACCGTCTATACAGTATACGGATCTAAAGATGTCCTGTGATCGTCGATCAAACATCATGTTATACTGAAGGCGGATTCCGAAGCTATCGTCGAAACATGCACTGTTAGTAAATCGCGAACCATGGTGGAAAGTATAAGATATGAAACTGATCCATATACTCTCCACCATTGAAAAATATCTAAATTATGATTTTGACATTTAACTAAAAAGGCAGATAAATATTCATCTATTTCAGAAACCTCCAATGATGATCCAAGTTCAAATCCACCAGTTAGTTCAGCTACTATTGCATACCTATCAAAACTTATACTATTACCTGGACTTGAGCTCGAAGAAGCCGAAACTGGAGACTGTTGTGCAGCTACACCATGTTTAACTGCATACTCATCATATAAGGTTTGAAAATAATTTCTAATAGCATTATGATGAGAAGTAACAGTAATGGTGGATCCATCATCTAAGTCTATAATCTGATTACCATACAAGGATTGTAACAAACTTTGAAGGCCAATATTCTTCAATTGGGGATCAATAAGAACCCCCAAACTAAAAATATGAGGAATAGGCCTAAAATACTTATTAAATTTGCTCTTCATTTAAAAAGTTATATCTCCAAAAGTATCATCCATACGATATTTAGCAAAAAAAATTTGAATGTTTAAAATTTGTAAAGTAGCTAAAGTAATGGTTGGATAATAACAGCCAGATAATAACATTGTAGCATCATTAAAATTTTGTAGCATCTCTTTTAAATCACTTATAATTGTCCATTCCTCTTCAGTTATTTCGTAGGTGCTACCAGAGCTAGAACAAGAAGAATAATAAGTAATAAAATTATTTATAATTTCTTTATATTCTATTGCTACACTTAACATTGTATAGGTGGAATTCTAACTATGGTCAACATCTTTTGGAATTAGTCTGGGCTTTATATTTTTTTCTTTTACAGAATTGTTTCCATCTTCTAATTCTTTGTTCAGAAACATTAAGCATATAAGTTACTGACCTAGCATTTTCTATCATGGGTTTAATTTCAGTAAATGCACTTTGAATAATTAAATTTAAAATATGACAGATGCATCTAATATGATAAAGATCATCATGACATGGCAATGATAGAGTTATTTTGATAAATCAACAGCTTTATTATTATTACTTGCATTATCTAGTGAAAGAGAAAATATTCTTTCTGAAACTTTTAGTTTCATAAGTTCTTCAATTATTAAATTTGCAACATTAATACCAGTATGTGACTTTTCAATTGCAATAAAGGAAACAACTCTTTTAAACATTTGCTAATTTTCATCAATCCAGTATGTTGTGATGCATAAATAACCAGTTTGTGTTTTAGATATCCAAATATCAGAAGTTAAAAAAAAATTTCAATTTAAACTTTGAAAATAAGAAATTATTTTTACTTGTTCCTCCTGATAATGTTTTAAAATATCACGTTGACAAGTTTGATGAGAACGTTTTAAATACGGGGTAAAAATCATCTGTAAATAAATCTTCAAATTCATCATCTTCTACTAATCTAAAAGGAATATTCTTAAGAATGATAAACCTGATGACGTATTTCCTAGCACGAGCAGCGTCATAACTCCAACTTCTGAGACTACCAGAAGTTAAGGATTACGAGATCATAGATTGTCGGATATCACCTTGAGGCGTCTGGCCTCTGTTGTGTTTATCTAAATGGCATTTGAGGTGGTTGGTGTCGCTCTTATGATGAGCTTGGAAAATCTTTCCGCAGAATGCACATTTAGCCTTCTGGGTGAGGATCATACCGTGTTCATCCTTGGTGACATCTATCTTCACGTAAAAATTCCACACATCGGATCTCGGCCTTTTAGGAGCTCTTGGTGTAGAATCATCGCCACCGGATCCGGGATTAACATCGGTAGGATCGGTAGGAGTAGACCCGGCAGGAGGACTCATTTCAAAATCAGGAGATAGGTTTTGCCATTCATAATCAGATCCGGAAGCCATTTGATTAAAGAATTAGAGAGTATAAGAGATTATTAGATAGTATAAGAGAGTATAAGAGTGTATTAGAGAGTATAAGAGAGAAGTGGATGAGTTTTGGTGTGAGAAAAACAAATAAAAACCTCACTCTATTTATAGAGACAGCTCCCTACGCAAATAAACAAAATACCCTCACCATATGACTGTTTTTGACCATTTTTAAGGGCAAAACGGTCAAAACAGCCAAATTTGGCCGTTATGATCGGGTCAGGCCCGGCTTTTGCCCGCACGGTTGTGTCCGCGCCGGGGCCTGGCTCGGTTATTTTTGCCGCGACGATTTTCTCGTCTAGGGCTGCGGCCGGGGCTCGGACGGGCCACCGCGGAGGTGGCCCGTCCCCGGGCCCGGAACCCGGTCTTGTTGGTCTCTTTGTTTTGATGATGTTTAACAAACAATTTACCACGAATATTATTTGTCTGATATTTGTGTTTATTTATTTATTGTAGACAAACAACATGTTGGAGGATGGATGGATTGCGCCATAGCGATCATATCAAATGAAGGTTGGCGGAATAGTGGAGTGAAGTCTTGCTATCAAGTTAAAGATCTAATTACAAGCTTCATCCAAGTTTACCAAGTTGAGCTACAATAAAGATCAAGATCAAGCTTGGGTAACATTAGTTTAGGTTTATATTATGTGTGTTGGTACTTTAAGCTCAATCATATATACACACACATTATATTGGTTTCCTTGTATATATATAGTTATATATATATACA
>NC_033803.1:29742033-29797594 GCF_001876935.1 Asparagus officinalis | reverse complement strand
ACATCTTTCATATTTATTATTTTGGTTTTTCAAGTTTAAATATGAAACAATTGAATATAATTAGAAAATACATTTTTGTTTCATGTTTATATGCTTACATATGATTTCATCAATATCAAATTTATTTAGCTCAATGAAATCATGTTTATTGTTTTGAAAGTTTACAAAACAAGTATTTTTGTGAAAATATTGTTTTCTTGGTATATGGACTTAACGATAATGATATACATCTTCTATTACGTCTATATATTCATTTTGTAAAGTTTCAAAACATGGTTAAGCTAAAATGTCAAAACTCATGTGTTTACATTTTCATGTTTTGAACTATTTCGAAAAATAATGATATTTTGTAGCATGTGTATTATCATGCCTACAATCATTTCCTAAATTTTTATATTTTTCTGAATTTATTTGATATTTTTAAACCCAGTTTAAAGTTGAGTTTTTCTGTGCTCTTCAGGTCTGTGCATGTCTAGTCGACTCATTAGTCGACTCATGAGTCGATTCATAAGTCGACTCACGAAGTGCAGCGCAGTTATGATTTTTCTTCTGCTGAGTCGACTCATATAAGCCGACTCATTAGTCGACTCATGAGTCGACTTATCAGAGAGTCGTTGCACAATAACAACTAGTTTTCTGATTTGTTTGTTTATGGATTTTTGGTCTTTTCCTTTGGGTTTTTGCTGAAGTTTTAAGTGGGTATAAATACCCCATTGCCTTCAGCTCTTCATCCAATCCAAGAGAATGTTTTAACAAAGTTTTAACAAGGGTTTAAGTTTTGTTTAGTGTTTGTTTAAAAAAAAGCTTTTAAGCGTTTAAGAGTTTTGTTTGTGAAGAGAATTTCACAAGAGCAAGTGGAGATCATCCTTGGTGTTTGAGCATTCACTCTTCTCCCTCTCTCTTGTTATCTATAGAGAAGTTTTCCTAAACTCAATCTAGCTTTACATTTATATTGTTTAATTACCATTTTATTAAGCTAGTGTTTATATTGAGTTTAGTTGATTTTATTTACTCTTTGCTTACACACACAACCATTGAGCTTATTGTATTTGCATACATTGTATAATTAGGTTGTGGGATTGTGTGACTTAGAGTGTGAGCTACATTGAGTTCTCACCTTGTATTAGAGAACAAACACTTTGTTATTGTGCCTAATTGTGTAGATCACTATGTAATACACTTGTAAACCGAGAGGAGTGTGTGGTGAGGACGTAGTCGATACCGAGAGGAGTGGCGTCGGTGGCCTAGTGAGAGGTGATAATTCCGAGCACTTGAGGGAGGCGATACGTGAGGACCAACACTTGAGGTTGTAGCTTGTGTATGTACATTGTGAGGATTTGTGAGAGTTGTCGGTTGACTTGATAACTGAGTGTGTAGAGTTTTCGGTTAGCTAGAAAACCGAGTGTGTAGAGAAGTTCCGGCTTTCAAACCGGGTTATGTAGTGGATTTTCCCCGGGAGTGGGGAGCGGGGACGTAGGATGGAAGGTCCGAACCTCGTGAACATATTATGTGTTTGTGTTTGTGTTTGTGTTTGCATTGGCGCACATTTTCTTATGTTCATATCTTATATCGCCATTGCCTATTGCTTGTTGTTAATCTTGTCCACGATCTTGTTTAGTTTGTTTCTCCCTTGTGATAGTTTATATATCCTTACATATACCATATAGATATCTCATTGCTAGGATATATCATCTTGTGCATATTGCATATTCTTGCTCATAATTAGTTGTATATCTATCTTGCAAGAATATATTTATTAATAAGTTTTAATTGGCCTAAAATCGGATTAGATTAGCATAAACCCTATTCACCCCCTCTAGGGTTCTTTCATAGCGACCTTAGGGTCTAACAGGTCTGTCCCGGGTTTTCGGACCGGGCCGAGCCGACGGGTCATTTGGACAGCCCTATGTGTGTGCGGTCCAAATATATGCTCTAGTCATGAGTCTTAAGTTAATTCATAAAACGGTCAAAACAGCCAATTTGGCCATTATGGTCGGGCCGGGCAACCCAAAACGGTCACATTTGTGACCGTTTATGCCAGGCCGGGTCGGGCTAGCCCGGCTGCGGCTTTTTGCCGGCGACGGTCACCTTTTAGGTACTTGTGACCCGGACGGGCAACCGAGTCGGCGACTGGCCCGCCTTGGCCTCAGTTAATTTTGGCCGCTGATCGAATTTTCTCGTCCAGGCCGGGCCGGCTGCGAACCGGGCGCCGAACGGAGGCGGCCCGTACCCGGGCCGCGAACCCGCGGTCAGGCCCGAGTTTCTAGGCAATCTCTGGCCCAGACCGACGGGTCATATTTGGAAGCCTATGTGCATGCGGTCCAAATATATGCTCAAGTCATTGGAGTCTAAGTTAATCATAAGTAATAATTTAATCTCTATATTAGTTAATAGGATAATTATTTAGGTTCAAGCGTGGTTTGGAGATAGTGCTCGTGCAATCAAAACCCTGCCTTGTTATTTTACAGTGCATGTGATTTAGGCCGCGAAACAAAAACGGCAATCAATGCGTAAAAGTTAATAAAATTGTGATTGAGCTTACCAGTATATACATTTTGATGCGTAATGCCTTTTGATGTTTGCCTTGCGCGCCAAGGCCACATTTGGTCCTGTCAATCATTATTTTTTTTCTTTTTTTTAATATTTTATGAAATGATTTATATAGAATGTCTCAACCAGCACATTGATGATGAGAGGAAAGTCACATTGGTGTATATATATATATATTATATATATATATGATATTATAGTATAAATATATAGTATATTGTTTTGTATTCAAGTTTATCTTCTGAACAAATATTTGCAATTGTTGTCCAAACAAAAAAGTAAATGAAAAGAAAAAGGACAAGCATTTCTACTACTTCAAAAAACTTGTGAAACAAACTAAAAAAAGTATTATTTCCGCTTTTTCTTACTTCATAATTTTAAAAGTTATTTATTTGATTTACTTCCTAATTCCAGTACTTCTTTTCATCCAAACACTAAAAGTAATACCGGAAAGTTTGGAAGTTGTTTTTTTACAAGTGCAAAAGTACATCCATGCTTACATGCAAGTGAAATATTTTGTTTGTTAACTAAACTATTTTTGAAAGTAAAAAAGGAAGGTGATGACACGATATTATTTATCTATTTAGTTATTATTATATGGCGATTTTAATGACTTCAATCATTTGTTAATCATAAAACAATTGAAAGCAAGATATAGATGTCATGATAATCAAATTAATGTGAATAATTTCATCGCAAGACTCTAACCATGGTGTTGTCACTTAAAGCATTTACTTTAAATTAAATAGTATGGATAATATATTTATTATATTTAATTTGATAACTTGATTTTTTTAAAGAAAAACATAATAGTATATAGTTTGTTTTAACAATACAAAATAATTTCAGTTGGCTGATTAATTATATATTAGTGTATTTTATTAATAATAGTTTAAATTTTTTACTCTTGCTATGACTTTAGAGTTTTTTCAGGTGAAGTGAATTATGTATGTATGATATTCTACATGGCAAAACTCACTTTTGCACTTTAAAATGGTGGTTTCATCTTGATAAACGCATGAATTACATGGCAAGACTCTACCGTTTTCCGTTTCATCTCCTCAAGCTCACCGCAGAAACAGGAACTTCATCCAATTAGGGAAATAAATAAATAAGCAATTATGTAATAGCAGTAAAACCAGAAATGTACCAAATTCATGAAAAGAACCAGAAACGTACCAAATTCATGAAAAGAATACTATCAAATAACAGTAAACCACATATATATGAAACAAATTCATGAAAATGCTGCATAATCAAATAAATGGGATTTTTAATTATCATGCAACCTATCTTTCACAGTTTTTAAGTACAAAATGAAACAAGAAAATAAACCCTTAATTTTTAAACACTGGATCACAATAAAATACTGGCATTTTAAACAGCATTATAGTTCATGGATTGATTTTTTCAGACATCCAACTTTGGCAACCATCACCGGTTGGTCTAAAGGTAAACAGCAACCTCTCATTGCTTTTCAAGTTTACGTAATCAACCTGACAAAGACAGAACAAATAATCAAGATAAACAACTTAACAAGTGAGAAGATCAGAATACCCAATTGGTCACATAGACATACACTATTTATTCAACCATGGTGATGCCTCAGGTAAAACAAAAACAAAAACAAAATTGGGAAGTGGCATAGTTCATGCAGGATTCATCTTTTGTGAACAAAATAATTTGAATGACTAAATAATTCATTAAGGTTAGAGAAGATTGAAGTTCATAATGTAGCATGTAACCTGATCTGGGTCAAAAACCAACAAACAAAATGTATCAACTGGGCCAGCCGATTGGTCGAGATGATTCACTTTCCTAGGTTCTTTGCCAACTACTGGAAGACGAGGTGCAGGCCCCAAGTACTGAAATCTTGACTTCAAAGAACTAGCAAACCACGATTTTTCACGTTGCTGTATCATGAAATTACTTAAACTTAAAGAGCAAGAAAACATAATATGTTACAAGAGTCAAAAGGTTACAGTTTTTTTATAGAAACGAGGAATAAATAAATTGAATGAGGCGACAAAAATAGCAGACACATAACAGCACATCACAGGAGATCAGCAATCAATTATACCATGCAATGTAATGCTAGAGTTGCTACAAGATTATTGGTATACAAAAGCATAGGATGCTTTAATATATGCCTGTGGGCATGACTAGCTTCATTTTGTCTATGCACCAAAGGTCACAGTAAATAATGAAATTGGATATATCCATTTTGTTTGTTTTGATAAAGACACATCTAAAAGATTGAAAAATAAAAAGATATGCACTCACTTTGTTTACAATATAACGAAAGGCGCTCTCTGATTCTTTGATTACAACACATTCTGCTCATTATAATTTACTTAGTTGTGAATACGTTCTGAAATTTTTATTAAAGGCTTTATTGTAACTGTTGTTGTGTGACAAATTTTGAAGTTTCCCTACTCATGGACGAATGAGATCTTCTATATCATGAAATAATAATAATAATAATAATAATAGTAACCTTGATCCATGGGTAAGATCTTCAAGAACATGATGTCTTGTTTATAAAACTTCCGAAAGCAATCCCATTCCATTGCATACCGTACACTTTTGTAGGATTATGTACAGGATACTGTCTAAAGGAAAACATATTCACAATTAAAGACTGACCAAACAGATGTTTAACAGGAAAAAATGCTGGCACTAAAATTCACCATCTTAAATGCAAAGGATCAAATTTCTTAACTAGAAATGCAAACTGCACGGTTTCAATATCCTGATTGCAGCACAAGAATGAACTCAAAACTTCAAATAAATGGAAAATATATAAAGCCTACTAATGAAAAACATAATAACAGACATGGCCGGATTCATGTGAAACTCATTTAACTTAAAATGTGAAACAGATTAAGAAAACGATTTTTCTCGCAACTTTAAGAAGTCAAGGACATGAAGAGATGTGGGAATGTATTAACTCTTGCTTTATCTGTGTATTAAGTTGAATCAATTTGTCTACTGTAATTTAATCATCTTTCTCCTAGACATGTTGCCTGCCAGTGTCGGAGAATTGAAACTTATAATTGGTCTTCAGGTTCTGTTACAAGGCACTCTCATATTTCCATAGTTTCCCTAACAAGGATTTTTGCACTAGTTAAATGAGATGATGTCCTTCAGAGAATTCCTTTAGAGAACCGCTCATAAAACTTCGTCAAATCATTAGTGCAACAAAAGGCTAATGATAATGGTCATTGTAGTAACCCTAATCAAAATAATTAATTTACCCTAATAAGATCTTATGCAAATCTGTTATGGATAAGTGGTTTTGTGTAAAACCTGCCCATCACCATAGTTTCTCACCGCCACATCTGTGTATTCCGAGGCTCTTTGTGATTAGGATGGGAGAGTGGCACCACCTCAAGGCAGAATGAGACCGAAGGGAAAAATAAAGAGAAAATAAAAAAAAAGCAAAAAAAAAGAAAGACCAAGCTGATGACCTCTTAGTTCTCTACTGAAAATTTGTTTAGAACAAGTGAAGGAGAAGGAGAAATAGGAGAACTAGCTAGCAAAAATCTAATGCTTTGCATAATTTGAAATCATTTGTATAAATGTTGTAGAGAATCTATAAAATGGGTTTGTGATTTGATTTTGGTCTATAAGTTGAAAGAAAAAGGGGGTTTTCAAAGAGGGCCTCGCCGCCAGCAAACCACGGTCACTGGAGAGGCCCCACCGTCGTCCCACCAACTTGAGGGTGGTCTCTAAGTAAACAGAGAAGACAAGAGGGAATGACAGGATTTCTTTAAGGGGGCTCCGGTAACAGGTAAGGGGTTTGATTCCTTTTTTCTTGTTGTTGTATTTTCTCAAGGAGAACACTCCTTTTATAGGGGCAAAACCCATCATCTTCACCCCATCATAACTGCCCCTGAGAGATTTTCTCTCAACAACCCATTTTCCACGTTTTCCACGTTTTTCACAACATGAGCTGTTGATTTGGTCACACAAGACCGAGTCATGATAACATCTCCCACTTGACCAAATTAACTAAGTGACATGCCTCCCACTATCCGTGAAATCAGATGTTTTCTTCTTACCATTACTCTCACTATTCATAGAGAGTAACTTTTATTTCATTATTCATGAAATTTTACTTGGACTTATTTGTTCCTAAGTCCCATCAAACTTACATATTTGATAAAATATTCCACTGATATTCCTTTTGTCAAATAATCATCAATCATGTCTGTAGTAGGGATATAAGTCACTTTGACTTCTCCTTTTTCTATAATATCTCGAATATAGTGATACTGGACCTCAATATGTTTTCCTTTAGAGCTATTCGCGCTACTATTGATTAAGCTAATTGCTGCTTGATTATCACAATAAATATTAATAGGGCCTTCTAACAAATTAAGATCTAGATCAATCAAAAACCATCATATCTAGACAGCATGTGTAGTTACCATACTGCAAGATATGTATTCAGTTTCTTGCGTATATCTAACAACACACTCTTGTTTCTTGCTACTCTAAAAAACAACTCCTCCGAAGATGAATAAGTGTCCCGAAGTCTATCATCTTTATCACCTCCAAAATCAACATCGGAGTAACCGAGGAGATCAAGCGAATCGGCTTGATAAGCTAATCTATGAGTTAATATACTTTTGATATACTTCATAATCTTTTTAACAGCTTCCCAATGTGCTGGTCTTGGATTACTTTGATATCGACTGACTAGAGCATAAGCTATATCAGGTCTGGTGCACAATATTACATACATCAAGCTTCCAATTGCTTGAGCATAAGGAATATTTAATGACTTTTGCCCCTCTCCAGGGCTTTGCTCTTTACATGGTCTCTTTCCCATGACCAACATAGTTAGCGCCGGATTGAAAGTTTCCATTCCAAACTTTTTAAGAACTGATCTTAAATATTTTTCTTAGTTTAAACTTGGCATTCTAGACTTTCTATCTCTAATTATTTGAATTCCAAGAATATATGATGCATCTCTCATGTCTTTCATCTTAAACTTTTCGCTGAGATCTGTCTTGATTTTATTCAACATTTCTATATCATTTTTAGCGAGTAATATATCATCCACATATAAGGATAATATAGTAAATTTGCTCTTACTTTTCAAGACATATACACAATTATCTAATTTATTTTGGATAAAACCAAGTTTAGTGACTGCATCATGAAATTTGAGATATCATCGTCTAGAAGACTGTTTTAAATCGTATAGAGATTTTATTAATTAGTATACTTTATGTTCCTCTCCTTTCATCTGAAAACCTTCAAGTCGTTACATATATATCGCTTCCTTCAACTCTCCTTTAAGGAGTGCAGTTTTAACATCCATTTGGAATAACTCCAAATAAAGATATGCAACAATACCCAAAATAATTCTAATAGATGTAAATTTAGCTACAGCAAAATACGTCTCCTAAAAATCTATTCCTGCCTTCTGGTTGTAACCATTGGCAACTAACCGTGCTTTAAATTTATCAATAGATCCATCAACACGATATTTCTTTTTAAACACTCATTTGCATCCTATAACCTTTCTATTTTCCGGTAGATCACATAACTCTCATACATTATTCTTTTCTATAGAATCAAGTTTTTCTCTCATGGATTCTAGCCATAAAGTTGATTCATGTGATTTCATTGCATCAGATAAAGCTTAAGAGATCTTGTTCTTGTATATTTGTATCTACCGAGAAACAAGATGACTCACATGAATATAAATAGTAATCATCCATACATGAATGTTGTGTTCTCGGCCTTTTGTTGCCTACAGTCGGTTGATGAGGTACATTATTTTTCATAGGTATTTCATCATTTTTAAGGTTAGATCCATTCACAATATCATGGTCATTAGTGGGAATAACATTGTAATAATCATCGTCTATTATAGTTAGAAGTTTTGTTTCCTCTCGAACTTGTTTCTCTTCCTCTAGGTTCTCTAGAAACGTAGCATCTCCGCTTTCAATGACTCCTTTTTCTTTATTGTAGAACTTATAACCTTTTAACTTTTCTGAATAACCTATGAATCTACACTTTATTATTTTAAAATCCAACTTATCTCTAAGTTGATATGGAATGAGAACATGAGCTATAGATCCCCACTTCCTAAGATGACTCAGATTAGGTCTCCTTCCATTCCATAATTCATAAGGTGTAGATATAATTGATTTGGTGGGAATTTTATTTAAAACATAGTTTGTAGTTAACAATGCTTCTCCCCAAAAGTTTTTGGAGAGACCAGAATGAGACAACATGCATCTAACTACATTCAACAATGTTCTGTTTTTTCTTTCAGCAACATCATACTATTATGCCGTATATTACATTGTTGTATACCTTTTAATTACATGCTGAATACAATAACTCTCAAATTCTTTAGAGTTATATTACCTATCTCTATCAGTTCTCAAAATTTTAATTTTTATTCCAAGTTGGTTTTCAACTTCTGTATTATCTCTCTTAAAGCAGTCAAGAGCTTTTAATTTTCTAGATATAAGATAGACGTGTGCAAACTTGGAATAATCATCTATAAAAATAATAAAATATTTTTTATTACAATGAATTTTGACACTTAGGGGACCACAAATATCCGAGTGTATCAACCCTAAAAATTTATTAGCTTTGTCCACCAATAAAAAATTTTCTAATCATTTTACCAGTTAAACAATGTTCACATGGTGGCAATTGAACATTAGATAATGCAGGAAGTAAGTTCATTCTAATAATTTCTTTCATTTTTAAAATACTAACATGTCCTAGTTTAGAATGACATAATTCAGACGCAGAAATATAACAAGACAAATAGTTCAAATTCAAATATTTATTATCAGAATTATTACAAACTACTGGAAGAATGCATAATTAATGCTCGGAAACATATTTTCTCATAACATATACTTTATAATTTTTTCCTATAGAAACTCTGTTATCGTAGAACCTAACTTCCAATACTTTCTTCATCAAGCTAGGAACAAAGATCAGATTGCGCCGAATTTCTAGTGTATAAAACACATCTTTGAGGACAAGAATATTGTTCCCACGATCCAATCTATACGAACCAATACTTTCTACATCGAGATAGATATTATTTCGCATATAGATTCTCTATTCCCCTTTCTTCAGCTCGATGAATTCTGTGACTCTACTCTTGTCCTTTGCGATATGTCTAGTCGCACTGGAGTCAATCCACCAACTGCTGATATACGTCATCACAGCATTGCATTCCGTCACACCAACAAATTCTCTTTTACTAGTACCCATTATTCTGGATGCTTATAACCTCATTTATTCTCCTACTTTTCACCTTGTGGGCAAGTTGACTTGAAATGCCCAAACTTTCCACAATTGTAGCAGGTTCCACGGTGTACTTTTTTCTCTTAAACTGTTGCAATTTCGGTCCTCGCGGTTGTAGTTTACTAGGACCAGAATTTTTATAGCTTCTAGTATTATGTCTCTAACGGACATAATTCAGCTCTTGCTGCACCATATTCAGTTCTGATTCTTTCCTACTAGCTATTAAGTCATGTTCTATCGCTAGGTGCATAGAAAGATCAGTGACAGATTTAACGGTAGGATTCATTCTTAATGTGGTGGAAGCCACGGCAAGGGAAGGGGATAAACTATTCAAAATGATTGCACTTGTATTCTTTTCGGGACTTCGGTCCCAGCAGTGGATAAGTCCTTAGTCATGACAATCATTTTATTTATATGCTCTACGATATTGTCTCCCTCTTACACGACAAGTATAATACATACGACAAGAATTATACTTATGCAAGAAGAGTTGAATGTTAACTTCAAAGACGGTGTCATATTTCTCTTTTATAGCATTCCTCATGTCCATGAAAAGTCTTATAAGTTTCAAAAACTTCGATTAAGTTATCTTCCATGAACATGAGCATTAGACTTTTTGCCTTTTTATCTTTCGACTTTCACTATTCAAACCCTTTCTTTTGTTAAGGTGTAGATTTATCAGTAATGGTTGGAGCAGTGGTTTTAATTACATCATCGATATTGTCTTGAATAAGAGCATATCCTATTTTTTATGCCACATATCATAATTGCTGTCATTAAATTTGTTAATTTTTTCTAGTTCTGATAGAACGAGCTTTAAACTCGTCATTCGGTAGAGAACTAAAACTAAATATCAATTTTAAATTATGTATAAGGTTGATATATAGACACTTATACTAAAATTAGAATAAAGTAAAAAAAAAAAATTAAAATGAACCTGACTGTTTCGCGTTGATGAAAGAGGCTCCAATTTGAGCGAGATTGTCACTTAACAACGTTGATTGGATAAGTACTTGTCGAAGTCGGTTCTGACTGGACTCGGAGATGATCTGCTGCCATAGTTGAGTTGAACCGGATAGGATTTGCGAAGAATTGTTCGGACAACTGATAGAAAGCAAATTCTGAATTGCTCGAACGCTGCAAGGTCATCAATCGAGGCAGAGTCATCATCAATGCAACAGTCGTCGATTGATTGCAGCAGTCGTCGAGCGAAGCAGTCGTCATTGTCGTCGAGCGAAGCAGTCGTCGTCGCCGATCGACGCAGAACTCTGATACCAATCTAAGTGAACAGAGAAGAAGAGAGGAAACGACGGAATTTCTTTGAGGGGGCTCCGGTAACATGTAAGGGGTTTGATTCCTTTTTCATGTATTTTCTCATAGAGAATATTTTTTATAGGGGTCAAACTCATCATCTCCACCCCCTCATAACTACCCCTTGGAGATTTTCTCTCAATAACCCATTTCTCACGTTTTTCCGTTTTTCACAACATGAGAGCTGTTGATTTGGTCACACAAGACCGAGTCAAGGTAACACGGTCGACAGAGTAACCTCAAACCTGACCTAGTAAGAACAAAAAAAAACAAAAAAAAAGAATGAGGGAAAGAACAATCATTACAGAAAGGAGGAAGATGATAAAGGAGACAAAATTCTTTTAGACCTATGAGTTGACTAAACTTTTTAATAAGCCCATGCTGAGTTGAAGATTATGACTTTTAACCCGAAAAATTTTAGTCCAAGTTCCTGGAATTATAAGGATTGCGAACAAATCCAGACTTTGAAAAACAAGAGTTACAATGTGAAGAGGAAATTTTAATTTAGAACCATGTTGCCTCCATTAATTACAAACACAAACAACAGAGTCAAGCCTAGTTAGAAATCGGCTTGTATAATTGTTAAAAAACCCCTGAAATGGTTAATAGGTTGAAAATCATTAGAATGGTGTTATAAAAACTATGATAAATTATTAAAATTAGCAATAACCTATGTGAACCCTCATCATAGGTCTTCAATATTATTTGATCATATTTGGATATGGAATACATAGTGATTAGTGTAATTATACATTAGTTGGGTATTAACCTTATAATTTCCTATTATAGAACTTTGTAGATATCAAGGGGAATTGAATTTGGGAGACTCCAACAAGTTTAGAGATGAGTTTTATCTCGCCAATATTTTTATAATATGAAATTGCATGAGTACTATTTTCGATTGATCTTGTGCTCGAAAAATGAATAATCTTTCATTTTCATGTATATAAAGTTAAATGTGATTCGATCTATTTCTGTTGTGGCCTAACCCATAATATGATTTTGATTTCGTACAAGATATTAAAAGTAAATTTTATTTCACATAAAATATGACAAGTGGTTTTGGCTTCATGTGATTTTAATTAATTGTGAATAATGTTTTATTTAAAAGCTTTTGAAGAAAAAAAGCATTTTAAATGTGTTACGACGGTTTAATGGATTCAAAGATTTTCCATGACTTAGTATCTCATAAAAAATAGAGAAAAGTGAAATTTGCAAATTGTTTTAATAAAGTTTGACCGTCCACTTGATTGAAAAACGTTTAGCAAATCCTGATAAATGATGTGTTTCTTATTTGATAAGTGATTCTTGTTGTTTTTAAAACCCTCAGAAAGTCTGCTATGGAGTGTTCTGTTTGTGCCAGCCATATGATGAATGCATCTTGATTTGGCCCTTCCATATTTGGGCCTTCTGAAATCTGTTTTGGTCCTGTATTTGACCAGTCACCTATAGCAATGTTAGGTGCATTCGATTCTCGAAAATTATCTATTTTGTGATGGACTTTACACAATTCTATGCTACTGGGATATAATATTCGTAAAAATTACCATTTTTACGAATATTTGTTTGAAGCGTAAAAATTACCATTTTCTTAAATTCACAGTAGCATAGAATATTATATCACATTTAAAATATAATATCTCAGTAGCATAGAATTGTCTTGCGTACGTGCTGCTGCTATCACATGGCCCATATCTATTTTCCGCTGCTATTTTGGGGGCATGACAATAAGATGGTATCAAAGCTTAGGTTGTAGGTCCATGTAATTTGAAGATGATTTTGGCCAATAAATGAGGATATTGGTTGTGATGATATAAATAAATTTTAGTAACCTATTTAGAAGTATAACCATGATGGATATGACAAATTATTTGATCAAGTGATTATACAATACTTGATCATTAAGTCCTCTATAAATTTAGAGAGATGGATCTTCAGAATTATTAGACGAATGATTTTTTGTATGTTTAATAGCATGGAATTTAAGGGATAGAGTAGGTAATATGAGACTTGATGGGAATATGTGTGCTTACGGGTTGGTTGTATTAGCTGAGTACTCTGATAATTACAATTATATTATTACCTTATTGATGATTGATTTTATTGAATTATGGTGCTAAAAACATTTTATTTGGTGATAGCATTTGATGGATGACTACATCAATTCCCTGGGTCAATGAACTAGATATTTAGACTTAACCTCGAGCATTTTATAGTACTTTTATTGGTGATACATAGAATATTCTAATAGTCAAGAAGCACGGGGATCTCTTAAGTTATTCTTAATAACCCAATACTTCCAACATCGATGTATTTGCCCCCAGGTTTCTTAGATTTATAATGTAAATACTAAGAGACAATTGGAATTAGAAGATGTGTTTCTTCAATCCTGATCAACTCTCAAGATGTGATGCATCCAAATATATGTGGACTCTGTAAAATAATGTATATTAGATATTAACACAAATTATTAATAGCAGATTGCTTTCGGTGTCTAGATTGATGATGAATAGGCAAGTATTTCTGGTGGATTAAGAAATGTGAGTGTAGTTATCAAGATTCAAAGGATTGATCAGCATAAGAGACCCATTATCATCATTATTAAACTGAGAAATCTATATAATAATATTTCTAGTGTTGATAATGAATGTGTTCAAATGCTAAAAAAAAAGAGGAAGATAATAAGTTATCTTATGCCTTATGACAAGAGTTATACACAAGACTTGATGTTTGTCATTTTGATTATTTAATCAAAATGTGGAGATACTACCAGTACAAAGAAACTCAGGATATGAAGTGTAAGTGGACTGGAATTATGAGAGAGATATATAATCCCACAATTTTGATAAATTAATTGAGGAGAGAAGTAAAAAAAAGTTGTCAAGTTATACAATTCAGAAGAGTTGCAAATTTCTTAGAAATAAATTAGTGGATTAATGATCCATTAAGGATTATGCTTAGAAGTGATTGCTCAAAATAAATTGACTTTTTTAAGGTTCATTAAAACTTCAAGAACAATCTCAAATGAACAAGAAATCAATTTAAGTTCAGTGTTTCTCATAGGCCTTGTTTTATATATAATCTAGTGTAGGATAATTTGTCATCCAATTGATATAGATTGTGCTTATTGTTGTTAGCGACTAGTAGGACCAAATGGATCATCCTCAACCAATGGCCTAAGATAATAACTATATGAGGCGCAGAACAACCTTAAGTAAGTCTCTATGAGAATAATTTCTATTGTTATAAGTAAAAAAGGAAAGGACCTTGGACCCAATTCTTATATGCTATTTTGGATGACATTATGTATAGAAGTATTTTCATGGATTGTTCATAAAGAAAAAGAGCAAAGTAGTACTTTAGGAATTATGAGTATTATGTAAATCAGTACATAACAAGAAGAATTGATGTTGAGTTATTGGAAGTTTTCTATTGTATGGGAAAGGCAATGATTTACCCATAAAACATGTTTCTATTCTATGTGATGCAAATATGAAGTTTACGATTCAAGGTCATTCTAAATTTTTCTACAAGAGTTGTGAATCTTGAGAACTCCTAAGGGTTGTGAAAAAGGACGGTAACATGCCACTATCTATTGATTTTCGTGAGTTAATCAAATAAATGATTCAAAGTTTGTATCTAATAATGAAGATTAATGGCTTATTTGATCAACAAAAAAAGGAGCTTTAGTGTTTTTGAAAAATGATTATTTACACCAACTATTATCAATTGAAATTGAGAGGGAGGATGTTCCTTAAACTGTGATTTACGACTTATATTCATTCTAAATTTCAAGTATTACCATTTGGGTTCTCGAATGCACTTGCTTCGTGGATGTGATGAGTAAGTTATTGCGCTGATTATTTATTGTGCTACATATTTGATGGCATCTGAATATGCTTGGAGCGTAAGCAAGATTAGTATTCAAGGGGTATTATACAAGACTCTGGAAAAAAAAAAGTGGAACTAAGTTATGTTTTATTAGAGAATATATTTGTCCTCCAATGTGTAATCTTGAAAGATGTAATTATATAGATCCCAATAAGTGGAGGTTGTAGACAGACTAATGCGTCAATAATCCATTGTTTCTTGGGGCATATGACAATGTAAAGTTGTGAAATGATGCACAAATTACGTCACAACTGATTCGTCTCATATAGAAAGTGGTAATAGTCAGAATATTGCTCGAGGAAATTTTGTATAATTTAAATATTGATTGATGTTTGTCATTAATACTTTGCTTTAACCATTGGAGATGCAGCGCTTATCACCATTGTGATGACTCTAGAAAGGAGCTAGGATGTATATTCCTGTAGAAAAAATATTTTTTTTGACATACTTATTTTGAAATGGCTGAAATTGAATGAATAATATTTACAAATTAATGATTTATAGTTGGCGAGAATGATCTTTACTCCCAACATTTGGAGATCTCGATGGAGTATGACGTGAGTTTTGTGCTGATCACAAGATTTCAAAATATACATTGACTGAAAGGTAAAATTTGAGATTCAGAAGATGATTAGAATAAAAAAAATTAAGATATAGCCATCAACTATCAACTCGGCTATGTATATATATAGTCATTGTTACCTTGAGCTGTAAGAGTTCATGTAATTTGACATGTTTAGTTACTTCTCACAATAAAATATTTGAGGATATGCATCATGCGGGAATAGAAATTAGAAACTACAAAATGGAAGTTAAATTGATAAATATGGTGGCACAACGTTCTATACTAGATATAGTTAAAGCAAACCAACAAAAGAATCCCCAGTTGATGAAAATAAAGAAACATATGAAAGAGGACACTCGATCAAAAATTTATGATATATGAAGATGAAACGTTAAGGTTTGGGTTCAAAGTTTTTGTGCCTAACAAACTATAATAAAAGAAAATAATTCTAAATGAAGTAGACCCCCGTGTATACCATGCATCCTAAAGAAACAAAATGTATAAGAGATTTGAAGAAAATCTATCTGTAAGATAACAAGAAAATGATTTTGCTACATATATTGTAGAATGTTTTATCTGCCAGCAGGTAAAAGCTAAGCATCAAAGACCGACTAAATCGATCCCAAACCTAAATATACCGATGTCGATATAAAAAAATGCTATGGATTTCATCATCGACTTTCCCAAAACATTGAAAAGAAATGATGATATACAAGCGATTGTTGATTTTTTGACCAAGTTAGCACATTTTAGCTTTTAATATCAAATTTTCATTTGAAAACTGACCAAGTTATACATCAATAAGATCATGAGATTTCGTAGTACATCGTGGTCAATAGTGTCAGACAAAGATCATTGATTCATATCAAAATACTAAAAGAGTTTACATGGGAATCTGCAGAATAAATTAAATTTAACTCAGATTACTGATCCCGAGATAATTTGCCAATCGAGACTTACAGTTCAAACATCGAAAGATATGATGGGATGTTAATGAGAGAGATCTCCTTAGACAAAAAAAATCATTGATAAAATTCAACTAGTTAGAGAACATCTTCACACTACACAAAGTCATTAGAAAATCTACATTGATCGTAGGAGTAAATTAAAGTTTCAGATAGGCGATCATGTTGCCTAAAAGTTTCACCTACTCATGGAGCGAGAAGATTTAGAATCCAAGAAAAGATAGTCCAAAATTCATTAGTCCTTTTGAGATTTTGAAATGAAATGGGCAAGTACATACAAGTTGGCACTACCATCATCTTTTAACTTATGTGCATGACCTACTTCATGTATCAATGCATTGAAATTCATTAGGGTCATCGAATTGTCTCCAGTGTAACTCAAGCCAAACTTGACTTATGATGGAAAAAACCGGAGGGTGTCATGGATTACGAAGAACAAATGCTAAGGTGGAGAACTATCCAATAAGTAAAAGTAGAATAGAACAATCACTTCGAGGGAGAAGCCACTAGGAAAATGAAGGACTTTATGTGAGAGAAGTATCCTAACTTTTTAGAAAATTAAGACATCTATTAGTGCGGGAGAGCCTAATCAAACTAGTTAATTTACCCTAATAAGATCTTATGCAAATCTATTACGGTTAAGGGCTTTCATGTAAAACCGAACAATCTCCATAGTTTCTTGCTGCCACATTTGTCTATTTGGTGGCTCTTTGTGATTAGAATGGGAGAGCAGCACTGCCTCAAGGCAAAATAAAATGGAAGGAAAAAAGGGTAAAAATAAAAACAAAAAGCCAAAAAAAACCTAAGCTGATGCCCTCTTAGTTCTCTACTGAAAATTTGATTGGAAAAACAAAGTAAAGGAGATGGAGAAATAGTTGAACTAGCTAGCAAAAATCCTATTTCTTACTAAGGTATAACCTCATCCGCAATGCTTTGCATAATTTGAAATCATTTGTATAAAAGTTGTAGAGAATCAGTAAAATGTGCTTGTGATTTGATTTTGGTCTATAATTTGAAAGAAAAGGGAGTTCTCGACGAGGGCCTCGCCGACAGCCAACCATATCACTGGAGAGGCCCCATCGTCGTCCTACCATCTTGAGGGCGTTCACCAGAGTAACCTCAACTCTGACCTAGTGAAGGGCAATAAAAAAAGAAATAAAAGAACGTGGGAATGAGCAATTGTTACCGAAAGGAGGAAGATGATAAAATAGAGGTAAAATTCTTAAAGACCCCCGAGTTGACTAAACATTTTAATAAGCCCAAGCTGAGTAGAGGATTATGAGTTTTAACTCGGAAAATCTAGTCTAAGTTCCAGAAATTATAGGGATTGTGAACAGACCCTGACTTTGAAGAAAAGATTACAATGTGAAGAGGAAATTTTGATTTAGACTCCTGTTGCCTCTACTAATTGCAAACTGACCCAACAAAGTCAAGCCTAGTTAGAAATCGGCTTGCATAATTATAAAAAGCCCCTAAAATTGAAAATAGGTCCAAAATTATCAGGATGGTGTTATAAAAGTTATGAAAATTTACTAAAATTAGTAGTAACCTATGTGAACACTCATCATGGGTCTTCAATATTATTTGATCATATTTGGACCTAGAATATATAGCGATTAGTGTAAGTATACTTTAGTTAGGTACCAACCTCATAATTTCCTATTATATGACTGTGTAGATATCAAGAGGAATCGAATTTGGGAGACTCCAACAAGTTTAGAGATGAGTTCATTTCTCACCAATATTTTTATAATATGAATTTGCAAGCGTTAATTGATCTTGTGCTCAAAAAATAAATAATCTATAATTTTCATGTATATAAAGTTAAATGTGATTCGATCTAATTCTGTTGTGACCTAGCCCATAATACGATTTTGATTTCGTACAAGATATTAAAAATAAATTTGACTTCACATAAAATATGAGAAGTGGTTTTGGTTTCATGCGATCTCAAATAATTGTGAATAATGCTTTATTCAAAAGCTTTTGAAGAAAAGAAGTATTCTAAATGTGTTTCAACAATTTAATGGATTCCAAGATTTTTCGTGACTTAGTATTTGATAAAAATAGAGAAAAGTAAAATTCGCAAACTGTTTTAACTGATCTAATGAGTTTTATCGTCCATTTGATTTAAAAATGTTTAGCAAATCCTGATAATTGATGTGTTTCTGATTTGATAAGTGATTCTCAATGTTTTTAAGTCCCTCAAAAAATCTGCTATGGAATGTTATATATGTGTCAGCCATATGGTGAAGGCACCTTTATATAGCACTTCTGTATTTGGCCCTTCTGAAATCTCTTTAGGTCATTCTGTATTTGGCCAGCAACCTATAGCAGTATTAGGTGCATTCAATTCCCGAAATTTATTTGTTCTGTGATGCGTTTTACGCATTCCCGTACTACTAGGCTATAATATTCGTAGTCTTAGTATGACCTATATGGTGATCTTGCAACATTGTGAACAAATCATCGAGATTTGAGATTTTAGCATTTGATTGTGAATTTGAGAAAATGGTAATTTTTACGCTTTAAACAATTGATTACAAAGGTTTGGTTCAGGAATTCATGACAATATATTTTGTTTGTACATAAGAAAGAATTTCTAAAACTATTGCATTCTTTCTTGAAAATACCAATAGTATGTCCTTTTATATAAGATTTTGTCATACCAGCATCTCAGCATTTTAGTTACAAAACATAAAATTCACTATTTTTTAGAATTATTATTTTGATATATATCTATGAACTCTAGTGAAAAATATTCTCATTGAGCTTTAGCTCACCCCCTTGTTTTCTAGATTTTTTTTAGATCTGATGTAGCTTCGTATATAGGCTGAAATTTTTGTTGTAGCATGTTGTCGGGGGGCGTTATAAAGGAAAGCCTCTCTTTTGCCTTGAATATAGGCAAACATATTTGTGTTAGGAAAATGCTTATGATGGTGAGATTTTGGTTTTAAAATACTAGTTAGGTATGTAGTTGCTCAGAACTATTGTTAACACTAGATTTTATATTTTTATAATAAGTTATGTGGTGTGCAGTGCAAGGCTTAACACATGCATGAGACTTGTCTTGTGCACGTGCTGCTACTGTCCCATGCCATTATCTATTTTTTGCTGCTATTTTAGGGGCATGACAGTCATGATGCTAAAAGACAGTAACAAAACCTTCTTATGGTATTCATGTTATTGAGGGATAGTTAAAAAATCTTTTATTTGACCAATAAGACTAGACATTTATCCTTCTGTTTTACTTATTGTCTACTATTTTTTTCCAATTCAAATTTTCTATAAACTTAAGAGACAAGCATTTCCTTATTAATTCTTGTCTTCAGTATAGTATCAATTCTACATCTTCACACAGCTTGATATTTTCTAAAGGTTGTCGCATATAAAGAGTAAGTGTAGCATCAACACCTCATTCCCATAGATAGGCATTAATTAGTTAATTTTCCAAGATGGCAACATGAGCACCATTGTTTGAAGTATCCCGATATGGCTGATATATACTTTTATAAGATTTTCTGCAAAACGATATGTTCTTAATATCCTTTACCACTATTCGGCAAAAGTTGGAGAAAATTTTCCTGGTATCACTGCATATTAACTGATATATATCGGCTAATATATCTTTTTATAAGGCTTGCCACAAAACAGTATGATCTCAATATCCTTTACCACTTTTAAAAAAATTTAACGATATATTGTGAATTTCATAATATATCATTTCAGCCTAAAAAATTGGCCAAAATATTGCAATATAGATTTGCGCTTTTATTTGCTTTAAAGATTGATTTGTAGTTGAGGCTATGCTCAAACAAATATATGCATATGTAAATAACCGAAAAGATTACGGTTCAACTAGAGCCAAATTCTTTTGCAAAAGATAACAATCAACAGCTTTATTCTTTGGTGCATCAATATGAATATGCACATATCTTATCTGATACGACACCCGATATTTTAAATATCTCTTATCTCTGCACTCATGGAATTTTTCAGTCCGACATGTCCTTGTTATCCAATATTTAGAACTTTTGAAAAAGTCAAAGGGCATTTTTGCACTTACTATTTATCTGGTATAATACATATATGAGATAGAAGGGATTAGCTAGCTATCTCATTTATTTTCTCCCCAAATCAGATCCATAGTTGTTCTCATAGTATCAGAGCAACGACCAAAACCCTAACTCATCTCGTCCTCCCCTGGGACCCACCAACAACTATAATCTCTACTAGATCTCAACCATCACCACGCTAAATATCAACGCCCGAACCCCAAGAACCCATCAAGATCTTGACTGCCGGATCCCAATGCCCTCAATCAATGCGACCTCGACTATCAACCATCTTGCCCCTGCAAATCCTCGACTTTCCTCCTAGAATCATTGCCTTTCCTTTAAATTCTAGCCTTTACTGCAGATCCTTGTCACACCAAGACCTCACTACTGTAGACTCTCGCTGGTTCAGATCACCGATGATGCTAATCATAATGGAAGGTATTGTCTTTTAATTTCCAGGTGTCATTCAATTGATAGTTAGATACCCTCTATAATGTTTCTGTTACAATCGACTTTGTGATTGTTGTTGATGGTTGCTCTGTATACTGGGTTAGAAAGTTGTCATCTATGTGGTTATTTATTATTGTTTGATTGATCATACTCATTGATTATAGGTAACGAAGATAAAAGTAAAGGAGAGAGTTTCAAAACGGTACGTGAATGTCTCATACAAAAGTTTTATTACACAAACTCGATTGAACGCAAGCAATTATCCCAGATGAAAACAGTCTGTGGAAATGTTTGCCAAAGAGCAAAATTTGATGGAACATTTCGCTAAAGCACCTCCGGCAGCACCCTCAGATGATTGGATTCAAGTATGCCATGTTGCACTAATTGATTTAACTATGGCTATAGAAAAAGAGATGATGTTCTATGTTTTCAACTATTTTGATGCTTATTCGACTTGGGAGTTATCTTCAAGAGATGTTTCAAGGAAATTCAAAGCGAATAGGGCTTTTGATGCCTAAATAGCTCTAAACAAACTTGAGCGAGGAAATAAGTATGTTCCTCCCTATTTTAGTCAAATTAAGACACTTGAGGCAAAATTACTTTTTGTTTATCCTATTAGTAGTGGAGAAATCGATGGAAAACATACCATGATCATATGATGGTGAAGATATTTTTGGTCAATCGCGTTCCTAAGTTTGATAGTATACGACCACAGATTTTAGGAGGATCGGATGTTTCCTTACTCACAGATGATTCTAAATATGTTCTTCGGTCCTATCCCTCTTCAGTTATAGAGTACTATTGATTTTGTTCCAAAGATAGAAGAAGATAAGTTCGCTCTTGTTCCCTATAATGAACACGAGGACGAGGTGGAGGCAGCACTTAAGGACATGGTAGAGGAGGGCGAGATCCTTCGATTGATCAATATTGGTTAAGTCATTTTACGCATGTCTAGTTTGAAGAAACTTGTTCTCTCTTTATCTAGTATGTCTTCATTAGAATGTCGCCTGTGAGATGGAAAAACATAATTGTGCTTCATATTAGTCTAGAGTCAGTAAGCATGCTACAAAATTATTTAATTTAGTTAATTCTGACATTTAAGGGTCTTTCCCAATTGGGTCAAATCGTGGTTTTCGATATTTCTTATTTTTTTTGTTAATGATTTTTCTCGTGTGACCTGGATGTATCTATTGAAATCTTAAACTAATTGATGCCTTCAAATTTTTTGTTATTGAGGTGAAAAACCAATTTGGTATTAACGTCAAGACTCTATGCAATGACAATGCAAATAATTATTTTAATGCCAAGTTCACTCTATGCAATGACAATGCAAAGAATTATTTTAATGCCATGTTCAAATAATTTCTTGATTCCTCTAGAATTACACACCAATCATGTCCAAATACACCTCAGTAAAATGGTGTCTCTGAGAGAAAAATTAGTCTTTTGAGGGTCACAAGCTCTATTTTGTTTCATATGAATGTCCCTAAATGCTTTTGGGATGATGTTGCTCTCTCCGCTTGTCATCTTATTAATCATCTATGAAGCTTAGTGTTAAGGGGCCAAATATCCATTTCTATCCCTTATTTTCTCTCCCTCCATGTGTTTTTTGATGTACTTGTTTTATTCATAATCATCAACCTGGATCATCTAAACTTGATCCCAAACCTATTAAATGATCTTTTTAGGATATCCTCGTAATTAGAAGGGGTATCAGTATTAGTGCTACAGCAAAGAGCTTGATGGGATTTTTGTTTTTGCTGATGTAATCTGCCAAGAAAATACCCCTTATTTCGGTTCTAGTGACACTATCTTGATATAAATGATATCCTTATTGCTGAGCCATGATGATCATATAGTTGAGTAACCAACTTCAGTGGAAGAACAAGAAGAACGATCTCCATTCACTGAAGAACCATCACCTGTTCTAGATTTAGATGCTATTCAGACTGACATTGATCTTCTTATTGTTATGCGCAAAGGTACTCGAATTGTCAAGCCTTCTTATTCTTTCATCAAATTATGTAACCTATGTCAGATTGTCACTTTAGCATTTATCTCTGTTGTTAATTCATATTCCATTCCATCATCCATATCTGATGCTCCAGCTCATCCTAAATGGAGGATAGCCATGGAAGACGAAATGTTAGCTTTATGCTTGAACGGGACTTGGAAGCTTGCCCAATTACTTGTTAAAAAGAAAACAGTTAGTTGCAAGTGGGTGTATACAGTAAAACTTAATCCAGATGGTTCATTGGCTCGTTCGAAGGCCATACAAGTACTTGTATTCCTAGGCTTTATCGTTAGTGCAAAAGGCATCCATGTTGATGAAGAGAATGTGCGTGCTATTCGAGATTGGCCTACACCAAAGACTGTCAATGAGATTCGTAGTTTTCATGGCCTAACAACGTTCTATAGGAGATTTGTCAGAAATTTCAGCAGTATTGTAGCTCCTATCACTGAATGCATTAAGAAAGGCAAGTTTAATTGGGGAGTAGAAGCAGATCGAAGCTTTGCATCCACCGCACCGGTACTTGTACTTCCAAACTTTCAAAAGGTGTTTGAAGTTGATTATGATGCATCCATCGTAGGAATTAGAGGTGTTTTATCTCAAGAAGGACGTCCAGTTGCTTTCTACAAAGAGAAACTCAGCGAAGCTCGACAGAAGTAGACCACATATGAGCTAGAGTTATATGTCATAGTTCAGTCTTTTAAGCATTGGGAGACCTATTTGATCTCGCGGGAGTTTCTGCTTAATACTAACCATCAGGCTTTGAAGTCCCTTAATAGTCAGACTACCATCAATCGTATGCATGTTAGTTGGATCGCGTATCAGCAGCGTTTCACCTTTGTTTTGAAGCACAAATCCGCGTAACAGAATAAGATTGCAGATGCACTCAGTCGGAGAGCTAGTTTATTGGTGACTTTGCAAGCAGAAGTGATTGGATTTGAGTACCTAAAGGAGTTGTATGAAGAGGATAAAGACTTTTGGGACGACTACCAACAGAATAAATCAATAAAAAGCTTTCATATTCAGGATGGTTATTTATTTCATGGCGATCAGTTGTGCATACCCCAGAATTCACTAAGAGAGCAGATAATTCGAGACCTTCATGTTGGCGGGCTAGGACACTTGGGGAGAGACAAGACGATTGCTTCTATCGAAGAGCGATATTACTAGCCTCAGCTGAAGATTTGGAAGATTTCCCAGAGATTTGAGTTTGATCATTTGAGGGTAGATTAGATTCTCATTAGATTGAGTTAGATACTCTGAGATTAGATTGGATTGTTAGGATTTTTTAGTTTTCCTTTTTATGAGGATTTTGTCAAGATGTTTATTTGATTTTTATTTTCTTCCTTAGAAAGATCGTTGCCTTTTGTTTTCTTTAAATAAGGGATGCAAGCCTCTTTAGAGGGCAGACTTGATTGAATAAGAATTCCAGATTTCTAAAGTGGCATGTGATTTACTATACAGTGTGAAGCCCCTTTTTTCAATTAAAGTCATGTTTATCTGAGCCCTCTATTCTAAATCCTCCTCAAATCTCAACCATCAAATCATCTGTTTGTTGGCCTTCTTGTTTTGATGATGTTTAACAAACAATTTATCACTAATGTTGTTTGTCTAGTGTTTGTGTTTATCTATTTATTGTAGACAAACAACATGTTGGAGGATGAATGGAATTACGCATTCACGATCATATCCAAAAGAGGTTGGCGGAATAGTAGAGTGAAGCAACGCAATTCCAGTTAAAATTTTAAGTTCAAGCTTCATCCGCAAGTGTACCAAGTCAAGCTTATTGAAGATCAAGATCAAGCTTGGGTAATTTAGTTTAGGTGTTTATATTATGTGTGTTAAGTACTTTAAGCTCAATCATTTATACACACATTTTATTGGTTTCTTTGTATATATATGTAGTTATATATATATACAACACAACTTTTGGTTTTCATGTTTACAAATATGAAATTACATATTTCATATTTATTATTGTGTTTTAGTTTAGCTACATAGATATGAAACAACAAACAAAGTTTTTCACATTTTCATTTGTTTCATATTCTATTGTGTTTAAAAATATATTGCATAGAATATGCAATTTTGTGAAAATATTATATTCTCAGTTTTTGAACTTAACTATAATCATATACATATTTTATTAAGTCTACAAAATCATTTTGTAAAGCTTCAAAACATGGTTTAGCCAAAATGTCAAAATTCATGTGTTTACATTTTCATGTTTTGGACTTATTTGTAAAATGATGATATTTTACAAATAAGAATAGCTTTTTAAAAACCAGTCTTTGAAGCGTGTTCATTATCATGTCTACAATCATTTTCCAAAGTTTTATATTTTTTAAAATTTATTTACTATTTTTAATAGAGCATTAAAACTCATTTTCAAAACCATGTCAGGCTGATAATCTGTTATCAGTTTACTGATGAGTCGATTAAAGAAAGTGCCTGGAATCTTCATTTAGTCTTTGTTCTGTTTCCGTCGACTAGCCCGTCGAATGAAGTTTTTCAGTCGACTGAAAATATTTGGCAGTCAACTGATAAGCTCGTATTTGAATACGATGTTCAGCTTATCAGTCGACTGGCGCCGTCCGTCAGTCGACTGACAGCCTGTCAAACAGTAAGTTTTGTACAGAATCTGTTTCTTGGTTTTTGGGAGATTTTTGTTGGATTTCTCTGGGCTTTGGCTGATACCTTCTCTTCTTATAAATACCCTACTGCCTTCAACTCTCAAAAAAACAAAAAAAAAAGTTTAAACAAGTTTTTAAAGGGTGTTTAAGTGTGTTTAAGTTTGGATTAAAGCTTGTTTGGTTTGTGAAGAAGTTTTCATAAGTGGAGGAGATCATCTACATTGTTTAAGCTTCATCTTAATCCATCTCTCCATATTGTTTCTTCAGAGAAGAATTTCTAAACTCAATATTAGCTTTGTATTAATTATTTGTTGTTTATCATTTTTATCAAGCTAGGGTTTACATTGAGTTTATGATTGTATTTGTTGTTTATCATTTTTATCAAGCTAGGGTTTACATTGAGTTTATGATTGATTTTCTCATTGCTTACACACACAACCATTGACATTGAGTTTATGATTGATTTTCTCATTGCTTACACACACAACCATTGAGCTTATTGTATTTGCATACAATGTATAATTGGGTTGTGAAGAGTTGTAACAATTAAGAATGAGTTTAATTAAGTTCTCGCCCATTATAGAGAACAACCAAAGTTGTATTCGTGCCTAATTGTGTAGATCGCCTTTAATACACTTGTATATCGAGAGAAGTGTGTGGTGAGAGATGGGGTCGTCCCAAGAGGAATGGGATAGGTAACAATACCTAGAAAGGTTATAATTCCTAACACTTGAGGGAGACACGAACTAGAGACCAACACTTGAGAGGGTGTAAAGTGTGATTGCAAGAGTGTAAGATTGTAAAGTTTTTGGTGAACTAGAAAACCGAGTGTGAGGTGTAAACGTTATTCGGGTGAGCGTAGAAAATCCGGTTGTGATAGTGGATTTCTCCCCGGGAGTGGGGAGCGGAGACGTAGGATGGAAGGTCCGAACTCCGTGATCATGTTGTGTGCTTGCATTGGTTATATTGCCCTATCACAATTGTATCTTTAGTAGACGATTGTTTACCCTTGTGTCATTTGTATATCCTCGCATATAACTCATAATATATCTCATTGCTAGGATATATCTCTTTGTTCATATTGCATATTCTTGCTTATAACACATTGCATATCTATCTTGTAAGAATAATATTTGAATTAGTTTTAATTGGCATAAAATCGGATTAGATTAGTATAAGACCCTAATCACCCCCCCTAGGGTCTAACACTGTTCACCTTCTTTAACCTCTAGTCTAACTCGACACACAATGCCAACATCGACCTTCGCAGCCCTCGATCCTCGACGACTTCCAACCCGCATCCTTCTCCCTCTACGATACCACCAATAACCACTACCTCCTTCGAGCATCCTCGCTCTGGATTTCTTTGAGGCAATACATCAAAACATTGACTCCTAAAACACTCCAACTTCACTAAAGTCCGATCAACGATTGACAACTCCAATTAGTCCTAGCAAACGCAAGCAGAGGTCTCTACTTAGATATAATTGATCATATAACTTTGTGCTTCATTATCTATGTGCTTCATTATCTATTGGTTTAATCTCTTGTTATTGTTGTTTGTTGTCCTTAGCTGCGTAAGGATTCAATCTCGAAGGTATTATTCTCTCTGATGTCTCTTTTTATTGGTTCAGTCAACTCGTATGCATAAGGCCTTTGGATCTAGTCTTGATTTTGTCCCTTTATTACTGGGTGCGAGTTCCTTGCACCTTCAGGTGATCTCTAACTTTTACGTTGAATCTGATTGTAGCTTTTGCATCTATTAAGATTTGTAGCGAATTAATTATTGTGGTTGTTTATCACTATAATTGTGGATATTATTTGACTGATTGTCACGTTACGTTGTGTTAGGATTGCATTCATTCCTCAGGTCGTGTCTTTCCATTCATGCTTAGTTGCATGCGTGTAGTTGTCGTCTAGGATTTCGTATGTCTGATTGTTTAATTCCATCTACATTAGCGATTTCTCACGTCCGGTCCTACATCATGTTTGGTATCAAAGCCTAGGATAGATCTGTTTATGCTAAGTAGTGGTAGGACTTTTAGAAATACAATGGACGATTCCCAAAACGGCATATAAGCAAAAATTACCACATTCACTGAAGTCCTCAACAAGTTCATGGAAGATCAGAACACTAAACAAGAATAGATCACTGCGCGTCTAGATCAGTTAGACACCCAATTTCACAAGCCATAAAACAACCCTTTAGTTAGGAATAACAGAAGACTTGTTAGGGATGACAATGGGGTATAGACCCCAACCTGCTAGACATGGCGCGTGCGATAGGCCACATAGGGTTTATGATGGGTATTCAGATTCTAACGACACATATTTTAGGTATAGGGAAGACCATATCACTAGGAAAGTGATGATAGAGGCTTCATCCTTTGACAGTAGGCACGACTCTTAAGAGTTTAGTGATTGGATAGCAAACATGGAACATTATTTTGATTAGTATGATATATCCGAGTCATAGAATCTGATCTGCTAGGATGAAGTTAATAAGGTCGGCCAGTATCTATTGGATCTCAATCAAGAGAGAGCTAGCTAGGACACATTAGGATCCTACTAAGACGTGAGATGAGATGAAAGAGAAGCTTAAAGAGAAGTATCTCCCACCCTCATATCTAAATAGATTGATTGATCAGTTGTCCACGTTACATTAGGGAAACTTATCCGTGAAGAAGTACATGGACAAGTTCAATGACTTTGTCTATTGTTGTAATGTTCAGGAAGAACCTTGGTTAGCCCTTTTTAGATTTCGCACTAGATTAAGAGCCAATATGCAACATGAGATGGTCTCACATTTAGTGGCTTCTGTAGATGAAATATATTATTTGACTCTAGAGATGGAGTGTTATCTTAAGTCATCTACCTACAAAGAGTTCACATCTCCTAAATGGGACCAGCCGAAACGGCAGTTTGATATAAAATGCTAAACCTAATAACACTATCACTTAGGATCAGAAGGGTAAGTTTGTTACTGGTGATTGTCCAAGCAAGACCGCCAAAGGATATAAATGCTATAATTGTTACGGGTTTGGACATTCCGCTTATCGGACATTCCGCTTATCAGTGCCCTAATAGGAGTCTATTTATTGATGGATCATATGAGTCACGACGATAATGTTGATGACTTTGGGATTGCAGAGAAGATTTATGCTCCTGATAGTGGTACTAGCGACGCCGAGGTGCGTTAACAAATGCTACAGCCCATTTACATGTCGTAAGGTGCTCTCTTGTCACTTAGAGATGAGGAAGATTAGCGTAAGACTAATATTTTTCACACCCACTTCAAGAACGAAGGTAAGTTATATAAATTAACGATTGATAGAGATAGTTGTGTAACCATTATCGCCAAGTCAGGTGTAAAGCGAATGAACTTGACAGCTGTACCTCGCCCACAACCGTACATCACTTGGGTTAACAAGAATACACACCCTATCACCCAGTGTTGTTTAGTGCCTATCCAGCTTTCGAGCTACCAAGATGGTATCTAGTGTGACGTCTTACCTATGGACGCTACTCATATCTTATTAGGTAGATCATGGTTATGACTTAGATGTGACCAGTTTTGAGAGGCCAAAACACATACATTCAAGTTTAATGGAAAAAAGATTGTGTTAACTCCCTCCAAACCCAAAGCAACCTCAAATAATAAGAATTGGTCGGTCACTATCAAGGCTGGTAAGAAGCTTGTCCATCTCTTAGGCAAGTGTCAGTTTCTTAAGAAGAGCAAGAAGGAAGGGGTTGTCTATATGATAGCCACTAGCTTTGCCTTTGCTAGTGAGTCTTTAGATTTCTCCCCTAAAGTTTGTCAAATCCTCACTGATTTTAGTAATGCCTGCCTGATAAGGTGCTTGATGAATTTCCTCCCCTTAGAGACATCCAGGATGCCATAGATTTAGTGTCGGGGTACACATTACCCAACTTACCACACTATAGGAGAAACCCAACAGAGCATACTGAGGTTAGGCGCCAGATAGATGAGTTATTGCGAAAGGGCTTTATTAGAGAGTTCGAGTCCTTTTGTCGTTCCCATATTGCTCATCCTAAGAAAGATGGCAGCGGGAGGATAGATAGTAGTCCATCAACAAAATCACAATCAAGTATAGGTTTCCTATTTCTAGGCTTGATCTTTTAGACATGATAGTGGGGTCTCGTATCTTCACGAAGGTAGATCTTCGTATTGGGCAACATCAGATCTGCATCCGCGAAGGCGATGAATGTACGACTGACTTTAAGATTGAGGACAGATTATGTGAGTGGTTGGTCATGCTTTTTAGACTATCAAATACTCCTAGCACTTTTATGAGAATTGTGACTTAAGATTTGCATCTTTTCTTAGGCCAGTTTGTGGTCGTCTACTTTGACGACATCTGATCTTTAGTCGAACCCAAGAGGAAAATCTTCTTCACTTGACACAGGTTTTTAGACTCTCTGAAAGAAAAAAATTTGTCTATTTGAAGAAGTGTGCTTTCTTTCATATCATCATCGGTGCACTTTTTAGGGTCTGTTACTATTGACGATGTAGCAACAGACCCCGACAAGGTCAAGGCCATTCAGGTGGCTTACTCCTAGTACAATTCATGAGGCCAGGAGTTTCCATGGGTTGGCTACTTTTTATAATGTGTTCGTTTAAGAGGTTTGGTACCATTATGATTATCATCACGAGTTGTCTTAGGAAAGGGGAGCTTGAATGGTCTAAATCTGCTCCTAGAGCTTTCGAAGAGATTAAGGAGAGGCCGACTATTACCCTAGTCCTTTGCCTTCCTGACTTCTCGAACGTATTTGAGGTAGCTTGTGTCGCTTCGGGAGTAGGTATTGGAGGCATGTTGAGTCAATAGGGTCATCCTATCGCTTTCCTCCACTAAAAGTTGAATGAAGCTTGATAACGCTATTCCAATTATGGCCGAGTTTTATGTTGCAATACAGAGTCTGTGATATTGGCATCACTATTTACTACCTTCAGAGGTCATCTTATACTCCGACCATTAGGCCTTATGGTACTTGAATTCTCAAAAGAAGTTAGGCTCACCAACATGTCAATTTTAGGTTGAGTTTATACAGGAAACACTTTTGTTCTCAAACATTGTGCAAGTGTTAAGAACAAACCACTCACGCTTTGAGTAGAAAGGTCGCTAGTTTGCAGTCCATGAGTGCACAGGTGGTAGGATCTGATCGAGTCATTCAGGACTACCCTACTTGTCAGGACTTTGGTGAGATTCATGCCTCTTTGACATAGGACTCTCCTATCATTGTAGTAGGTTTCATCATTAGTGATGTTTCCTCTTTAGGGGAAGTCGTTTGTGTATTCCCAACACCTCCTTTGTGATCATCTGATTTCGAAAATGTATGCAGGAGCCTCTGGATCTTTGGCCGAGATAACACGATGATATTAGTTGAGAATAGATTTTATTGGCCAAGTGTCAAGCAATATATAGCGAGAGTTCACACGGTCAAATCTATCAGGGGTAAGGGTAGGAAGTAGAACATAGGTTTATATATCCATCTACCTATACCTTTTGCTCCATGGCAGGATGTTAGCATAGACTTCGTTTGAGGTCGCACGTTTAGGAAGCACGATTCGATATTGGTTGTAGTGGATCGCTTTTCTAAGATAGCACATTTCATACCTTATAACAAAACTACAATTGCTTCCCATGTCGCACACTTCATTCTTAAAGATGCAGTTCAGTTGCATCCTCTTTCTAAGACTATTGTTTCAGATAGAGATGTGAGGTTCACGATCCACTTCTAGAGGACACTCCAAAGGAAGCTCAACACTTCATTACAATTTTTCGATGGCTTACAATCTCCAGACTAATGAGCAAATTGAGGTGGTGAGCCGCCGTCTAATAGACTTATTACGGTGTCTAGTTGGTGATCATGTGTCTAAATGGGATTTGGTGTTGCCTATGACAGAGTTTGCATATAATTGTACGGCTAATAGGGGTTGAGTCCATTTGAGATTATTATAGGTTACTGACCTAGGAAATCTGTAGACTTGCTACTAGTCCCATCAGGAGTTAGACTTAGTGCTTCAATCGAGTCCTTTACACAACATTTGCATAATTTGTACAATGATATTCGTAGACAGATAGCAATAAACAATGATAATATAAGTTTGCTACAGATTCTCATAGACGATTGCACGAATTTTCGATTGGAGGCATGGTTATGCTTAGGTTTCCACCTAAGAGGTTCCCTGGAGGAGCTACAAGGAAACTGCATACCCGATGTATAGATCCATTTCAAGTTCTAAGGAATATTGGTTCAAATGCATATGAGTTGGACATCCCATAGGATTTTGGCATCAGCCCCCTTTTCAACATCGAGGATTTGACTCCATATCATGCACCTATGGACTATCCGACAACAATCCCAAAGCTTACACCCATAGATTCAGCAATATCACAACAGATTCTAGCTCCACCATCTATGCAGCGAATAGACGTCCACCATAGGAGAGTGAGGATATTCTGCAGGACGAGATTATATCGACAACAGATGGCGGTTTTCAGAGATATATAGCTCGTTGGCACAATGACCTGATTCAATCTGCACTTAGCTACAGACTGAGGACATTGAGCAACTCAACCCGGATGTACTAGATGCTTAGCATCGCCATCATTCACCAGAGGCGAATGCTTTGCTACCTGACATGAACAATGCTCTTGCCTTCACGACATATAATGCAAAAGCACTTGACACTCTAAACAAGTGTTATTTCACCACATTATCAAGAAAGTGTGGTCTCAACGAATGCATTCAAGGTTTTTATATTTATAAACTATTTGTGCCTGTTATGGCATCCTACTAGGAACACAAACCATTATCATTTTCACCAAAATTATTCATAACAACATCACTGATGAAAAGCCTTAAATCACTGTTGCTGATTTTTTTAACACAATTTCTACCACGTAGTACTTTATCGGTCTATGAAACCTATTGCATTAAACAAGTAAAACCTAAATTATTCTGTAATTTCAACTTTAGCTGCAATACTTATGTACCAATTAGAGTGATCTTGAAATGCTATTAATGATATCATGAAAACACTACGTATGAATTTTAATGAGTATTAGAGCACATTTGGCAAAGGATCAAAGTGGTTTATTAGCCCCTTTATATATTTGACAAGTGGCCTATTTTGGCTTATAACCCATCAAAAAATAAACGAGGGGTCATGAGTTATGACCAAGTAAAAAACAATTATACACCTTATGATTCACAAAATATAAGGTCTCATTTAATAATTCGCCACCAATCCTTATTAATAAAGTGATTATCTGTTAATAAGGAAAATTCAACACGCCTTCAATTCTGATAAAAAGAATAGCTCCTCAATAAAAACTTGCCTGGACAAATTTTCAAAACAGTCCCATTTGCAAAAATATTCCCAAAAAACGACTCATTTTGAAAAATTCTTCAAAACCGAAAAATCTTTCGAAACTTCACGGGACTCGAAGTCCCGTGAAGTTTAGCAACTAGGTAATTAGGCTGCGTAATATCACGGGACTTTAAGTCCCGTAAAATTTATTTCCCTTGTGAGATTTCACGGGACTTCAAGTCCCGTGAAATTTATTTCCCTTCCTCAAGCTTTCCCTTCTCCCTTCTTCTTTATATATTCACCACCGACATTGAAGGTGAATATATCTATTTATTTCCCTTCTCCAATCACTAATTTAGGCATAAGCAACCAAAATCCACCATCAAACATCCAAACAATGAAGGAGAAAAAATCATCATCAACAACAACAAAGGTGAATAAATATCTACCGACCGGTGAGATCGCCGGTGATGAGGACGAGGGAAGGCTTGATCATGGAGAGGGCGGGGCCACCAGCCTCTTGAAATCTTGAGCTCTCTCAGGGTGGAAGACGCTGAAGTGGAGATCCGACAGCTGGACCACCCACACCACTGACTGGGGCCTACCCTCGACGTCGATCACGCTCCTCCTCTCCCTCTCGCTATTGTTGGATTCGGATAAGGGAACAGAGGCAAAGGAGAGCAGCAGAAGAAACGAATATGGAGAAACCATCCATTTTGATCTCGACATTTCGGACTCGAACTCCTCCAATCTTAGAAGAAGTCTCGTGAAATCTCACTAAGGGAAATAAATTTCACGGGAGTTGAAGTCTCGTGAAATTTGTTTGAACTATAACACTTCACGGGACTTGAAGTCCCGTGAAGTTTAGCAGCTTATTAAATGACTACTAAACTTCACGGGACTTCAAGTCCCGTGAAGTTTCATAAATTTTTTCTTCAAAACCGACCCAGTTTCAGCCTGACGGCTGAAACTGGGTCGGTTTTGAAGGGTTTTTTTCAAAATAGGTCGTGTTTTAGAAATATTTTTGCAAATGGGGCTGTTTTGAAAATTTGTCCAAACTTGCCTGGGAAATTCTGATAATATCTATATCAGTGTATAATTGCTAAAACAACAAATCATCCTTTGCCATAATAAGATATTAAAAACAAACAATAAGTAGGTATTCTTACCATAAGCTTGGCAGGATCTGTACTTGACCCATCAATGATTTCAATTCTCCCACCTATTCTAAACTGCTCCCAAGAATCTGCAAAGTACCAGCATATCTAAAAAGACCCAAAAAAAGAACAAATATAAACATAACAAACATTAGGAAAGTGCTCCAATTACCAAAACACCAAGCCATAGAATCAGACACAGCCAATCTTTTGATTACTACCCCAAGAACACATGATTACCTCGCCAAATGGGCAATGCCTAATTTCTTCAATCTGTGCAAATTTCACACAAAAAATCACAAAAAAGCCCAAAATTTGAGTTGGGTCTCTAAACTAACTGAAGAAAAAGAAGGGGAAAAGGATGTAACCTTGTTAGTTCGAGTATCCGTATTGATCTGAATCTTATCAGTCCCCTCCTGAAATCCTCTGCAATAAACAAGAGATTTAAATAACAAAACAACAAAGGGGAAGAAAGAAAATTGAGTGGGACCTGAAGACCACAGTGCGATTTGATGGTCTGCCGTTTGAAGCCATAGTGGCCTGCAAATAAAAAACCAAAATGAAAGAGCAAAGAAATTGACAAATAATTGACAGAAAAGAGATGATTGAAGTGTGTACGAGCTGGAAGTAGGTTGAGTTTTTGAGGTGAGCATTGGACTCTAAGGCGGCCAAGAGCAGGGGCTTCCAAGATCCTGAAGACGCCATTACCCTTTCTCCCCTTTGCTTTCTGCTGAGAATTCACGCGGTCCAGCTGTCTTCTTTACCTTGTTAAGAGCAAGCGATCCTTCAGGGGTTTTTTCTCCATAGTAGTCCCTCAAATTTCATATTTTGAAACTAGTTCCATAGATGCTTTTTATGTATTCTGAATTAGGCCATTTGATATTTTAAAATTAGTCCTCCTAATATTTTGTATGCTTGAGAATTAGTCCCTCTAGTTAGCACAGTTAAAATACTTAGCGGACTTATTTTAAATATTTAATAAATTTGGAGGACTAATTCAAAAGATGAAATTTTTTGGGCGCATTTCAAAACACTTAAAGATTCAGGGGACTAATACAAAATACCAAGATATAGGGAACTAATTTTAAAATGATTTTTTTACATATTTGTCACATAAATCTTCAATAATTTAATATTAGTTCCTCAAATATAGAAAATTGCATATAGATCCCTCGAATCCTATAAGGTCACGTAAAAGGGTCCTCTGTAAGTATTTCATTTAAAAAAACTCTAATCATGATTGGATTAACTCCTAAAACAACATCTGCAATCAGCAAACTAACCATCCCTCCGATGTTTGAAGCCTTTATTGAGCTATTGAGTTAGGGTTATTTTCAAATCTTTGGAGAAGAACTCAGGGTAGATTAGGGTTTTTTTAAAACCCATTTAGAAATTGGTTGGGAAATATAATAGAGGTGTAAAATTTTTACTTTGCCTCAAATAGTTAGTTTTGATAGAATGCTACCCTCAAATCTAACACAATTTAACTTGGAGGACCATTATGCAAAACACTGTACGGTTTAAGGGACAAATATGCAATTTTTACGACTTGAGGGACTAATATGCAATTTTTAAAGATTAAAGGGGCTAATATCTAAAAAAACCCTTTCAAAATATGAAACAGTAGGGACTAATATTGAAACCCCCATCAACAAAAATAAGGGCAAATTTCACCAGCACCCCTACCCCCCGCCACATCAAATAAAAAAAATAAAACCCTCGTTAAACCCCTAATATAATTAGGAATATCATAAAACTTTCAAAATATTTTGATTTTTTTATGCCTATTTTATGATGTTTATGTGATATTCTTTGCGTGGGAATTCAAAAAATGGTCTTACATCGTTATAGGGGTTTTTTTAATCGAAAAACAGGGGTAGAACCTCGTTCATTAAAATATCAAGAATCCAAAAGATTGTATAGTTACAAAAGTAAGACACGAACTGTGTCCAAAATGTTGGAAAATAGAAAATGAAATTTCTACTAGTAGTGATGTATAACTTTCTTCATCCAAAGATCCATGAAGATGAAGAGAGGGCCTTGCCGTCATTCACCGTTGACACAGATTTAAGGATGAACCAAAGCCAGCCATACATGTGCATAGTAGAAATTTAATTTTCTATAGTCAACATATGAAAGATAAGGAACAGATATATACACAACAAAAACTACATAAAAGATGAATCAAAAAGTCCTCCATCTTCAGACACTTGCTCGAGAGAGAGGAAAATCTTCAAATCTTGCAGAGAGTTCCTTTGCCGCAACACCTCTTCCATTATCTGACCAATCATATAAGCCAAAAACCGACTGATTAATAATCTTCTTGTAAGAAAAAGTAGTTTTTGTCAAAAATTGATTTGTTCCTACTGATCCAAATGTTCCAGCAGATATATGAAAAAAGCTGCGCCAAATATAACCAACTCGACCATGAAGCTTATTAACAGTTAATAAAAGATCTTCAAAAGATGATGGCCATGGGAAAGGGAGATAGTAATTCTTAAAATGTGTCCAAACTTGTGCAGATAATGAGCAGGAGAAAAATAAGTGGTCCCTGTTTTCCTGATGAAAGCCACAAAAGATACACATTGGATCTCCTGTCCATCCTTTTAGCAAGAGGTTATCCTTTGTGTGAAGTTTATTATTGCATAATAGCCAGATAAAGAAATTGATTTTTGATGGGATTGAGTTCTTCCATATAACTTTGAAATGAGGTGATAAGGAGCCTCTCTGGATGAGGAACTGGTAGAAGGATTTCACTGTGAAAATACCAGATTTAGAAAGCAACCAGACAGGATTGTCAGATTGATGACAAATATCAAAATTTCTCAAAAAATTCAAGAGATCAGTTTTGTCAGATTGAGAACAAAGAGAAATGCATCTCCGCAATAGAGGACTCCAATGCCAATTAGAGTCTATCAGAAGAGCTTGACTGCAGATAGGAACATTTGAAGAGAAAGCTAGATTATAAAGAGAAGGGTAGAGGCTTGCCAGAGTGTTTAAACCTGTCCACTTATCTTCCCAAAAGCGAATCTTATCACCTTCACCAAGAGTCCATGAAATATTATGAAGAAATTCATCTTTCAGAGATATTATAGCATTCCAGAATGATGAAAATGATGGTGATGAGTGAATCATTTGAAAAGATAAACCCCTGTTGCAATACAGTTGGCGAAGAAAACCTCCAGTATATGAATGTTGATCTAGGCATTTCCAGAGCCATTTTGAAAGCAGAGCATTGTTGAAAACACGTATGTCCTTTACTCCTAGTCCACCCTCTAATTTGCTTAAACATACTTTTTTCCAGTTAACTAGGCATTTGAAACCACTAGCTCTTTCAGCTCCCTTCCATAAGAAGCCCTTCCTAATTTTATCAATATTTTTGATGACCCAGTTTGGAAAGCTGTAGAAAGACATGAAGTATAAAGGAATAGAAGTAAGCACTGAGTTTAGTAGGACTAATTTTCCTCCATATGATAAAAAATTCCTCTTCTAAGATGCAAGCTTCTTATGAAGATTGTCAAAGATAGGTTGCCAATCAGATTTCTTCAACTTTCCATATTTCAGAGGCATACCTAAATATTTAATAGGAAGAGAGTCTGCTTTGCAACCAAGGGAATTAGATTCAGAGGCATACCTAAATATTTAATAGGAAGAGAGTCTGCTTTGCAACCAAGGGAATTAGATAAAAGATGCTTTTTCATAGCTATTTTTCCAAAGTAAACAAGGGAAGATTTGGAATAGTTGATTGCCAATCCTGAGACATCCTCAAAAAAATAAAGAATCATTTTCAGGACAGAAATGTCCTTAGAAGAGCTCTTAACAAATAGGAGTGTATCATCTGCAAATTGTAGGATTCTTAACTGATTGAGGGGTGGCTTAATACCAAGATTTGATAAGATTCCATCTTCGACATTGTTATGTATCATCTTGTGTAAAACATTCACTGCTATATTGAAAAGCATTGGAGATAAAGGATCTCCTTGCTTAAGACCCCTCTTGCAAGAAAAGAATTTTAAAGGTAAACCATTAACTTTAATAGAACACTGAGAAGAAGATATAATATGATAAATCCATGTGCACCACTACCATTAACTTTAATAGAACACTGAGAAGAAGATATAATATGATAAATCCATGTGCACCACTTAATTCCAAACCCTCTAGCTTTGAGTATGATAAATCCATGTGCACCACTTAATTCCAAACCCTCTAGCTTTGAGCAAGCTAATTAGAAAATTCCAGTTGATAGAATCAAATGCTTTGGTGAAATCAAGCTTTAGCATGGCAACTTCACTTTTCCTTTTAGAACAAAAATGAATCATCTCATTAGCCATGACAATGGAATCGAGAGTTGATTTTCCTGACTGAAAGGCTGATTGGGTGTGAGAAACTAAATCAGGAAGAAGAGGAGCCAGTCTGTTAGCAATCACCTTAGAAAAAATTTTGAAAATGCAGTTTATAAGACTGATTGGTCTGAAATCCTTCACTAGTACACTATCTTTGATTTTTGGAATAAGTGTGATGAAGACTTTGTTCACCCTACATAAGCTAGATGGATTGAGTTGGAGAAAAGTCATCAAATTTATCAAATCATACTGGATAACTTCCCAAAAAGTCTGGTAAAAAGCCATAGAAAAACCATCAGGGCCTGGAGCTTTGTTGGCATTCATACCAAACACTGCTTTTTTGATTTCATCTTCTGAGAAGGTATCTTCTAAGGAGGTAAGATTAACATCTTCTTGAGGATATAGCTGAGACCAGTTCATACTTATGCTAGAATTTGAATCCCTACCAAAAATTGATAAGAAGTATTCACAAAAAGCATTGGAGATATCTTTTTCATTTGACAGATCTTTTCCTTGATGATTAATGGAAGTAATGAAGTTTACATTCCTATGGAAAGTAGCAGTCTTATGGAAAAAAGCCGTATTTGCATCTCCCTCCTTCAACCATTGGATTCTTGATCTCTGATGCCAATAAGTTTCTTCTTCTAGAAGAATAGAAGAGAAGGAGGATTGAAGAGACTTCCTATCATGGAATTCTGAATCAGTTAAAGGCCTTTGTTCCTCCAACAGATCAAAGGAGTTGATTTTAGATAGAAGCTCATCTTTCCTAGAAGCAATTGAACCAAGACAATTCTTTTTCCACCATTTTATTCTTCTTTTGGTAAGATTGAGTTTTGAAATGAAAACATCTACAGGACTTCCGTGACACCGGAAAGAGTTCCAGCAACTTGTAATGAAAGGAATGAAATCTGGATTCTGCAGCCAACTTCTTTCGAATCTAAAAATAGGAGGTGCATGATGGAGATCTGAACTATCTAGAACAATAGGGGAATGATGTGAGCCCAAAGCAGTAGGGGAAAATTGCAAGGTAGATGGAAATTTTTTGTCCCATTCAGAGCTAACAAGAAACCTGTCCAGTCTTGCTAGAGAAGGAGATAAACGTTTATTAGACCAAGTATATGATCTACCTGATAGGGGAAGATCATAAAGAGATAAATTTTCAATGAAATCTCTGAATGAGTTAATGTCTCTATATGAACCCATTCCGCCATTTCTCTCATCAGCATGCAAGGTAACATTAAAATCACCACAAAGCACACATGGCCCATTAAAAGAAAATCTTATTCGATTAAGCTCCCACCAACAAACTTCTCTATCTTCCCTCTCATTTGGGGCATAAACTGATGTAAAAGAGAAACTCCATTTTGAATGTTTATGAAGAAGAGAAACAGTGACAGAGAAGATACCAACATATGATTTGATTAAGGAGAAAGAGTCTGACCAACCAACTAGAACTCCACCTCTAGTGTCCAAAGAATCAAGGCAACACCAATTAACAATCCTCTTTCCTCCTATAGACTGTAATTTTCTCTCTGAGGGATTAGAAAGTTTTCTTTCTTGAAGGCCAACCACATCTATAGCAGAACGAACTAGGAAATCTTTCACCAGACGCCTCTTAAGAGGATCATTTAAACCACGCACATTCCAAGTAGATAGCTTCATATTGGAAGAAAATAAGAATCAACCAAACAACTAACCACAAGACCCAGCCTTAGGAGCTAAGTTCCATTTCCACTTCTTTAGCTTTAAGAGAATCTATAGAATGATCAGAAAGAACTAGACCACAATTGGTAGCTATGTTCTCAATAACATCCTTAGATAAAGAATTAATTGGAGCTGAAGAAGAATCAGAGGAAATTAAAGAAGTACCTTTTTTACTCATACAGATCTTCTTCCTAGCAGCTAAGGATTGTCTGATGAAAAGATTATGCTTGGAGCTCACTGGTGGCTTTCTGGCAGATTTGGAGGAAGTACCAGCTTCAACACGACGAGAAAAACCTGGAGGAACCGATCCTGATGATTGAAGAGCTGGAGTATGAACTGAATTTGGCGCCATTGATGAGGCAGAATTTGAATTTGAAGAATCAGCTTTCCCGCCAATATAAGATTCCCAAGCAGACCTCTCAATAAAAACCATGTGACCTTTCCAATTTTGTTTAACTAAATCAAACGGAAAATCCTGAAGAGAATCTGGAATGATATCTGAATTGGTATTCTTATTTCTATCCTCATAATCCGCCTTCTTATCCTCCACCAAATCAGCTAGAATTTCATTTTGAATAGATTCCTTTGGTGGAGGAGGATCTTTAGGAAGTTCCTCAATCTGAGGTAAATTTAAATTTTGATCAATTACATCCTTACCCTTATTGTTGTCAACTGCCCCTAGATTCAGATGACTGGAGGATATCTCCGGCGCTGTCACAATCTGCTCTGCCCATGACGAATCTAGAACAGCATCACCTTGAGCTTCAATAGCATTTAAATGACTACCAATAACTTCAGAACCCAATTGGCCTACTCCAATTGGGGTAATATTGAGCTTGACTTCTCTATTAAAAGAGTCAATTTGAGAGATATATGAACAAATGACAGACTTCGGAATGCATTCAGAACTTTTAACCTTAACCAAGACACGAACATCCTGCCCATTAATCTTATCCTTAATATTTTTGCAAACCCTCACTAATTCACCAAAAGAAGCAATAATTTGCTGAAGAATATCCGTAGACCAGAAATGAAGAGGTAAATCTTTGATCTTGATCCACTGATAGAAAGCAGAATTTATGATCTTCATCCCAATATTTTCAGTCCATGGAGCAAACCACCCTTTGAAATGACCAAAATAAAAAACACGCTCATCAATAACATCAGACATTTGATAAGGAGATGGGAATTCAACCAAAAAAGATTTGTCTTTAATAGGCATGATTTTCCCCTTCCATTCCTTCCACTGAAAACGAAGACCCAATCTAACCTTAAGCAGCTCCAAGGAAGGCGATCCTTCAGAAATAGTTAAAATGGCAAATGAAGCTAAAACTTTAGCATTGTTGCATAACGTGGTTGAATCCGATAAATCAACCTGCTTCTCATGAGGGCGAAGATGAGATCTACAGAACTTGGCAACATGTCCCTCTTCATTGCATTTAAAACATAAAAAAGCTCCTTTGGGGCAGAACTTGATAGAATGACGAGAATCTCCGCAATTGAAACAACGGCGGGGTTGCTTTGGGTCAATATAATCAGAGGGATAAGGGTATTTCAGATACTCACCATTCATCTTGCTGGATTTCTTCTTTCTTGAAACAACGGTCCACCCTTGATCTTTCTTTGATGGAGGAAGACCTTGAATGCTTTTATGAAAATCAAGGAAAGAAGAGAAGAAAGGAGGCTCTTTTGGCGGTTGATATGATGAGAATAAGGAGTTGAAGGGACGTTCGAAAGGAAACGGCTTGTGATGAGAGTCAGATATTGCCTCGGGCAATACAGACTTACTCTTAAAAGCTTTGAAAATGACATATCCCTTTTGAGAATCGCGCGCCACCTGACGATGAGGAGAAGAAGCGAGAATACCATGTTGGGACTGAGGACATACCTGGCCGCTGTAGCTCCTGAAGATATTCCCGTCATTTGATATCGTGTTCGCCTCTCGCCTCTCACCTCTCGCCTCTCTCCACTCGCCATTTTTCTACATCGTTATAGGGGTTAAGAACAAAAAAATCAATATGCTTAATAATTTTTCTGAAATTGTTAAAATTATTGGGGATTTACTAAGCGGTTCAAACTTTTTAGGGTTTAGCACCGAAGGCCTAAACTTATTGAGGGTTTTGTGAAATTTACCCTAAAAAGTAATAATAAATGTATTATAGCTTTAACATTACAGCTACTTTTATATTCTTATTATAGTTTTACTATAGATTTTTCAACTCATCTCATCCACATTTCAAAACAACTTAGAGATTGCTCGCATTTTTTTTTACTTAGTGTCAAGTAGTCTTGGTTCATTATACTCATTAGGTAAATATCTGCTCAACTCTTAAAGCTATTGTTCTTGTAGTTTTGAAGTCATTGTATGTGCAGTTTCATTTTGGCAGATAGAAAATGTTGTTTGAAGTTCTTTTAACTTTTTTATCATCATATAGACTATAATTTTACTTACGGATAATATCTGTCAAAATGTAAAGCGGTAAGAAAAGTAACCCCTGGGTTCTATCAACCAAAAAGAAAATACAAGGATAATAAGTTCAAAATAGTTATACTCTAGGGCATTTATGTGTACTTGAACCCTATTAATTACACACAAGAAAGATATCTAATAGACCAATGCATAAATATCCTAATTGAAAGTAGCTATTTTTTACACCACTAATGCAAATTGACCAGAATTGCTGGATAATTTCAGATAAGAGAACTAATGAATTCAATTTTGGAGAGGGTTATTGTATGAGTTTATACAAGTGTTAAACCATAGGTAAGCAAAACTGTAACTCAAGTATAAAATTGTTAATGCGATCCTAAAGAGGATAAATAAGGTTCATAAAGGGGAACAAATGGTACGTTCACTACTAGGTTTACTGTGAAGTATGGGCCTATGCTACCCAGCTAATCTTCTTCACCAAGGCCTGGCTTCGGCTCTGCCTCACATGACTTTTGCTGCATTATGATGATGGGTGCATGTTTATTTCTATACAAACAACTTAATAAAACTAATATCAACTATGTGAACTAGGTGAATATAATTCCTTTCATAAATATAAGATGCAAGGGTTATGTTGAATGCTTACTTCATCTACTCAGAAATGTTTCTTCCGTATATTTTATGTGTTTCCCTATAATGCTAATTATGAAGGAATTGTGTCCTTTAATTGAATGTGCAATTACTAATTATAAAATGGGACATTTAATGGAGATTTACAATCCGGTTATTTTAGGTAATCATAGTGCTTTGCTAGAAGCCAACTATGATTTATGGACTTTATGTTATAAAGTTCATTGCTATTATAATTGGGTCCTAGGAGGTCGCACCCTAAGAGTTTATGGACTGGATATATTGGGAGAATTATAATATAAAGTTATATAAGATATAACTTCGAAATAGAGTTTATTAATAATAAGGAGTTATTGTTAAATAAAGGATAAATTTATTTGTAAATTTTATAAAAGATAATATTTAATTATAGAATTAAATATAACTTTAATTAGTGGATTATAAATAGGAGTGGTTTTTCTATTAGAAACTCTAATCCTATTTCCACTTTCTCTATATATACGTGAAAGTGTTACTACTTTCTCTCCTATCATCTTCAACCTAGCAGTTGATTTCTAAGGAAATTAATTGGATCAAATTTTAATCTTACAATTTGATGCATGTTCATGATTTTTTAGATTCAATAAGCATAGATCATATGTTTGGATTAATGCATAATAAATACGATTTATTTTATAAAATATTTGATATTTTATTTGATAAATAAAGATTTAATTGTTCTATAAGATCTATAGATATCTTATTTGGTTAATTTTGAATTAACATAAATATTTGATTCTATTTCTTGGCAAATTACTAATTAATATTAGATATTAATTCCATTCACAGTCTTATTGAATTAAAATAATGAGAAATCGTTTCTAATTTTAAATAGTTAATATGATTAATTATTTATGCTTTTTATTTGGATAAATTGCATGTCTTACTTGAATAACATTTCATATATGATTATTGCATGTATGTTTAATATTATGATATTATTGCATGTGGTGACTAGTATTGCCCAAATTAGGATAGATAAATACGATCTGCGCATCGTTATGTTTTTCTTGTACACGATCTGCGTATCGTTATGTATTTTTGTAATTTAAATTTATGCAAGAGAGTTTATTCAAATTTATGTAACACAAGAAGAAGAAGATCCTATGATGACTAAAGGATGGTGATCCAGAAAGTCAAGACTATTGAAGATTAGATCTCTTTAGGGGCCATACTAGGATCCAAATTTTTATTATTGCATTATGTGAATGTTTTATTATCTCTTGCCTTGCATGAATGCTTGTTTATTTATATTATTTAGTTCGCTTATATATAGACAACCATTGCATGCTAAAAGTCCCTTAAAAGAATATTGAGATTATGCCTTTCCATGTCATAACCATGAGGCCCCTGGAATTCGTTGGATAGTTTTCGCCCTAGCGAGGTGTCCTTCCTTGACCTTGGGATGGTGCGGGTATATCTAATAGGGGCATGTTGCCTCGATATGGTTATACTCAACAAGAGGCCAAAAGACTTAGTTTTGGATCTTGAGGCATAAGGATGTGTTAACATATGATGTGGCCATCAACCAAGAATTATAAAGTGTTATAATTAGTAAAGCGTTTACTTACCTTGATTACATGAGATTTGGGGAAGTGCCTTAGTACGCTCAAGTTTCATCTAAGATAGGATCTTGGAATTATTTTACTCACAAGGGACAATATTATATTGAGTAGAATATGCAATAACTTGTTATTTAGAACATGTCTAAAATAAAGTTTTTACATTTCAAGCATAATTTATCTGCATATTTCAATTTCTGTTTTGTAGTTACTATGTCTACTGAACACCTCAAATTCACGCTCCGCTCAATTGTTGAGAAAAACAAGTTGAACGACACCAATTTTCTTGATTGGGAACGAAATCTGAGAATTATTCTCAGGTCTGAGAACCAAGAGGATGTCCTAGAAACACCCATCCCAGAGCTGATTGTCAACTCATCTGATGAGGATAAGGCACGTCACAAAACAATATGCGAGAGGTCAAGGAATGTTACTTGCCTCATGCTGGCTGCCATGGAACCTGGTCTTCAACAGAGGTTTGAGGATCAGGATGCCTATACAATTATGAGAAATCTTAGAGATCTCTTTAAGGAGCAGGCCAGGATTGAGAGGTATGAGACCCTTAAGTCCATATTGCAAAGCAAGCTCGAAAAGGGGAAACCAGTGGGGCCACATGTTTTCCACATGATAGGCCTGTTTGACAGGATGGCTCGACTTGGGAACCCTTACAATGTTGAGATGGCTACGGATATGATCCTGTATTCCTTACATGATGGATTTGCCAATTTCAGGCAGATGTATCACATGGGAGCCATGGGTAAGACCCTCAATGAGCTGCATGCTATGCTCAAAACTGCTGAGCAAAATGTCTTGGTTGAACCTAAGAAGGATGTTCTTATGGTCAACAAAGGGAAAAGGTTTAAGAAAGGGCCACAGAAGAAGCAACAGTCCCAAGGGAAGGGCAAGACAGTTGTTCCACCTAAGGGAAACACACCTAAAATAAAGGTGGCTGCTGAGCATGACTGCTTCTACTGCAAGGCTAAGGGGCACTGGAAGAGAAACTGCCCCAAATATCTGGAAGATAAGAAGAGGGGTGCCTCTGCTTCAGGTATTTACGTCATTGAAATCTTATCAACTAACTCCAATTCTTGGGTATTAGATACCAGTTGTGGTTCTCACATTATTTCGAATGTGCAGGGACTACGAAATAGGAGACGGTTGCAGAAGGGTGAGACATATCTTCGCGTTAGAAATGGAGCAAGAGTTGCTACACTTGCCATTGGAGATTATAGTCTACCGCTACCTTCTGGATTGGTTTTAGAACTTTATAATTGTTATTTTGTTCCTTCTATTACTAAGAATTTGATTTCAATTTCAGTTTTGAACCTTGAGGGTTATAATTTTGTCATTAAGGATTGTTTTTCTATTTTTAAGAATGACATCTTTTATGCTCAAGCCCATATGAATAATAGTGGATTATACATATTGGATCTCAAATCTGAAGTTTATAATGTTGATACAAAACGGCAAAAGTCGAATGACATAAGTGAAGCCAATCTATGGCATTGTCGCCTAGGCCACATTAGCATTAAACGCATGAAGGAACTCCAAACAGTTGGTAGCCTAAAGTCATTTGATTTAGAATCATTTGAAACATGTGAATCATGTCTAATGGGTAAGATGACAAGGTCACCTTTCAAAGGTACAAGTGAAAGGACTACTGAGCTCTTAGCTCTCATACATACCGATGTGTGTGGACCTATGAGCATAGAAGCTAGGAGAGGCTATCGATACTTCATTACATTTACTGATGATTTTAGTAGATACGGGTATATCTACCCAATGAAACATAAATCTGAGTCTTTTGAAAAGTTCAAAGAATTCCAGCATGAAGTTGAGACACAAACAGGTAAGAAGATAAAGGCACTTCGATCAGATCGAGGGGGTGAATATCTGAGCCAAGAATTCGACCATCATTTGAGGAGTTGTGGTATTCTAACACAACTGACTCCACCAGGTACACCACAACTGAATGCGTTCACACTAAACAGGACTCTGTCCCGATCAGTTGACAAGACACCACATGAGATATGGTTTGGGAAGCCTCCCAGCTTGTCATTTCTGAAGGTTTGGGGATGCGAGGCTTATGTAAAGCGTTTACTATCTGATAAGCTCGCACCCAAATCAGACAAATGCTTCTTTATAGGTTACCCCAAGGAAACGAGGGGTTATAATTTCTACAATCCCGTTGAGAACAAGGTGTTTGTTGCTCGGGATAGTGTCTTTTTGGAAAAGGATTTCTTTTCCAAGAAGTCAAGTGGGAGAAATATTTAGCTTGATGAGATTCAACCTGAGCAACAAACCCTACAGCATGAGGACATAGAAGATGTCACAGAGGAACTTGATTTTGGAGGCGTACCTTCTCAAAGGGAAACCACCTCTATTCAAGATGTAATTCCTCAGGTAGATGAAGCACCCGAGGTCCCACATACTGATGTGGTCAATCCTCCTGCTAAAGTCTCTCCAGCTGTTGGACCACTTTGGAGATCAAACAGGCCAAGGCGGCAACCTAGACGATATGAGGATTTCGTCTTGAATGCTAGCATTGACGTTCTACTTTTAGAGAATGATGAGCCTGCTACCTATAAACAAGCAATGGCGAACCCCGACTCCGAAAAATGGCTTTAAGCCATGAAATCCGAAATGGACTCCATGTCTGAGAATCAAGTATGGGACTTGATAGATTTGCCTGATGGGGTAAAACCCATTGGATGCAAATGGGTCTTCAAGATCAAGACAGACAAGGATGGAAATGTTTCTGTCTACAAGGCAAGATTAGTTGCCAAAGGATTTAGACAAGTTCATGGTATTGACTATGATGAAACGTTCTCACCGGTTGTTATGATCAGGTCCATTAGGATAATCCTAGCAATTGCCGCTTATTATGATTATGAGATATGGCAAATGGATGTCAAGAACGCTTTTCTAAATGGATATTTAGAAGAAAATGTATACATGATGCAACCAGAAGGTTTTGAGGATCCAGAGAATCCTAGGAAAGTATGCAAGCTTAAGAAGTCTATCTATGGACTTAAGCAAGCATCCGGGAGTTAGAATTTTCATTTTGATGAAGTGGTCAAAAAGTTTGATTTCATCAGATGCGAAGAAGAGCTATGTGTTTACAAGAAGTTTAGTGGGAGCAAAGTGGCCTTCCTGGTTCTATATGTGGATGACATATTACTCATTGGAAATGATATTCCTATGCTGGAGACAGTCAAGGAATGGCTTAAGAAGTATTTCTCAATGAAGGATCTAGGAGAGGCAGAGTACATATTAGGCATTAAGATCTATAGAGATAGGTCTAAGAGGCTTATTGGTCTAAGTCAAGGAACTTATATAGATAAGGTCCTTGCTAGATTTAATATGGTGAATTCTAAGAAAGGATTCCTTCCTATGCAACATGGCTTACGTCTCAGTAAAAGCCAGTGTCCTAAAACACCTGGTGAAACTGAGAAAATGAGTAGGATTCCCTATGCCTCAGCCATAGGATCCATCATGTATGCTATGACTTGTACTCGCCTAGATGTTGCGCACGCTTTGAGTGTGTGCAACAGATACCAATCAAACCCTGGAGAGGCACATTGGTGTGCAGCCAAGAACATTCTAAAGTACTTGAGAAGAACTAAGGATGATGCCTTGGTGTATGGAGGTGATGACGAGCTGATCATCAAGGGCTACACTGATGCGAGTTTCCAGACAGATAAATTTGTTTTTGAATCTCAGTCTGGATATGTCTTCATTCTGAATGGAGGAGTCGTCAGTTGGAAGAGCTCAAAGCAAGGGACAATAGCAGATTCTACAACGGAAGCAGAGTACATTGCTGCTAGTGAAGCAGCTAAGGAGGCGGTCTGGATTAGACAGTTCATAGCTGAGCTCGGTGTTGTTCCTAGCACTTCCAGAGCAATTGACGTCTATTGTGACAACAATGGCGTCATTGCTCAAGCCAAGGAACCTAGCTCTAGCTCCAGATCCAAACTCGTCCAACGGAAGTACCACTTGATCAGACACTATGTTGATAGAGGAGACGTGAGGATGTACAAAGTGCACACTGACGACAACATTGTAGATCCTTTGACCAAGCCCGTGCCTAGGCCCAAGCATGATAGTCACACTCGAGCCAAAGGGCTCAGACACATTGGAGAATTATTTTAAAATATTTTTGTTTTATGATAAAACTTGTTTATTGTTATTACAGACATTTATGCTTGATATATATATATGAGTATCATATTATTATTTAATCACTGCTTGGGATTAGATAAAGTATCCGAATAATTTAATAATTATCAATTGGGCTCATCAAAACTGTTTTGGTAAATGAAACCCCATTAAGTGAACTGATATTATAAAATTATTAGTTGTTCATGGTCTGAGTCATTAACTAGGATACAAATGACTTAATTCAAGACCATATTGTGAGATTGATTGATAACACCGGGTTTCATGTGTTATAGGGACATGGAGATGTCTAATCGATTACATAGGTATGTATGGTGATACATATCGGACAGACCTATCATAGAACTCTTCGGGTTCTTTCTGCAGAGTTCTAGGATTATTCATGATTAGTGAGTTCCTTATACATGAGTATGATATAGTCATCATTTGACTGCTGGTATGTCTTTGACACTGCCAAACGCTGAACGTAACATGCAGTTATAAAAGTAGTGATTGGGATTGCCAAAAGTTGAGTGGGAGATATAGTCTTACAAGATTGAATATGTCCTCCTATTCCATGTATACCATGATACATTTGGAAAGGAACGGTGTCTCGGCCACTTGAAGAGTGAGAACTGTGAAAAACGCATGGCCATGCTCAGATGGATTATTAGTAATCATTTGTACTGACAGTTCGATCTCAAGAGTTCAAGAAACATATTTGGTGATAAAGATGAGTTTCATCATATAGTCAAATAAGACATTAAGTGACAAAGGAATTTTAACATTGCACACTTGTTTCAAGGACATGTGGGAGACTGAAGGAATTGTGTCCTTTAATTGAATGTGCAATTACTAATTATAAAATGGGACATTTAATGGAGATATTGTTAAATAAAGGATAAATTTATTTGTAAATTTTATAAAAGATAATATTTAATTATAGAATTAAATATAACTTTAATTAGTGGATTATAAATAGGAGTGGTTTTTCTATTAGAAACTCTAATCCTATTTCCACTTTCTCTATATATACGTGAAAGTGTTACTACTTTCTCTCCTATCATCTTCAACCTAGCAGTTGATTTCTAAGGATCCAGATCTTTGCTCGGGTGGATCAACTAGAGGAGTTTTCAAGTGAGACTCTCAATCTCTCCATTAGAGAAGGTTTTGAACACGCATCAAGAGGTAATTGTTTTTCCTAATTCTTAATCCAATTGATTTATGCAATAGATCCTTCGTTTAGATGTTAAGAAAACGTTTCCTGCATTTCCGCTTAGAGCATCTAAACTCCTATAAATTATAGCTGATTGGTGTTGGTTCATGTTTTTGCTAACATATGCAGTGTTTTTGCTAACAGTAGACGTTTACCGCCTTTCACCATATCTCTTTGTTTTACAGCACTAGCGCACTGTTTTTTTACAACTTGATGCATATAACATTACTGTGATAACCCCAACCTTAATTTACCTGTAGATGGTTCTAAATCAACTCTCACACCAAGTCCAAGAAGTGAACGCTTATAGGCTAAACACTTCATATGGGTTCAAACGCAAGATCATGACGAAGTTCACCCAAATGATAGCGAGGCTCACCGAAGTCTCCCATGAACTTCACTTAAAAGACCCACATGGGCCACATCATCCACATCCTAAGGAGAGTGAGCTGCCCACGTTTTGGCAAAGTTCGCTAGAACGAACTGTTAGCCTTTATGTTTTGATGATGATTTAAAACCACCATTATTAGTACTAATTGCTTGTTGAGTGATATTGTAGATTACAAGAATATCAAGCTTATTATTACATATATTGGAGGATTGGATGGAACAACAAGCTACAACGAAGATATCCAAGGAGGTGGAGGCTAAGTGATGAAGCAAAGCTATCAAGACCAAGGAATTGTATTCATATATGTGAGATATTTATATTTTTATTTCTCTCTAGTGTTTAATGTAGGCAAGTCATTAAGTTGGTAACATTTAAAGCTCATTAGATGAAGTTGGTAACTTCATATTTTTATTTTATTAAATTAGTCTTAATTACTTGTTGTTTCATGTTATGATTGAGAACCTTAACAGTTCATGATTTAGTGGCCTCGTGCGTCATGAACAGACCTAGTGACATGTGTGGATGTGTTGACTGATTTAGGTGGTGAACCAGAGATATTGTGGACTTTGATTGTTGACTTAGAAAATGAGAAGAGTTGGGATGGGAAAGTTCATGTTTATGTAATCGGATAAGACTGTTGATATATCTTCCAGGCTTGCACCAGTGGATCGGTGTCGCCACTGGGGTTGGTTTGTTGAGTCACAGTGGATCGGTGTCGCCACTGGGATTGGTTGGTTAGGTCAAAGTAGATCGGTGTCGCTACTTTAGTTCCTGAATTTATTTGATGGGATGCACATGGGGGATATGTGAACAATCAGTTATCCGATGATATGAGCGTTGACTCTATGAGATGTGAGCCAGTTATCTATTTAGAATGGCTAGTTACATGACTTAGATTCTTGGCTAAGTATGATTCTTGTGAGACGTAGATCAGTAGTATTTCTTTTCATACATAGATCGGGATTAATATTTAATTATTTATAATTCGAGATATATAGTATATACATGAGAGTTTCCTTGTTTGGATTATTTCGCTCGACATACTACGTCTCGAGTTATAGATTTTTAAGTATTAATTCCATCTAGTGTATGACATTGTTACTTGGATGATTATTCTGATGGTTAGCTGCATGACCTTGTTACTTGGTTGATTTTCTTGGATTCTTTGATTATTATATATTATTGGTGGGTTTCATCTAGTTTTTAGTATCTAGCTGTATGCTTCTATTTATTATTACTGTTTTGCCTTGGTCGTTCGACCGTTTTCTTTTCTCCCCTGTGGGATCTTGCCGTGTGCCATGCACGCTGACGTATACCTGTTTTCTCTAGTGTACATCAGATTTAGGAGACAGGCAGCCTCAGTTCAGAATCTTACAGGAGCTATAGAATTCTTAGCAGGGGTGCCTTGCAGAAGGAGTAGAAGATCCAACTGAAGCATAGTGATTTTCTTCCGTAGTAGTAGTTGGGCATTAAAACTCTTTTACCGTACTTTTCTTTTGTTGATGATGGATTTAGTATTTTAACAGTACTTTCTTTAAAACTCTTTTACCGTACTTTTCTTTTGTTGATGATGGATTTAGTATTTTAACAGTACTTTCTTTATGGACTATGTATTTGTTGATGATGGATTTAGTATTTTAACAGTACTTTCTTTATGGACTATGTATTTCTTATTCCTAGTTGGATCGTTTTGTAATAAGGGTATGTTAGACCTATATTTTTATGTCTGGGATGATTTACTATTGATGATATGTCTATTTCTTATTCTGGGTTGTTTTTATATTCTTGCTATTGTGATCGGGGACCTGTGGTTGAGATTTATGTGTTTGACGCTTAGCGTATTGGATTGAGAAGAAAAGAAAAGAAAAGAAATAATGATAGTGTATATTTCTTCTCAATCTAATACGTCGCGGGCTTGACAAAATGGATCGAAGCTGAACCACTAGCCAAGATTGGTGAGAGCAACGTCATGCGTTTTGTATGGAAGTCCATTGTCTATCGCTTTGGTGTACTCTAGTCCTTTGTGACTAACAATGGTACCCAATTCGACAGCAGAGGCTTCCACGGCTTTTGCGAGGAATACAACATTCACATCAAGTTCTCCTCTGTCGCTCATCCCCAATTCAACGGACTGGCAGAAGCTATCAACAAATGCATCCTCCAAGCATTGAAGAAGAAGGTGGATGCGATAATAGGGAATTGGGTTGAAGAGTTACCTAGTATCCTTTGGTCGTACCGCATGACCCACAAGAACTCGACCGGGGAAATGCCACTCAAGTTAGCTTATGGCGCCGAAGTAGTCATTCACATCGAAGCAGGCCTGCCAACCATTCGCTTACAACACTTCAATGAGAACATAAACTTAGAAGGGCTTCGAGTTTGCCTCGACCTCCTTGACGAGACCCGAGAGAAAGCACTATGGACCTAGGTAACCAATCAGCAGTGAATCACCTGCTACTACAACAAAAAAATTTGACCAAGGAGATTCAATGCTGGCGACCTCGTCCTTCACAAAGCGACTTTTGACAAAGATACTCAGAGAGGCAAGTTATCTCCCAACTGGGAAGGCCCCTACATAGTCTTGGAAGAGCTACGAGCTGGCACCTATCGACTAAGGGCCCCAGACAGGAGAGTTCTCTAGCACCCCTGGAACATCGAGCACTGTGGTGTTATTTTCAATAATTTATGTTGTGCTACTTTTAATAATCATATAAATTTCGTCAATGAAATTCTTATTGAAACTGACTTGATTCCTGTTTTGCATTCCATAGTGCCCAGCTTACGCAAGAATATTAAGCCCTCAGGGCAGCCCTCATAAGGGCAAAAGATCTAGTTGACTTCAGCAAGTCCTAGGCACAACCTCAGGGTTGTAAAAGACCTAGTCAACTTTAGTAAGTTCTAGGCATTCAACCTCTCGGTTGAATTTTAAGCCCTTGGTACATTTTTAGGATAAACCTAAGGCACTAACCATATGGTCGACTCCCACAATCGCCTCTCGACCATTATGAAAATATTGTAGACCCAAGCATCTACGTAAGTCCTGGGCACTCAACCTCAGGGTTGTCATTCTACCAAATTGCCCTCAGGGCGGCCCTCCTAAGGGCGAAAAACGTAGTCGACTTTAGTAAGTCCTAGGAACAACCTCATGGTTGTAAAAGACCTAGTCAACTTTAGTAAGTTCTAGGCATTCAACCTCTCGGTTGAATTTTAAGCCCTTGGTAACTTTTCAGGATAATCCTAAAGCACTAACTATATGGTTGACTTCCATAGTTTTCTCTTGACCATTATGAGAATATTGAAGACCCATGCATCTACGTAAGTCCTGGGCATCCATTCTTAGGGTTGTCATTCTACTAAATTGCCCTTAGAGCAGCCCTCCTAAGGGCGAAAGACCTAGTCAACTTTAGCAATTCCTAGGCACCGCCTCAGGGTTGTAAAAGACCTAATCAACTTCAGTAAGTTCTAGGCATTCAACCTCTCGATTGAATTTTATGTCCTTGGTACCATTTTAGGATAAACCCAAGGCACTAACCATATGGTCGACTCCCATAGTCGCCTCTCGATCATTATAAGAATATTGAAGACCCAGGTGTCTATGTAAGTCCTAGGCACCCAACCTCAGGGTTGTCATTCTACCAAATTACCCTCAGGGCGGCCCTGCTAAGGGCTAAAGACCTAGTCAACTTCAGCAAGTCCTAGACACAGCCTCAGGGTTGTAAAAGATCTAGTCAACTTTAGTAAGTTGTAGGCATTCAACCTCTCGGTTGAATTTTAAGTCCTTGGTACCTTTTCAGGATAAACCCAAGGCGCTAACTATATGGTCGACTCCCACAGTTGCCTCTCGACCATTATGGGAATGTTGAAGATCCAAGCATCTATCTAAGTCCTGGGCACCCAACCTCAGGGTTCTCATTCTATCTAAAAGCCGTCGGTGTATCCTAAATAAACCCAAGGCATGAAGCCTAACTGCTCACTCATCTTCAACAAAGGGACTTAGGCACTACAGTTTGCCAGATATTGTCAGCCGAAGACCTGACCACTTAGCCAAAGTAAGGTGCCAAAAGAATCAGTCATCTCGAACCCTTAAGCATTCGGGTCAACACAACATGATTGATTTACTGCAGCACCAACACTCAGTTCTCTCAATCAGATCAAAGCTACAAGTAAGGTGAAACAAAAATAAGGAGTAAATAAAGACAGACTTAAGAATGGAAACAAAGTCAACTTTTATTCCAAAGTGTGAACTTCATTACACGTTTTTCACAATATTTACAAAACTTGTCGACAAAAAAGGGGGAAAAGATAGATACAAGCCCTCGACTCTCTTGGCCTGAGGCGCTTGTCTCCCCCATAGGGATAGTCCCCCCCACGACGGTAGTTTCCCCTATGATGACAGGCTCGATAAGGTTCCCTCAGCGGCAATAGTCTTGGTGGGGGTCTCGACGGCAACATTAGGAGGATCAGAAGAGTCTTCCTCGAGCATATCTCCCGACTCATCACTCCCGTCACTTCATCACTCCCGTCACTCACCGCTAAATCCACCCCCTCCTCTTACCTCGATCTCCTTTAAGAGATCAAGGCAGTAAGAGACACACAGAGGATAAAGGCAGTCGAGTGAGGGGCGAGAGTTAGAGGGGAGAAGTAAGACTATGTGGTCGACACTGGCTTTGTAAGCCAAGGACACCTTAGCTCTACCTAGGGGGCCATGATGCCAGTCGTCGACTACCTTCATCCTATACTACTCCGATTCGAAAGGAGCAAGTCGCCCTCTAGGTCCTTGACAAGTATCACGGATGCTTGGTGAGCTAACCACTCTCCCTTGAGGTCTCGCCTTAGCTGCTCAACCGAGAGATGACTAGAAAGA
>NC_033803.1:29725778-29742024 GCF_001876935.1 Asparagus officinalis | reverse complement strand
CGCCACTTTGAGTCTCCTATCTAATTCAACCTCTCTAGCTAAAGTCATCAGCCGACCGTCTTGATCAGAAATTCTTTGCTGAAGACGGCCGACCTCCTCCTTTAGATGAGTCACCACACCCTAAAGTTTGGCGATCAAGGCCGCTTGCCTAGTGCAATGGGATCGAACCCCTTTCAGGACCTTTTTCCCTAGCATCTACCTCACGCCGCTAGCGAGCCTCGATGCTATTTAGTTTAGCCTCTAAGGTAGAAATCTTCTTTTCTGCCTCTTCCTTGGCCAACTTCTCTTTGGCCATCTCCGCCTGCCACGCCCATGGTGAGTCATGCATGTGCCAGAGCTGATCATACAATTGCTGCTCCAGCAAAGCCCCCCGAACCAAGTGGGCCTTGAGGGCTAAATGCAAGCCGAAGCTTGGCATCCCCATCAAGAACTCCATATCTTTTGGAAGGGAAAACTACCACACAACTATGACCAGGGCCGTCAAGGACCCCAAAATTGAGCTCTCCTTATCGATAGATGCCCGCGGGACAAACCTATCACCCTCAGAGAGTTACCTCCTAAGCGAACAGGGGCCCAACAGCACTCCTGCTAGCATAGCCTTTGCATCCTCCTAAGACTGGGTCCCGACCTCCAAAATCTAGTGAGGGAAAGGCCAGAAACCCTCTAGCTCTAGGGCGGCTATGCCTACCTTGGACTCCGGTTGGGGCTCTGCTTGTTCCCTCAGCCGACCGACGATGGGCCTTCCTAGCCTATGGAGGCCTCCGAGCCCAGAAGTTGGCTCGGTCACTTTCGACAGAGAGTCCCAGCTTGACAGATTTAGCTATTGGGGCACCTCGTTACCACAAGAGGAGAAGGATCACCAATGACGACTTTAGGGCTGCTGCTGTTGCCCTTGGACCTGCTGTTGTTTTGTAGCTAGTTGGGCCTGGATCTACTTAGTCAACCTACTAGACCCTTGGCCCTTCTTAGTCGCCAACTTCTTAGTCTTCACTCTCCGACCCGCCAATGGGTGGTAATTTTGGCCACCTGTAGTCTCATACCAACCGCCTCTTCGGGTTCTAGGTTTCCCCTCAGCCTCTTCTGGGGCTTGCTGGCGAAGCCCGAATCCTCACCTCTTGATCCCCCCTCATGGCTTCCAGCAAGAGGGAGGGCCAGCAGGCTCGCCCTAGCTTTGTCGGCTTCAATAGGCGAGACTATTGAAATGTGCGCCACCTGGAGGGACGCCGTGTTAAAGAGGTTGCTCCTCTCCCGAGAGCCGACATAGGACCAGATCTTCTCTAATGGCCATCTCTCCTCGACATGGAGGGGACACGGCCTCAGCTCCTCCTTATTTATTTTGGGCCACTCGGAGCATGAGAGGATGCCATCGGTGTCAAAAACCCATACGAAGTACTCCTTCCAGTCCCTATTGGACTCTGGAGCGTCCAAAAACAAATTTGAAGCTTCCACTTTAGCGAAAAAATAGTGTAGGTCCCTCCTTGTCAACTTGATGCTGACCAGATGCCCAAGCAATTTCATGCAGGGCAAGATGCCGACTTGGTGGTAAATGACGATGAAAGCCACCAGAACTACAATGGCGTTTGGAGAAAACTAAGAAGGGGAAACCCCCATACGTCGTACACATCCCTTATGAAGGGGTGTAGCAATAGCCGGAGCCTATACTCGAGGTGGGACAGATATATCGGTGCCCTGTTATGACCGTGACGGTACACCAGATCATTCCTGTTTGACGCAGCCAAGTGTAGGTCATAAAATATGATCTCAAATTTGTATTGATTGATTGTGTATTACAAATTGGAAATCGCTATTACACAGAAGAAGAGAGAATAGATTTGATCTCACTTTATTTTAACATGAGATCTTTTAGGGTGAAAGGATGCTTCGTTTGATGCTTGAGTCGAGTTTTCTTCCCGTTGACGATTCGAAAAAGGTTGTGAACAAACTTCCTCGCGTAGTAGAAGTTTTGTCAGAGTTCGAGTACCCGAGCTAAGATGTTTTAAGGCTAGCAAATGCTTGATTGCTTATAAGCCGAGTGCACCAAGATCTTAAAGTTTGATCCCCTCTTTTGGTAGCCATTAGTGGCTATTTATAAAGAACAATGGTCTGTAACCACCTCCTAGGAACGTGGGAAGTGGGCGTAACCACTTCCACTTTTTAAGCCTTAGTGGCTGACTTGGTCAAGCAGTGCAGGCGGACTTGACGTTCAGGCAAGCTTGACCATTCAGGCGAGCTTGATGAACTTGCAGGCGAGTTGGAACATGCAGGCGAACCATGTAGGCGAAGTTAAGTGTTCAGGCGAACTTGAATCATGAGTCATTCAGGCGAACAAGCGAACTTGGCTTTGTCAGCGAAGCCAATTATTCAGGTGAACTTAACTTTGTCAGTGGAGTCAAGTATTCATGCGAACTTGAATTTGCATGGTTGATTCAGGCAAAGGCACGTTATCAGGCGAACTTGGCTTGGTTAGTGGGGTCAAGTAATCAAGCGAACTTGACTCTGCCTAGTTGATTCAGGCGAAGTCATGTTATTAGGCGAACTTGATTTGAATGTTTAGGCGAACAAGCAAACTTGGCTTTGTTCATGCGAACATGAATATTCAGGCGATCTCTAGTCTTGCAAGCGGACTTTTGAGTTTCTTTGTTAGTAATAAAATTAATTTTATTTGTCTACAAAATCCCCTTTAAAGTTTTCAGACCCAAATTGGGTTGCGTGGGGTCTGAAATACTTTGAATATTTAAACTTGAAAAATGATCACCATTTATTAATTTAGGCTAAGTTAGGAGCTTTCTAGCAAACTTGGCCATTCTGGTGAAGTTGGGCTCTTCATGCGAACTTCGCATTGCAGGCGAACTAGGCAGTTGCAGGCGAACCAAATAGTTGCAGGTGCACCAAGTAGCTATAGGCGAACCAAGTGATTATAGGCGAACCAAATGATTGCAGACAAACCAAGTGACTATAGATGGGCTTCAATGTTCGCCAGTTGAGGTGGTGATGGTGTGTCAAATCGCATTAAATGTGATGTGATTTGGCCTCATCGCTTCATGCGCTCGATTTGAGCTGTTGCTTCAGTTGGAGATTAGATCTCAACCGTTCCTTTTGGAATCAATCGTGGCTATTGATTTCAAAATTTGAATTTGAACCGTTTTGTTCAATCCAAACCGTCGCATCAGTTGGGAGATTAAATCTTAACCGTCGATTTTTCACCTATATATAGGTTTGTTCTTCTTTGAGAAGAAATTATTGCGATCTTGTCTTTTTGAATTTGCTTCGCCGGAGTTTTTAGACGATTTTGACTTCTTTCTTCGTTGCAATTTTTTCTCCATGGCTCCTAAAACCAGAACTGACGATTTTGACATCTTTGTTTTGTAATGGTTTATTCTGGAGCACTATCCCAAAGGTGAGTGCCATCGGCCATGCTAGTGGGGTAGGGTTCTCCACTCCAGCCAGGTTCCCCATTTGCGAACATGTACCCGTTTTTCTCCCCTGATAGTTCTGCAGAGTGTTAACAAAGAATCTCCGAGGGGCATTATCTCACACTTCGAGAACTCATCACGGATGCTGCCATGACTGATTCCAAGCATAGGGAGATGAAGAAGTCCTGCTTCCTTTTTGGTGATGCGAAGACTGATTCGACAAGTTTGTATCTTGGTGAAAGCAGATGGCTTCAGGTTATAAATGATGTCTGCTATTTCATCCCTGCCATGCTAAGGGGGTTTTCAATCGTGGAGTTGTGGTCACTTTTTGTACCCAGAGTGATGAAATAGGACCTGACCCCCACCCAAGATGGAGTCACATGCGGCCTCTTCACAGGCTTAAAGGTTGGATTTGGAATTGATAGATCAGGAAAGTGTGTCACGGCCTTACATCCTAGCTTACTGTAGTATGATTTGCCGATGGGGGAAACAACGGCAATGGCTGAGACTTTTCGCCACAGCTTCTTCAACGCTAAGGGACAATTTCCGCCAAAAGACTTCCGAGCTCCTGGGTGGGGTCACTCTACCCCGGGTACAACACTCTGATGGTCCCGTATCACTAAGTTCGTTTTGGAGGAGAACGTGGACATGCAAGGCACAGAGTTGTACACTACTATTAGGGCCACATAGTTCGCCCTTAAGATTAATACAACACAGTTTTAGAGCATCTTGTAACTTTATTGCCCTAGACCAGCACCTTCTTCACTCCAAATGGAGAACCGGGCTTCACATTGCATGAGATGTACGAAGTCTCAAGATTGTTGATGGGGGAACTTCCTTATGAAGAGTATGTCCCTGGGCCGAGGGAAATCGAATATCTTTGGAACAAATTTCCCCAAATAGCTGAGACCCTTTGGGAGCAGCTCTGCCATAATCCAACTACCTGCATACTGTTGGGGCAGTGGATCATCGGGGCAAGAAGAAGAGGAGCTAAGACATCAGCCACAAGAATTGGGATGATTATTTATTCCAGAACATTGATGACAAGACTAGGCCAATTCTACCTTTGGACGTTTTCACTGAAATAGTGGTCGCACATCAGATTTTTAACTGCAAGTCAGTCTTGGAAACCCTCAATTTTGATGAAGGAGAGTTCAAGGTGGGGACGACTTTCCAATCTTTCCACCACCAAGCCAAGATCCCCATTTCTAATAAGGCAATGCTCGCTGGGTATCCAATGTTGTGGCTAAAGCATTGTGTGATCCCCACACATTCTTTTTAAGCTATCCTAGTCGAGGTAGTCTATCCAGTTGTCCGTTTGGCTCACGGACAATCTCATGCACTTCTTCCTCCTATGATAGCATGCATTAAGAGCGGATTGCATACTTTGAGAGTGTAGTTCTGCAAGGTGGTGTATGTTGAGGAGAGAGAAGGTGAAGAAGTTACCAAGACTCCAAATCCACGCGTCAGCCTCCTGTATACCTATATGATGGCGTGGTACGTGTTGCAATGCCCCTACTTGATGAGTACACCAGCAGTGCATTAGGAAGGGAAAATGATTCCCTTCCTACAATGCGGGGAGAAGTGTTCTTGGAAGTACGACTACATAATGGAGATGAGGAAGGCTCTCTCCTTCTTCAGTAATTACGACTTCTTCTGGCGTTTCCCTTACTTCATAGATGGAGGATATGACGACGTTTTTGAAGACATGCCAATGGAAGACAATTATAGTGCACTATCTTTGGGTAGCTTTCGTTAGCTCATAAATATCCGACCGGGCTACCACATTTCTCGAACGGGCTCAACTTGCCACATGGAGCCCTATTTCCCATGCTGATTCGCTCTCTAGTTCGGGTATGATCAACTTTATGCAAGGAACTCGAACTCTCAACTAAGATATGAAGGGGGTTTAATCGACGATGCTCGAGGATGGTATTAGCATCAGGCAGGATGCACAGGTGCTTAGTTCAGATTTCCACCAAAGAACCCTCAACTCCGACACACCTTGACGTATTGCAAGTGATACCGGAGTGCTAGCGCACCACCTGAGGGCTTCAAACCTTTCGAATCTTGCTTGAAGATGATAAAACATCATATAGGTGAATCAACTCGCGCGCCAGGGAGAAGGGAGTATCAACAATTCGAAGAGTCTGAAGAGGCTCCTTTCAAAGAAGCTGGTGGTTATGAAGGGATGTATGACTTCGCTGAGCCCGCATTTCAAACTCAATATGCTCTCTCTCAACCCAACATCGCTATAGAAGAGGAGACTGAAGAAGAAGCTGAGGAGTTGACCAAAGTAGGTATGTTTTTGGAGAGAGTTAGGGGCGTTATCGCTGACCAAATGCAAATGCCAGAATACATAATTTTTGATTATGCTCCTGACTTCACAGCTTGGTCAAAATAACAATGGGAAGCAGAAGCTAGCTCCTCTGAAGAAGAAGTTATGAAGAAAGCCCATCAAGAAGAGGCGAGGGTGATTGCTGAAGCGGGGGAGGGCTACGCACCAAGTGTTCTCGAGTCAACCTCCGCAATTCAATTTGCTTCAGAGATGGCTCCACCGGTTACTTCAACTGTATTTGTGGGCATCCAAGCCTCTTTAGCTTAGCCTCCTGTCACGCCCCTGGTTTCACACAAGGCAATAGTCTAAGGTGAACCAAGAGATGTCAAACCTGCCATGCACGCACAATGTGCATAAAAGCGTTTCACCAATTACATAATATCCTCTAGTGGAATCAAATAAAAGTGTAGGTACAAACGTCGGTTAGTCCTTCTCCATGAAAAGAACACCAGAATTCATGTCTGGGGGATTTTATCTTGATTCCTAATTAGAGATAAGTCTACGCCTAACACGCATTGCAGGTTAGTCTTTTGCCACGAAAAGGATACTAGGATTCATGCCTTGGGGACCTTATCTCGATCCCTAATTAGAGATAAGTCTACGTCTAACACATATTGTCAAGTAGTCTATTCCCGTAAGAAAGATGAAGTTTATGTATTCAATATCGTAACAGTAAGAGAGTTAACCCCTTTAGCACAACGTTATATGTGGAACAGATTTAGACAATTTACATGCTAGCCCGACTTAAATAGTAGTTGGTAAAGGCTCGTCAATGCCGTTTATAACTGAGGATTTGCCATAAATCCTCTAAGTACTATGGTTATTTATTCTAAACAGAAGGAGTAATCATAATGAGGTACAAAAATCACTAACACACTAACTTCATTAGTCGGTCTTGTGACTTAACACCCGGGAGAACATCAATTCCATCCGAAGTTTTCACGAAGGACCTTGGACGCATTCGTAGTGGTAGCCATATCAGCTCCAATAGCTTCACGAAGGACCTTGGACGCATTCGTAGTGGTAGCCATATCAGCTCCAATAGCTGGTCCTATAACCAAAACTCCCCTATGGTTAAGCAAATAACTAGAGAAACATAAAGGTAAGATCCATACCTGCAGATGAACCAGCATTAACTGTTGGTCCTGCAACCTCTACACTTAGGCTTACCCCAGGGAGCTCAATCACGATTCAAATACAAATTCCTAACGAAGATGATCAGTTCAACGTCGATTCAACGACATGAGCTAATTCAAATATCAACACGCTAGTCTCAATTCAAGACTTCGACAATGGTCAGACGATAAACGAAGCACCGGAGAATTTTACCTATTCGATAAAATACTGAATAAACTAAAATCTGAAGAAGTCGACGAATTGAAGGTTGGGTGTATCATATCCAAAGTATTTCAGGCTCATTTATAAAAGAATGAGACTAAAACACTTTGGAGGGAGTATCTATAGGTGTCAAAAATTGCCTATAGGTTTTTGCACACAGCTCAAAACAAAACGAAGGCGATAAACGTCATCTTGAGATTATCCGATGCTAAGACGAAATGACAAAGCGCAAAAGCGAGTCAGTGAAATGTACAAATCTGTGAGACGACAGAACAAGACCAAAACAAGATATAGTAGCTTGAAAATCGCATCAAAGCAACCCGCCTATGTGCGAGTCACATGAAAGTGACCCGTACCTATGCGGGTCACATTAATGTGACCCGTGGTATGCGAGTCACATTAATGTGACATGCACTCGTGCGGGTCATGTTAATGTGACCTACACACCCGCGGGTCACCTTAATGTGATCCGCACACCCGTGGGTCACATTGAACTGACTCGCACCCCGGTTCCCAAAAATGTGAATTTTGATATTTTCTCGGGATTTGTTCGTTTTAGAGCCTCCCAGCTGCTTAGATATCATCCCTAAACGTGGTTAGACTATTATTAACTGAAGATGAGGCCAAACTACTTATTCTTATCTGAAAATTCCACCACTGAAGCCTATAAATAAAAGCCTAGGGTCCTATATGCAGGAGATCTGAAATTCAGGCGAGGTGTTGCCCCTCTGAAGAGTGGTTCACGAATTTCAGAGAGGCTAGGGAGATCTTGGTGAACTCCAGCATAAAGAAGGAGCATTTCGAGAGATCTGAGGCCCGTTCTACCATTCCTTGAGATCAAAATTTGTACTGATCTCGAGAAGAGTAATAATCTCACTTGGTTGAGTTTATTTACTTTTGTTTTTATTTCCTTCATGAAGCAATGAACATTTAGCCTTTCAATCAACCGGATCTGATTTGCGTTGGTCCACGGATAAACCCCAGCATAGGAAAGACCCCACGCGAGTAGCGGGTGATAAAAATCCTTTGCGTGTGTTTTAAAGAGAATTGTAACTTTTTTTTGTTTTCATTATGTAAGGAGTCTTATAAAAAGTCCTTCCTTTTGAACTTAGTGTAACAACTGAATTTGTAATGAGTCCTGCAATGAAGAAACTAACTTTCGAACTAAACAACTTCCAGAGCATACTTCGGTGGAAAGAGCTACCGACTTACGATAGTGATATGTTGACTAGTCCCTAGTGGTTGGGCTAGAGTGGCTGCAAGTGATGCCAACGCATCTGCGTGTGTATTCTTGTAACATGGTACATAGTCAATGTAAAAGTCTTCAAATGACTTGGCTAATTTGATAACTGCTTTATGATAAGGAATCAAGTCGTCATTACTGACCTCGTACTCCCCTGTCATCTGATTGATGATAAGCTTGGAGTTGCCATACGCTTCGAGATGTTTTACCCCCAGCTCCTTAGCAAGGTCAAGTCCAATAAGCAAGGTATTGTACTTAGCTACATTATTGGAACACAGCTCTGTTAAAGAGAAGGCTCGGGGTACTGCAAGATTTTGGGGAGAGGTCAATATGGTCCCTACTCCTACGACGATTGTCCCTTCTGGGTCTGCCGGGGATGCACCGTCAAAGAATAACAGATAGATTTCCTTCTGTGACGTATATGGTTGTGTTATGAATACTCAGATGGGATTCACCTGAGAGATGACAGGTATGGTTTAGCTGACCAAATAATATCACATTTTCTGAATCGCGAACACCATGGCCAAACATTCCTTCTCTACCATAGGATAGCAATGTTCAGCTCCAGTTAGGGTTCTACTCAAGTAGTAGATAGCTTGCTCATGGCCGTCGTCGTCTTGTGCTAACAGAGCACCTAAAGCGTGTTCCATTGCCTGCACATAGATTAGGAAAGGTTTCCTTGAGACCGAAGCTACCAAAACAGGCGGGTTCGAGAGATAAGTTTTGATCTCATCGAATGCTTTTTGGCAAGCTTCATCCCAGACAAAGGACATACCCTTCTTCATTAGTTTTGAGAAAGGTTGGCATTTTCCCAAAAGATTGGCAATGAACCTGTGGATGTAGGCCAGACATCCTTGCAGTCCTCTCAGCTCCTTGAGATTCCTTGGTGGCTGCAACTCCTGGATAGCTCATACTTTGTCGGGATCTATGTGAATTCCCTTTGTTATAACGATAAATCCAAGGAACTTGCCACTCGACATCCCAAAAGATGATTTTGTAGGATTCATTTTTAATTAATGATCTTGCATCTGTTCGAACATCATTTTTAGATCTTGAAGATGATCATCTTTGCTGCGACTCTTCATGACCAAGTCATCTACATAACATTTCACTATCTTTCGTAGATGATCTAGGAATATTGTGCTCATGGCGCGTTGTTCAGTTGCGCTTGCGTTATTGAGTTCAAAGGGTATTACTATGTAGCAGTATATTCCTAACCGAGTCCTGAACGAGGTATGTATCTCATCTTCAGGGTACATTTTGTTTTGATTATACCCTAAAAATCTATCCATAACGGACATTTTTTCAAACATGCACATATTGTCTATAATGACATCTGTGATGAGTAAAGGAAATTCGTCCTTCGGACATGTAGCATTAAGATCTCTAAAGTCGATGTAGATACAAATCTTTTCATTCTTCTTTAGGACTGGAACAATGTTGGTCACCCAGTCTGGGTGTTGTTCTTCTCTGATGAAACCTGAATCGATCTGCTTCTTTACTTCAGCTTCGATCACGTCCATGATTTGTGGATGAAACCGTCTTTGCTGTTGTTTGATCGGTTTAGTGCGTGGTTTGATATTGAGGCGATGCATGGCTACTTGTGGGCTTAGGCTAGGCATATCTTCATAATTCCAGGCGAAGACATAAATATATTCCCTGATAAGAGATATAAGGTATTTTTTCTCCTAGGGAGGTAAGTTATCACTTATATATATGGGTTTGGGATTAGCCTCATCCCCCATATTTATTTGAAGAACTTTGTCTTTAGTTAGTGGTTCGCGTTGTTCAAACTGACCTCTCCATTGAGCACTTACATGTCATTCCCATGCTTCACCGTAAAGCCGAACCTGGCCATCTTCTCTGATTTCGGTGGGGTTAGTTGTAGCCATGTTGACTGTGAGATTCTTAAACACAACCCCTATACTAACTTTGAATCCACATTGAGGATGTTGATGATGAATCTGTAGAGCGAACTTCTTCGAGCTCTTTTCCAGAGTCACAACATTGTTCTGATGAAGGGGAGACGTAACCTAGACCTCTCCTAGTTTGATGATAATAATCTTGAGCATTCCTTTAGGAACGAAGGGTCGTAACGGTGTTCTTCGTCCTTTGCCGAAATTCAAACCCTTATTGTGGGATAAGTCATAACTCATATTCTCCATCATACGTCGAGGCGTTGGTCCATAGTGCAAGAATTGAGGAACGGACTCATCTTCTTATGAATCATACCAAAATGTACGCAGCGGCTGATATACTCTTCCAAAGATAATATCTTCCTGATTACTATCTTGGGCTGGTACAATAAAGAAGGCTCACGAGGACTCGATTGTTTGTTTATTTGTTACAAAGGATGAATGCAAATGTAGGTTTAAACATACATCGTGGCTTTCATAGCCGATTATAATGGGTTCAATATCGTTCAAGATAAGACCCTCACCGTATTCGGACTCGCTATCAGCCTCGTGTAGGTGTAAATTTTGATCTCCCGAAACAGGGATTTCGTTTGTATTTATAAGAATAGCTTATTACAAACTAATGAATCGAAATTACAACAGAAGCGGAGGGAAGGCCCTCCTTGTTTAACGTGGGTACTTTGGTAGCTATAGGACGCCTCGCTCGGTTCTCGCACCGAGTCTGCTTCCCTTGGACGATTCGACCGAGTTTGCTGGTGAGCTTCAGTACGCAGTAGAAGCTTGTGTTGATCGAGTTCGAGTTCCCAAGCTTAATGGCTATCAGGGCCGAAAGCTGGAAGAGGATGCTACAATGCAAAGGTCATGCAGAGAGCTTGTCGTCAAACCCGTCGAGAGTTGAGAGCCGTGGTTCAGCTAACTGATCAAGTTAACTGTGAGCTAACCGAACTGCTAAACCTCTTCCCCGTGGCCGAAAGAAGTTCTTAAATAGAGGAGAGACGGCGTGGCCACTCTTTGAATCATAGGATATGACCATGTACTATTGGGAGATACCATGCTCCTCACTTGTACCATGAGCGGCCGTTTGAGGGGCTCGGAGCACTGTACTTTCCCCTTTCATGTTGCGGGAAATGGGAAGACCCATCCCTGTACGTGGTATAGCGGCTGCCAAGTACTCTAGCGAGTTTAGCGAGCCTACCATTTGCAGGCGAGTTCGGCTCTTGACTTGTGCAGGCGAGGCGAGCTTCATGCAGGCAGACTTGGTGACTGCATGGATTTGACCAACCACTCGTACTATGAGCGGCTAGTTGATGGGCTCAGAGTACTGTGCTCCTACCCTTCACGTCGTGGGAAATGGGAAGGCCCATTCCTGTACGTGGTATAGCGACTGCCAAGTACTCTGGTGAGTTTGGCGAGCCTGCCGTTTGCAGGCGAGTTTGGCTCTTGACTCGTGCAGGTGAGGCGAGCTTCATGCAGGCGGACTTGGCGACTGCATGGATTTGACCAACCACTCGTACTGTGAGCGGCTACTTGATGGGCTCGGAGTACTGTGCTCATTCCCTTCATGTCGTGGGAAATAGGAAGGCCCATCCCTATACGTGGTATAGCGGCTGGCAAGTACTCGCCTGCCGTATGCAGGCGAGTTCGGCTCTTGACTCGTGCAGGCGAACCAAGTAAGTAGGCAGATTTCAGTCGCTTGGATGATATTGACTCATGCGGACGAGTCAATCATGTAGGCGAATCCGTGATCGCCAAATGTGGGCGAATTCGGTGGTCGCATGGTCTTGGCTCATGCTAGCGAGTCAAGTACACGTGTGAACCCTGTTTTCAGTTTGTGTGGGCAACTTGAATACGCAGACGGATTTTACGTTTATCTAGTAAGGTAATTTTTACCGTCTATAAGACCCCCTTCAAAGTTTTCAGACCTAAACCAACTCGTGTGTGGTCTGGAACACTTTGAATAAAGAAGTTCCTGATGAGTTAGGGCGAATTTGGCTATCTTTAGGATTTTTAGCAAACCCTCAGTTATCCACGGGTTTGATTTACCTTTACCGATTACCGTTTGAATCGGGCTAGTCATACTATTCCCCTCAGTATGATGAGTTGTCGAGTAGTTTCTCTTAGGCTTAATGCTAAGATTTCTGCTCTAACCTTTAGTCGTTTGAGGTATGGGTTTGAGTTAATCGTAACTGTCAGGTCACAGTTTGGTTGTATCATAACGATTTTGACTAAATGGCAGTCACCCGTGGGTGTGTCCGGAGGGTGCATCAATGAGTTGCATCACTCAGAAGGTCTGATCGTGTAGGTGAGACTACTCCATCGCTGGTTCGAAACTTTAGATGAATCGGACCACTCGAGATTCGTCTTCAGAGGCGAACTAGGCCCAACAAACGAGCTGTTCGGGCGAAACTTATTTTTACTGGCGAAGTGAACTAGACATTTGCAGGTGAATTTCACCTCATAGGCGAAATTTGAAAATCTGGAGGGCGAGCTCGCCATCTGTTCGTAGGCGAAGTTCTTTCTTCAGGAAAAATTTGAATTGATAGAAGGTGAGCCACGTGTTTGTCAGCAAAGCCCCGTGCTTCGTGCTTTCCAGCTTAAGGTTGCGTGGATTCGTCAGGTCACATTAAATACGATTTGACAAAGCGACGTCGCTTCTGTGCGCCTTGCTCGATGACGAATCATGGCCGTACTTTTCGACCCCGACCGTTAGATTCGGCTGCGAATGCTCTCTTAGTTCGGGTCCCAAATTTGACTCGCCCGACCCATTCTTCGTTTCAACGGTTTCTCTGTAACCATTGAAAATCGAACTGCCGAGAGCGATCCGGACCGTCGATTTTGATCGTGGCCACGTCATTCAACCACAGACGTCTCGCCTTTAAATAGACTTCATCTTCTTCTTTTGGAGACTACTATGCTTAGGAATTTCTGTCCGCTCAAACCTTTCAAAGAGAAAAGCTCAGGTTTCTTTCCCGACTTTCTGATATGGCACCAAAGTCTAAGAGGTGCATTTTGAAGAGAAAGGGCCCAGGCGGTTCTTTTAGCGATGCTGCCGCTGGTGCGGTTGCCGGCGTCTCTGGAGCGCATTCGGGTAAGTTCAACAACTTCGCATTGATGAATGACGCTGTATTGAGAAGACGAGCACCGTTCGTTTGTCTTCTTTTACGGATTTTGCTATTCTTGGTAATTTCCATGATTTGGGTGAATTTCCCCCTTTTCAGGCAGATTCGGCCTTTACTAGGCGAATCCAGTTCCTGTCAGACAGCCTTGTCTTTTATCAGGCGGATTCTGCCCTCGTCAAGCAGACTTAGTCTCGCCAGGCGAGATTCGTTAGCTGAGATTCGCCTGCTTGGAGGACTAGGAAGTTTTCTGATTCTAATTTCAAATTCCGTTCTAATCCCTTTACCTCGTTTTGCAGCCACATTTTCTGATGAAGCCCCCCCAAAGGGTGTTGCCATTGGTCTTATCGACGGCTCGGGCTACGCAGCGCCCTCCCGATTCCCTCTTCTTGATCCAGTGCCCGTATTTGCTGCTGACAAGCTGGAGGAGTTGGTCAAGAGAGTGACCGATGGGCATCATCTTACGCTACGTGAGTTGATTACTGATGCAGCGTTGACAGACATGGCCAGGGTGGAGTTGAAAAAGCCCCAGTTCATGTTTGGCGATGCCGCGGCTGACCCTTCAGCCCTGTTGCTTGGAGAGAGTAAATGGCTCTGTGTCGTGGATGGGGTCCATTACTACCTTCCTAGTATGCCGAGGGGGTTTTCGATCATCGAGTTGCGGTCGCTTGCGGTCCCGAGATCGATGAACTGGGATCTAACTCCTACCCAAGATAGGGTAGTTTGCGGTGTCTTCACAGGATTGTCCGCTAGGTACAGGGTCGACAGCTCTTGCAAGCGCGTGGTTGCCTTGCGTCCCGACTTGCTGAATAATGAATGGCCCGTGGAGAGACTATTCACCACCGTTTCTTCCAGGCAGGGGGGTAATTCCCTCCGAAGGACTTCAGGGCTCTAGGATGGATTCATTCTATGCCTGGTAGTGGCACTTGGTGGTCTAAGATCACCGAGTACGTCTTGACGGAGAACTCTGATCTTGCGGGCTCGGAGCTGTTCGTAGCTATCTGAGCCACCCAGCATGGCCTGAAGATCAATGCCCCACAGTTCCACAGTATCTTGGAACTCTACTGTCTGGATATCGGTACGTTCTTTACTCCTAATGGCGAGCTTGGTATAACCCTCCACGAGATGTATGATGTGTCAAGGTTACCTTTGGGGAGCTTCCCCTACAAGGAGTACGTACCGGGTCAGGACGAGATCGACTATCTTTCGGGTCGGTTCCCCCTAATGGTTGAGACCTTATGGAAGTTGCTTGGCCACTACCACATATGTATCGACACCTTGGGTGCGGTGGACCACAAGGGCAAGAAGAAGAGGGCTCCCGGGATTAGTCACAAGAACTGGGCTGACTACCTATTCCCCGGGAACAATGTCAAAGGGAGGCCTACTCTACCATTGGGTGAGTGTGACCAGGCTGAGGTGGAGAGTCGGATGGCCAAAGGGGAATCCATTATAACCCTTGAGCATGACGAGGGTGGGTTCCCATTCGGGACGACCTTCCAGTCGTTCCATCACCAGGCCAAGTCTCCCATATCTGCAAAGGCTCTGCTCGCGGGATACCTCATGCTGTGGTTGAAGAGGTGTGTGGTTCCCACCCATTCCTTCGAGGCGCTCCTGGTGGAGGTGGTTTACCCTGCGGTACGCTTGGCCTATGGGAGGCCGTACGTGTTGGTGTCGGCAACGGTAGCATGTATCCAAAGGGGGCTTCGCACACTGACAAACCAGTTTTGCCGCGTGTCGTATGTTGACGAGGGTGAGGGCGAAGTCATCAAGACTCCTAATCCGCGAGTAGGGCTGCCGTACACTTATTTGATGGCGTGGTTCGTATACTACTGCGAGTGTTTGATGAGTTCTCCAGTAGCTCTTCAAGGAGAGGGATCGGTCCCATTCGTCTAGCGTTTGGAAAGATCCTCTTGGAAGTGTAAGGTGTTGGACCCTAGAGGGGGAGGGGGTGATTAGGGTCTACTAAAGACAATGATTATGCAATAAAAATTAAGTCAACCAAACACCACACAATAAAATAAAAAGGAGATGAGATAGAAATAGTTATCCAAGTGACGCGCGATGTGTTCACAAGGTTCGGCTCTCTAGCCTACGTCCCCGCTCCCCACTCTCGAGGAGAATCTACTACATAACCCGGTTTGGAAGCCAGAACTTCTTCTACACAGCGGTCTCCACGAGATCTCACAACGACACAATCGATCTCCACGAGATCTCCACACAACCAACAATAGCACTTGAAGAATTTATTCTCTCTTACAATAGCCTTATGGTAATGAGAGAGATTTGCACTGAAGCTTTGGATTGGGAATGAGCATGTGTAAAACAGGGAATTGAATTTTGAAAGTCAAGGCTCTTAAACTCAAGAATTAAACACAAAATGATTTTTCTCTTGCAAAGTTTATATTGAAATAAATGAGGTAGTTGGATATATAAAGGAAGTTAAAAGAAGAAGCCAAAAATCCCTGTAAAAAGACCAAAAACCCAATTCCCTAATGTTGGCCTTCTTGTTTTGATGATGTTTAACAAATAATTTACAACTAATGTTGTTTATATAGTGTTTGTGTTTTCGTATTTATTCTAGGCAAACAACGAGTTAGAGGATGGATGGAATCGAGCCTCAACGATCATATTCAAAGGAGGTTGGTGGAATGTCGGTGAAGCTTATGCAGTTCAAGTTCAAGATCCAAGTTCAGCTTCATCCACATAGTGTTCCAAGTCGAGCTTATTGAAGATCAAGATCTAGCTTGGGTAATTTAGTATAGTTTTATATTATGTGTGTTTAATACTCTAAGCTCAATATCATATACACACATAATATTAGATTTTCTCACAAAATGAGCTATTTTGAGAAAACTTTGTGATATTATTTTATTGACCATGTT
>NC_033803.1:29716841-29724778 GCF_001876935.1 Asparagus officinalis | reverse complement strand
AAAAGTTGTAACTAAAGATGACAATTATCTCATTAATGAAGAAAGCAACGGTTTTCCACGCGAACAAACACTATTCATATGTGTTTATCAGTTTAACCTGTGTCAAAAGTGTGTCAATCTAACATAATCTAAGCATACATGCACAAATCTCGGTGTGCGTGTCTACATCTAAAGTTCACCATTATCTCAGGTGTTCAACAACTCTTCACATTGTAGTCTATCAGCACAAAGTCGAGAGAATCACTCGAAAACCAAATAAAAATCCAAATGAAACATGCACGGCCATCATCAGACTGGCGGTCGACCGTGGCAGTCACGGGCTCCAGGGGCTAACAGTGTCTCTGTCCTGCACGCGGTCAACCGTGGTGGTCGACCGTGGACACACGCGGTCGAGTGGGGCGGTCGACCGTGACTCAGATTTCCAGCTTCTCAGATTTTAATATGTGTCGTGTTCACGTCGTGTTTTTGTGATTTAAACATGGTAAAAACTTCATGAATCTTGCATACAAACATGTTACAACAAATAAAAATATCTGGAAACAAAATCAACATATATAACCATGATTTTATGCATTATATTTATATTCAAAACCCTAAAACATGCATAAAAACTCAAAATGATGAATCAAACTTCTTTCTTTAGATTAACCACGTTTTAAAATCATCTGCAGATCTTAAATACATCTGTAAAATTTATTCTCAACCTTTTTAGCATGAAAAGACCTAATCTTTATACATATAATACAAACAAGTTATCTTTTATTCATAATCTAGTCGTTTAGGCTCTACAAAACCTGTTTAAATCTCTTTAAAAAAACATTTTGAAAACTAGGAGGGGGGGTTAACAGAGATGATACTCGCCTGAGGTTATCAAAAAACGTTTTAGAAGTAAGGTTGAAAGAGATCTCCACTCCAAAAGCCAAAAACTGAGAAAAATCCTGCTCGAAAGCCTCCATTCTTCTCCAAGAAATCAAACTAGAGTTAGGGGTTTTGGTGGCTGTTAGGGTTCTTAGAAAAACTGAGAAAAACATGAAAAACTCATATATATATTAGGAAAAATGAATATGGGTTTAGAAATTCAAAACTAATTCAAAATAGGAGAAAAAACACTCTGCAGGTTTCGCAGTCGACCGTGGTGGTCGACCGGGCTGCGGTCGACTGCGGCGGTCGACCGGACTAGGATTTTCTAGTTTTTCATGAGTTTGGCCATTGTGCATGTTTCGACTCTTTTCTCTCTCATGTATGAACTTGTTAATACTCAAAACACATGGTATTATACTCATATATTATTTAATGATATTTATCATACTAAATATCCATATATCATAATTAATCTCATATTAATATATCATTTAAAGATTATCAGGGTTTTACATTCACCCCCCTTAAAAGGATTTCATCCTCGAAATTCCGCAGTCGTATCACAAAGCTTAATAACAGGGAAAACACATTAAGAAGGTGTATTTCATACAAAGAAAACCTTCTACACATATCTCATAGAATTAACACAATGATATTTAAGGTTAACAACTTAGAATGCAAACATTCTCAACTAAATCCCTAACTAAATGAAATTGGTACGTCGAGCGAAATAATCCAAACAATGAAACCCTCATGCATATACCATATGTTTAAATGATTAAGGATCAGGTGATAATATCCCCATTCTAGTGTTAAAGATAAATATAAATATGACTAAACAACATAGATAATGATAACTATCAAAGCATCAACATGATACCTGTCCAAACAGGTGCGGGTAGTCACGATGAACATCCTCCTCGCGCTTCCAAGAAATCTCTTCGGCTCCTTGCCGGTTCCACTGAACTTTCACTAATGGAATGACTTTATTCCTAAGCTTTTTATTCTCTCTATCAAGTATGCATACCGGAATCTCTACAGTAGTCAAGTCATCCTGAATATAAATCTCTGGTGAATCAATCACTCTCTGCTGCTCATAATCTCGCAGATGCTTCTTAAGCATCAAAATATGAAAAACATCATGTACACTCGACATCAATGCTGGCAGGTCTAACCTGTAAGAAATAGCTCCAATGCGCTCATTGATCCTGAAAGGACCAACATATATCGGGGAAAGCTTCCCCCGTCTACCGAAATGCTAAACGCCCTTCATTGGTGATACCTTCAACATAACTAAGTCTCCATCCTAAAACTCTAAAGATCGTCTCCGCTGATCTGCATAGCTCTTCTGCCGACTCTGTGCTGTAAGAATACGCTCTCGAATCAATGCCACCTTCCCTGTAGTCTGTCTAACTAGCTCGAGACCAATCAATAAACTATCCTCGGGTTTTACCCAACATATGGGTGATCTGCAAGGTCTCCAGTACAAAGCTTCATACGGTGCTATCCCGATGGTAGCTTGATAACTATTATTATATGCAAATTCAATTAGTGGGATGTGATCCTCCCAGCTACCCTGAAAATCTATAATGCACGCTCTTAGCATGTCCTCTAAGATCTGATTCACCCTCTCGGTCTGACCATCTGTCTAGGAGTGAAAAATACTACTAAATGACAACTGACAACCAAAAGCATCCTGAAAACTCTTCCAAAAATAAGATGTGAAGACTGAGCCCCGATCTGATACAATCGTCTCCGGAACTCCATGCAATCTAACAATCTCCCGAATGAAGATCCTCGCATACATATCTGCCGTATAAGTCGTCATCACAGGTAAGAAATGTGCGGACTTAGTCATTCTGTCCACTATAACCAAAATAGAATCATTTCCTTTCTTTGATTTAGGCAATCCCACAATAAAATCTATGGAAATATCTGCCCACTTCTACTCGGGAATGGGTAAAGGCTGTAGGGTTCCTACAGGTCTTTGATATTCTGCCTTGATCTGCTGACATGTAAAACACTTAGCCACATACTCTGAAATCTCTTTGCGCATACCGCTCCACCAGAAATGCCTCTTCAGATCCTTATACATTTTCATCGTGCCTGGGTGCACTGTATATCTGCTACGATGAGCCTCGTCAAAATGTTCCCTCTTCAGTTGTGGATTGTTCGGCATAACAATTCTGCCTTTCATCTGAAGGCCTCCATCTATCCCTATAGTCCAATCATCTTTGGACTCTTTGGAAATCTCCCCCTTACTATAGTCCAATCATCTTTGGACTCTTTGGAAATCTCCCCCTTACGGGTTTGAATCCAAGAATCCTCTATCTGAGCTTCGACCACTTTGAATCCAAGAATCCTCTATCTGAGCTTCGACCACTCTATCTCTCCAAGATGGCTATACAGATAAAACTCCTAAGAACACAAGGCTCTTTCCAATCTCTAGCCTAAAATCAAAATGGCTGAGGGTATTAAGATCCCGATGTAGCGAACACCTCAAAGCTGCTAGTTTACAACGACGCTTCCTGCTTAATGCATCTGCTACCACATTTACCTTTTCTGAATGGTACTGAATAGCAAATTCATAATCCTTAATAAATTCTATCCATCGATGCTGCCTCTGATTAAGTTCTTTCTATGAAAATAGGTATTTTAAACTCTGGTGATCTGTGAATAGCTCAAACTATACTCTGTACAAGTAATGTCTCCACGCCTTCAGTACAAATACCACTGCTGCTAGCTCCAAGTCATGTGTGGGATAGTTCTGCTCATGAGTCCTCAACTGTCTCGAAACATAAGCTACAACTCTCTGGGTCTGCATCAATACACCTCCAAGACCCAATGAGGATGCATCAGTGTAGACAACAAAAGTCTTATCACTGTTAGGAATAATGAAAACTGGTGTTGAAGTCAACTTAGTCTTCAAAGTCTCAAATACCTTCTGGCACTCTATGCTCCAAACAAACTGTACACCCTTCTTAGTATGGTGTGTAAGCGGTGTAGCAATCCTCGAGAAGTTCTGAATGAATTTTTTGTAAAGCCTACCAGGCCTAAGAAGCTATGAACCTCGGTAACTGTCTTTGGTGGTTCCTAATCAAGTACGACTTCTACCTTAGCCAGATCTACTATAATGCCCTCCCGACTGATGACATTGCCCAAAAATCTGACATCTGATAACCAGAGTTCACACTTGCTAAATTTAGAATACAACTGGTGCTCTCTCAATACTTGCAATGCTAACCTCAAATGCTGCTCGTGCTCGGCCTCCGACCTCGAATAGATAAGAATATCGTCGATGAAAACTATCACGAACTAGTCCAAATAAGAGCGAAAAACCCGATTCATCAAATCCATGAATACTGTGGGTGTATTGGTCAGCCCAAATATCATGACAAGAAACTCAAAAGACCCATATCGAGTTAAGAAAGAGGTCTTGGGAATATCCATCTCCCGAACTCGCAATTGATGATAACTAGAACGAAGATCTATCTTCAAGAAACACTACGCTCCCTGTAACTGGTCGAACAAGTCATCGATCCTCGATAATGGATACCTGTTACGGATAGTGACCTTATTCAACTCGTGATAATCTATACATAATTGCATACTCCCGTCCTTCTTCTTCACAAAGAGGACCGGTGCTCCCCACGAAGAATGACTCCGTCAAATGAAGCCCTGAGATAACAACTCATCTATCTGGATCTGTAGCTCCCTCATCTCAGTAGGCGTCGTACAGTAAGGAGCTCGGGAAATCGGTGTTGTGCCTGGCTGCAACTCTATGCAAAATCGACCTCTCTCACTGGAGGTAATCCTAGTATATCCTGGAAGACATCCTGGTACTCTGAGATTACTAATATCTCACTCAAATCTGCGCCCTGATCCCGTGATATTACCTCCTCTACGTATGCCAGAAATGATTCCGCAAACCAGTTGCCTCTGAAGGTTGCTATTACTAACTCTGATCCATTATATGCTCACAAAAACTGACTGTTTTCGTAAAATAGTCGATACTCACATGGTAGGAAGATAACCAATCCATACCAAGAATCACATCAAATTCAGACATATGCAACACGATCAAATCAATCGTGAACTCAGAATCGTCCAAGCTAACGATGCATCTCCTACAAACACTTTCTAACAGAGATATCTCTCCCATCGGTGTAGATACAGATAAGGGAAAATCTAATGGCTAAGCTACAAGCTAAAGCCTAACCGTAAAATCATAGGAGATAAAAGAATGCGAAGCATCAGAATCAAAAAGAATACGTGCTGGAAAGGAATTCACACGGAATGTACCTTCCACCATAGCTCCGCTCACACCATGATCGTGAGGAACAACTACATACACTCTACCGGTCTGCTGCTCTGCATCACCTGGAGTGAATGGTGCCATCTATCTCTGTTGGAGCTCCTGGACCGCTCGAACCTGTCTCTCAATACACGGGACTGCTGGAGGTGCCTCAATCCTCAGCTGCTGGCCCTGACCGCATCCCTAAGCACGGTTCTGCTGATACTGCTGAGTCTTGTCCTGCTGGCCTACTGTGGGTGCACTGCGGCACTCTGCTGCTTTGTGTCCAATCTTGTTACAATTGTAACAAGCTCCCAGAAATCGACGTTTCTGCTTCGCTCTCTGGTTCTGGTGATGGTCCTTCTTATGGGGACCCTGCTAATGCGGACCCTTACTCTGCTGATGGGGTCCTCTTGAGCCTCTAAATGGTCTTTTACCTTTTCCTTTCTCTTCGGACTGTCCTGATTTACCATTGTCCTTACCCTTGATGAATATAGCTGTATCTGTCTCCTGAGCCATGGCAGCATTTGCCACCTCCCGTACTGACCGAAACCTCCGAGATACTATGTACCAGCATAACCCAGGACGAAGTCCCATCAGGAATATCTGAGCCTGGCGCTCCTCTGTGTGTCACATGCCGGTGAATCTAAGCAATGACATGAACTTACTCTCAAAATCTATGACAGATATATCCCCCTGCTCTAATCGAGCCAGCTCTAACTCTTTTTCGGCTTTCGCTATAGCCGAAACATACTGTAGTGGTGCAACTGCTGGTGTCCTCTCTGGTATCTCCTCCCGAATGGATGACTCCTGAACGGGTGCCTCCTCATGCACAGAAGTCTCATGTCGAACCTGGTCTACTAGCTGCTCCTCAATAGCTGCCAAACGAGCTGCCAAGGGTGCTATGAGATCCACTAAGTACTGCGGAGCCTGTTGTTGCTCGGGCTCTCTATCATCCCGCTCAACTCTCTGAGCACGAGTAACTCGGCGTCCACGACCTCTTCCTGACATCTATAATCCCAAAATAAAGCTTATTACACAGTAAAAAGGATCTCAAGCATGAAGGATATAACATATACCAATAAGTAAATCGTATCACATATATCTCACATCGTGCTTTATTATTCAAAGCAAATAGTTCACATAAAAAATTTTAAATTTTTCGCGTACATATATAGTACGTCCTCACTCAAACTAAGGATTCCTAGTGGACTGTATACATGATCCCTAGGAAACTCTATCCTAACTCCATAATATGACACAGTGATAATCTTAAGGATATTGGACTAGAGCTCTGATACCAACTGTGACGCCCCAGGGTTCACATAAGGCTACAGTCCCAGGTAAAACCCGGATTGTCAAAACTACCAAGCACCAACCACCATGCTATGATATGTTCCACCATCACAATCACTATCTCTCTAGTGAAAACAATAAATAGGTGAGGGCACAGACAGGTAAAAATAGAAATAGGCAACACTGGATATACACAGAAGAAGCATAAGAAATATCAAATATGAGCCCAACTGAAATAGAATAGAAATATCTCTGAGTATAAACTGGATCTCAAATACAAGAAGTCAAATAAACAAAGTCTCATAAAAACCCTCAACTCTAAACTAAAATACCAATCTAGAATCTAAAAATAATCAACTACATATTGTGTTCTGCAATAACTACAAAGTATAATAAGTAGCTAAATGGAAAACTAAGAAGTCTCATCAACCTGCGACTCTCCGTGCGCCGGACTCGCTGCCTGAAAGAGGGGAAACAACGAGCCTCAAAGTGCTAGCAAGATCATCACTACCTCGCCCAGGGGAAGGGGTAGGAGTATATAAGAAAATAGAGTCTGTACTTACATATATCAAATCATTCATATAGCTCTCTATGAAAAACAAATAGTCAAGGAAACATACTCAAATCTCCAACATAAAGAATAAATACATCATCTCAAATTACATCCTAGTAGCCTGCTCTAATATAAGAGGATCTCATATTAATATATCATTCAAAAATTATCGGGGTTTTACAGATTCATAGAGGATTGACTCTTGAAATGATGTGGATGCATTGACCAGTGAGGTAGTGTTTATTATCTGAATTGCATAGACCAATGCTAGACATTCTTTTTCAATTGGATTGTAGTGTTGCTCGGCACTAACTATAGTCTAGCTGAGGTAGTAAATGGCTTGCTTGTTGTCATTTTCATTCTTCTAGGCAAGAATCGCTCCAAGGGATAATCCTTGATCTTGTCGAAAGCTTCTTGACAAGCATCATGAGATAACTCTTGATCTTGTTGAAAGCTTCTTGACAAGCATCGTCCCAAATGAACAACACATCTTTCTTCATTAGACACTGAAATGGTTGATATTTTCTAGATAAATTAGCGATGACCCTACAAATATAGGCTAAACACCCTAGTAAACCTTTGAGTTCTTTAAGATTTCTCGGAGGTGGCATCTCTCAAATGGCTTTCACTCTTTTGTGATCGACCTGTATTCCCTTAAAGTTACAATATATCAGAGGAATTTTGCCTGACGATACCCCCAAGGACATGGTTGGATTCATCTTGAGTTGATGCTTCCTCATGAATTTGAGTACCATTCTTAGGTAATTGACATCGTCTTGTTTGTGACAACTCTTGATTGCAAGGTCATCGACATAACATTCCACGATCCTACATGTAAAACCCCAAAATTTTGAAAATATTATTGCAAATAATAATAATAGAGTTTTATTATGGTTGGTGATCGTTCTAGGATGAATGGATTTGATTGTAGTC
>NC_033803.1:29699877-29716683 GCF_001876935.1 Asparagus officinalis | reverse complement strand
CCCTCCTCTCAAAACCATATTTCTATCAATTCAAAATTTTTTTATAATTTTGTGAAGCATAAATCGTGAGGAGGGCGAGGTCTATGATTTTGTGATAATGGATCGAGTTCCTCGCATGTTTGACAGATCAAAACAAATTCAAAAGGCAAATTCATCTCTTCCCAAACCCATCCCCTCAGATTTTTGTTTTTAATGGTTTAAACCCTAATTTGATGAATAGATCTATAGACCCGAACACTAAATGAAGAAAAGATAAGATTTTTTTGATGATTAGAACCATTTGTAATTGCTAATTGATGAACTGATTAGGATTAGAACCCTAATTAATCAACTTAAATTAGATTAGTAATGTTTAGTGATATTAAATCCTAAAAATTCATGTTTTGTTGATGTATACCGCTTGGCCAAGCCCCCACTTTGTTAAATACAAAATTTAAACATGTTTTCATACCCCATGATGATGTTTCACGAGTTCTTTTTTAGAAAGTCGATTAACTTCATGAAAACTACATTTTTGTTCCAGTACTCGGGTCGGTCGACTGACCTTATAGATCAGTGGACCAATTTGACCCTCACGATTGTATGATTTTCTCTATGGCCGGTCGACTGACATATGTATTGTTCGAGCGACCGAGACTTTGTTGCTTGTGCATGTTCGTGTGTGTTTGTACTTGGTCAACTGATGAGCTATTGCTCGACTGATCAAGTGTCAGTCGACTAATCCCCAAGGGTAGTCGATTGATCTGTTGATTTTGCTTATGATTATCTTCCACGCATGTTTGGACGTCAACATGAAGAACAAGCTGCTCGTCGATACATGTACGTGACCATGAGAGTGCACGTTTAGGGTTTGAGCACGCACGAGTCTTTGGAAGTGTGTAGTCTAATGTTTTGCGTTTAACACGATAGGGAATGATAATTGATTTAGCTTGTGATAGTTTTGGATGCTTGAATGTGTTAGTCCATGCACTGCATGAAAACACAGATGTCTATACTCTGAGTGCATTGATCCGTATACCACAGGAGATTTTGCGATGACTACACTCCGTGATGCATCATTGTTTTGGTGGTTGAGTGCGCATATCTATGCACCGCATGATATTGTGGGCGACTGTACTCTGAGTGTGTTAGTCCATGAGCCGCATGGTACTGTAGACAACTCTATATCGTTGGGTTGCATACGACTTTCGCAAGCAATGATTATGGATATGGTCCAGCATTGTGGCTTCTATTATGTGACGGTTTATACTTCAACAAGTTTCTCATAGGATTGTATATTTATTCTCGTGCCACCTACCCAAGGGTAGTGTAAGATACTACAATATAACATGTACGATATATTTTTGGATGAATTGTTAGTAATGTATTTCTTGGTTGATTATTTTATTCATAGGATTTTTTTAGAGTTGATATTTAGGGATTCACAATTTGAGATACATGGTATATATATGAGGGTTTTCTTGTTTGGATTATTCGCTCGACATACTCATATATATATATATATATATGCTATGATTAGTATTTTATACACCTAACCCTTCCCCCTAGGCGCGGTAGAGATATTCTTACTAGCACTCTGACGCTCATTGATTCCATCATTTTCAAGTAGCGGGTCAGGGGTTCGGAGAGCCACAGATTTACAAAGACTCTACATAGTTATCGTCTTTCATAGATACTTATTTAGTGCTCCATATTAATTTATTTACTATTTTAAGTCTTGTAGAGATGTATTTCATTTTGGAGGCAGAGAGTCTTTGTACTGTTCAGTTGACTCTTTTGTTTTAGAGACTCATTGTTATCATCCTAGATTATCAATTGTTTTTTATTTTTCTCTGTTGAGATAGATTTATAGATGTTGTTGGATATTTCTTCTTATATTTTTATTTCTTGTATTATCATCTTTGTTATATCTGCTTGTAATCTCACTTCTTATTATTTGTCATCTGCTAGAGTGATATTAATATGATGGCGAAACATATTTAAGCACAGTATTGGGTGCATGGCAGGTTTGACATCTTTGGGTTAACCTTGGACTGCAGCCATGTGTGAAACCAGGGGCGTTACACTATGTAAATACTCATGGAAATCATGTTCAAAGGTGTTGGTGATTTGCTCCAGTATTTTTCTGGACAAAAGGAAAAACAATATAACAAAATACCCCCAAGGCTGTCCTGAAAGCTGTATGCTTTTGGTCATCTGAATGCATCTTGATTTGGTTGTATCTAGAAAACCCAACCATGAACGATATACTCTCAAACTCTCAAATACTATCACCATGAAATTTGTGATAGGGAGAGGGAATTCATCCTTTGGGAAAGTATGATTAAGATCGCTAAAATCAATATAGACCTGGATCTTGCCATTCTTTTTCATCATCACCACAATGTTGGCCAGCCAATCTTGATATTGTTCTTCACGAATGAACCCACATTCAATGAGTGTAGGGATTTACTTCTAAATTTGCTCCATCAACTTATGATAGAATCATTGTTGTTATTACTTGACTGGTTTAACATTGGGGTCAATGTTAAGGCGACATACAGCCATGTTTGGATCTAAACTAGGCATAACTTCGTAGTTCAAGGCAAAGATATCAATGCATTCTTGAAGGAGAACTGTGAGCTCTTCTTTTCAGCGGATGATAAACTTTCATTGACGAAGATGAGTTTAGGATTAACTTCATTAACTATATTGATTTTGAACCACTTTGTCTTTGGTGGGTGGTTTGCTGACTTCAAAATGTGACTCCTATTTGTGACTCGTCCATGAATCATCTTCAGAATCTTCAAGCACTTTAGATTCATCAAGATCAATAGTTAGATTGTATGAAACCATGTTTGCTGTGACTTTGCAAAGCATGGCACCAAGACCAACGTCAGAATCCTAGTTAGATGTATCTAAAGAACTGCTTAGTCATCAGATGCTAATCCTATCTGTGATTCGGCCTCAGAAGAAAAGCAAGTGAGTCCACATGATCCGATTATAATAATCGAAAGCTTATCCATCTGGTACAAAGGGGATTAGAGGAGTTCTTGGTCCTTGATTGAAATTCAATCCGTATTTTACAGTTAGAATGCATCCCATTATTTCCTTTATATGCTGAGATTGTTGGCTATAATGGAAAATTTCTAGAACTTCTTTGGCTTTTCCATCCGAGCTTGGTTAATGACATCATGGCTCAGCTTTTCGAAAGATAATCGGATTTGGGGCATCTATTTTAGGTTAGACCGTGAAAGTGGTATCCCCTGAGTTACCTAGCTATTTATGAGCCGGGTACGACTCGATTATTGTCATGTACAGTGCTAGTTCTATGGCTAGCCTAGACATCAGAGCTTTGACTCTTGAGTTTTCAGACTCAGAGTCTAAAGAATAGTCATAAGTAAACTCTTCTTTATTAAAGACCCAGTTACCCTGATTTCTAGCTGACTGATTAATACATAGGTCCTCAAGGGTAATTAGAAGTGGATCTATTTCCCAGATTGGATCATCATTGGGATATGGCTCATTGTCTAGTTCATTACTGCTATCCTCATCATTGGGAAGGAGAATCTTAATTGTATGATTTTCATCATACAAACAAAATTGATAAAATAATTCTCTACCCCTTAAAGGGATGCTTTTCAGCATCAACCATTTGTTGAACCCCCAGCTCATCGATGTACTTAAAACATTAATGGAGCATTGACTAGATAATCATGTTTGAATGGATCTATGATTGTCTGAGGAGAAGGTTGTAGGTTGTTTCGACATAAATGACATAACAAGTCACTTTCGTCTTTAAATTATTAATTTGATATTTAAGTTAGATATTTCTAAGAGATCGGCTACAATTGGAGTTGAAGACAAATACGGTGGCGGAAGTCTTTGAGAGCTTGTGAAGAGGAGTAAACAAAATGCTCAAGAGTCTTCGAGGAATTATGTTTAATGGAGAGCCTTGATTGATATGAATCCTCTTATCCTTTGTCGATGCAATATACCCAGTATAGTAAAGGGGTCAGTTATGATGGTGGTCTTTGATAAGGATGTTTGTCGGAGTGAAGGTAATACAAGATGCACACCATTGGCTTTGATAGCACTGGTTGTGTTCTTCATCCTGAGGAGGTTCGGTCATATTGGTGAAGAATGTCTCACTGTCGTTCAAAGCTTCTTTTAAAGCTTTCCTCATTTCCTTAGACAAACATAAAAGTTCGAATAAGGTTATATGAGCTAGGACATTATCTGACTGAGACATGATGTCATATCGGAATGAGGGTTTAGAATTGTATGACTGTAAAGCCTTATTAATCCGAGTCTTCCTTTGTTTGGATGATTCGTGTTGCTTGGAGGGTCCTGGCTGATTATAATTCTTTAAATAATCTCGATAGGCCTTGTCCCCATCATAACAATTCCCTCTTCCTCTAAGTCAGTAAGTGTAAAGATTCATAGAGATTCCTCTCCAATAATTGCAGAGATGATATTGCAGGACTTCTTCTTGCGCTTTGCTTTGGACTTTGAAAGGGTTTAATACTTATCTTCAAGAAGATCGGGATGTACCCACATTATTTCTTCTCTTGCTGTAGTGAGAGAGATTAAGTCTTGTCTTTGCCAGTTTTGTTGGTCATAATTGACCACTACTATTCTTAAAGAAGGAATGGGGACAACACCATCTTGGGCTTGAATTTCTTGTATGGAGCCAAATTGGAGAGTCACCATATTGTTGGTAACTTTCCTTTGTTCAGGTTTGAGCTTGAGGATTCCTATCTTGACAACGGTCTGAATCTTATCTTTGAGGATGTAGTAGTTTTCATAGTATGTCCTAGTGTTCTATGGTATGGATAGTAATTAGGATCGTTAATCTTACTGACTTCTCAAGGCATCGGGCTTCAGAAAACTCTAATTAATTATCTCTGTTGAGAACATGGAAGATGGAAAATGTATGTTCATCTTTGAATGAGTAGTTGTATTGAACATTCTTCCTTGGTTCCCTTTTCTTGTTGTTGGGGTTTTGGACCTCGACTGTGAAAGTTTCTTTAGCTCTCGGTTGGGAGGTCTGCTCTTGTTTCCTTTTGTTATCTTTGAATTTTGTGTGCAACTCGAACTTATCAAAATGCTCTAATGACTTTTTTGCTATCTATTATTGTTACATAAAATCCTTCCATGTGTGGTCTGTAATAGTACCCATGTGAGCTTCTATCCGTCCTACAAAATTGTGCTGGCAATTCTATAATAACATTGGAAAGGGCATATCTCGACATCGCAATGGTAATTGCGGTATCTCTCAATGAATTCCCTGAATGTCTCATTTCTGCTTTGCTTCTTAGAGAGGAGTTTGGCTATAGTAACATTGGACTATTCCTCATAGAATTATGAGAGGAACTTTGATTCTAGATCTACACTGGATTTAATTAAAACCTCTAAAATATTCTGGAACTAATCGATGGCTACCGCCTAGAGGGTGCTAATAAAAAGTCATGGATTAATGGCATCATTGCCCATGGCATTACTAGTTTATTGGTAAAAATAGTAGATATGATAATTCAGAGAACCTTTGCTATCAAACATATTCAATGTTGGCAACTTAAATTTTATTGGATAGGGAACGAAGTCCTACTCGATGGGATAAGGTCAGGTAATTCTAACCTTTTTGAGCTCAGTTCATTAAGAGAGAACATTGAGCGATTTTTGAATATCCTCCAGGGCCTTTGCTTCCTCACTTGACTTTAGAGGCATCAATGTTTTTGATCCAAAGTGGTCAGAATCTACATCATCTTTGATGTGTTTCATCTCCTCCTGGCGAGAATTCGTTAATTGGCTTTTTCCCTTTTGAAGAGCTTGGGTGTGGTTGGGATGCTGATAAGAGTTGCTCAAATATCTTTTCTAAATGCTCAAATGATTCATCTGAAGCTTTCTTTTGAGCTGCCATCTAAGTAAGAAGATCTTCTCGGTCTTCCATGTCTGCTACCCATTGTCGTTTTTGACTTGAAGTTGGAATAGCATTTGATGCTATAGCTGAGTTGGCATTACTAGAAGTGAGTTTGTAAACTTGAGACAGGCTCATGGTGCTTGTGTTTGGAGGGAGGAGTAGTCAAAAGGGATCAATGCCATTTGTCTTAATCTGGTGTGGCGATACACCGTCAGTTTCTGGCAGTATACCTCTGATACCAGGAGAGTATATTGGGTCAGCTTAGTTGTCCAGGCATTGTTCCTCATCTCGAGAGATTACACTAGCCATGTTGATAGTAAATTCTTGTGGTTTACCCTTTCTGGTAGGTCGTTATCTTATAGTTCGAACCATAGAAGGCCCAAGACCATGACCATGATGATTAGAAACTTTTTCCTTTTCAAAAATAGCTTTGCATTAGCAATTCTTCTGAACTGCCGTAACTACTTATCTGAGGGTCACACTTTAAGATCACCACTAGTTCCCAGTTGATTGCCACGCTCGCTGGTTTTGATCTTGGTATGAGAACATTACTTACGCCGATGCTAGCTAGGCATTTGTTTAGCGAATTTTGACGAATAATCATCTGTGATGTTATTCTCTTGTGATAATTTAGATGAGGGATTACCTCATTCTTAGCTTTTATCAAGGAAGCATAGCAAGCATCACGAGATGCTTTAAATCGAACTCCTAAAGGAGTTGTAGACTGATATCCGAGATCAAAAGATGTAATAACGTCTTGACCATCACTCGAGATAAAAGGTTGAGTTTTGTTTGCTTTGGGTGAAGTTTGTTTGACTTCCAGTCAAGTTCAAACAAACTTTGGTGAAGGTCATCTTTACACACGTGGGAGTCGATTTAGACCTAAGATTTGCGTTTTGGTGAATTTTACGACAACTTCATGCAGTCACCATTGATTAAGATTGGTTCAAGGAAATGAATTCTTCAAAGTTTGCTTGGTCAAATTAATTGACCAATTATTCAGCAAAAGGGCAAGGGTCTTAGTGTCAGTGTGCGGCATGATTTTCTTGTCGGATGAGAAAGAAGTCCCTAGCAGAGTTGTCATCCTATTTTGGGTCTTTTATATTGCAATTGACACTAATTACAATTGGAAAATTTACAATGAAACTAAGAAAAATTTATATTTCCCCGGGGTTTTTTTTCTGTGTGCCGATGGAACAATTATCTTATATTCCATTGACACACTAACTTTGATGATGGTCTTTTACTGTTGATCAGAACTTGGCGATCTCTCGATTCATTCATGTGTAAGTGGGTAGATCTCTATATTTGAACCCCCCCCCCCAAAAAAAATAAATGACCAATCTCACCTTCTTTTTTAGGGTAAAAGAGAGAATTAATGGTTTTTTTAATTGTGGGTTAAGTGGCAATCAAAATAGGAGATAATAGTAAGTGGTTATCCCCTTAAAAATATCCCTCAAACGTCTATTTCGTGGGGCTCACTGACTCAGTGAAGCTCGATGGAGATGCCTTTTCGCTGAAGACGTTTAGGCGAGGATCACTTGGATGTGGGTGAGCTTTCTTTGGAATTGTTGGTGATGTAGTTCAATTGGGTGGCTATGGGTGAAGTTCGTTGGTTGGTGAATTTTGTCTATGAGTTTAAATTTAGCACAGAATTTGACACATAATTTGGCCAACTAATGATGCCTTTTGACTTAGCTTTGTGTGTGAATTGGGAGTCGATCTATTCTTAACTTAGTTGGTTTGAGTCGAGATGGGCTGTGGCGAGGTTCGCATGCTTTGTTAGGTGGTCTTCACTATAGTTTTTTTGAAATTCGATGATGCGGTATAAACATGTACCAAAAATGTTGCAAGTGCACAACTGTGTCACGTTATAGTATAAAAATATCGATCCCACGAGGAAGGTGTTTTGTAGGAGAAAATATAAAATCGGTTCTTATGTTGTGTGCGTGACAAAATAGGAGTGATGAGTGAATGTGATTGTGAAGAGATTGAGAGAGTGAAAATGGTGTGTAATTAGGCGAAAATTGTAAGTGAGAGTGGATGTGACAAAGAAGGAATGTGATTAATAAGGCAAGAAGGAAAATTCAAATAAAAATCAAGAATGAAAAATAAAATTCAAGAATAAAAGAAAATGCAAGAAATTAAAGATGGTGAATTCAATTATAGATAAGGGTAATCTAAAATTAAACCCACTTCTTAGAAAAGGTTGATTCCCTAGAGGGTTCTAGCCTAAAGAAGAATCAAACAAAATGAAAATAAACAAAAAGAAAAACTAAACCCAAGAGGGTTCTAACCTCAAGGTGAATAGTGTAAGAAATTAAAATCTAACTACAAAATAAATTAGAAAATCTAAACTACAAAATAAATTGTAAGAATTAAATGCAAGAAAATAAATCTACTCTATAAGCATGAAATAAATCTAATCTATAAGTATGAAATAAATCTAAGGCAAGAGGGTTCTAACCTCTTGGCTATTTAACAAGACAATAAAATCTAATTATAATCATAGAAATAAATCTAAACTAATAAGCAATAAAAAGAAATAAAAAAGAAAAGAAATGCAAACCTCTAAATAATTCTTCATCTCCATCTTCATCATCCAACAAAGAAAATAATTCTTCATCTCCATCTTCATCATCCAACAAAGAGAAGAAATATTTAAAGTGGTGAAAAAATATTATTATTAATTGTAATAAAAAGTTAACAATTTTGTTAAAGTGGTGAAAAAAATTATTATTATTAATTGTAATAAAAAGTTATAAATTTGGAAGGTCTTCTCAATTAAGAGTAGCCCTCCTCTCCAAAAGGAGTTACAAATATTTTCACACCTCTAACCCCTCACTCTCTACCCCTATTTATAATAAACATTAGTGAATGAGAGTCATTGGATCAAACTTGAGCCTCAAGACAAGAAAAATCAGCCATTGACTCGCGCTACAGTAAACTGGCATCGATGCAGGCATCAATGCAGGTATCGATGCCAGCATCGATGCCCACATCGATGCCGACATCGATACCCACTATATCCAAATTCTGATTTCACGGATAGCTTCGTCTCGTCGAGATAAGCGATTTGCATATATTATATGTTAAATTCCGCCTTCCGGATTAGGAGATATCGTTAATTCTTTGTGGCCAACCATTTTGAATATGATTTCTTTTCATATTGGATTTTTGATTTTCTCCGGCTTCTACAGGCTACTCGGCTTGATTTTGGGCTTTTGGATAATTTGAAAATTTATTTTTCAATGGGCTTCTTTGCTTCATTTCTTCATTTAATCAATGGGTTTTTGTTGAGAGATGAGAGTTTGAGATTTATTCTTCATTAACCTGTAATTAAAAGATAAAAATAATTATTAGTGGTATATTTATTCATATAAAATAGATAATGAGGGTATAAAATTGTAATAAAATGTGATTATCAAATACCCCAACACCTAAACTTTTGCTAGTCCTCTAGCAAAGAAAGAAAAATAAAAGAAAACCTAACTCACTTTCGCAGGAATCGCGGTTGTATTTGGCACGTACAACAAGCCTTTAAACCCCTAGGTTACCCTAGTGGACGAGTTGTAGTCTCGTGAGGGTTTACAGTGAATATACCCACAAAATTCGGTCATCTTGCCAAATTAAAGAAGTTAGTAAATAACTAAATTTACTTGATAATTGAAGCTAGTTATTACTCAAGAAAACATTTTTATATATAACTCTAAGTTAAATTTCCTAGAAAATCTTCTCATTATAGCAACACAAAACCACGCCAAACTTAGAAATTTAATTTTAAAGTTTTGAAAAGAACATTCTAACTCTTTGTTTAAAATAATCTTCAAGTTGCTTGATCTAAAATATTTTTCAAGACCATATATATAAATATAACTATATATAAAATATTTATTTTATTTATTTTATTTTATTTTATTTTATTTTTAAACTCTTTCTTCCTTGGTGATTTTTTTTCTACTTTAACGGGCTTTCTAAGCGACCATTTAACGAGTTTTGGGCCAATGGATCCCAACCAAATTGGGCTTAGGTCATTAAATATAGAAATACTCATTGGGTTTAATTACTCGGTCAGCTTAGGCTTTATAAGATAGAATCACCTTGAATTTAAGATCTGCAATTACCTTTGGTCTGAGGAGGATGGAATCAAAATTTTATTCTTCTTTCTCTTTTTTTTCTTTTCTTTTCTTTTTTTTTTCTTTTTTCTTTTTTTTTATTTTTTCTCTTTTTTATTTTTATTTTTTTTTCAACTGAATAAGAAACTCTCGAACGAGAGAAGAATAAATTCTTTTTATTATTCTAAAATAAACAAAACAAATAATGTAGAATGAAGTGTTGAACACGAAGAGCTCGTATTCTACATTGAATCCTACCTTATTGTTGAAAATTCTTCCCCGGATTTTAAATAAATTCAGAATGATATAATCAATAATGTGAAATTCCAAGCATTTCGGGGTGTTCAATAATTCTTGCAACAAAATAAGGTAGGTATTATTGATGTCATGCATTTTGTATTTCTTAATGAACTTAGACTCTTGTACTGTGAAATTTTGTTTTCTAACAACCAATTCTTCTGTAGAGTTCTGAAAATTTGGTTGTTGATTATTCTCCAAGAATCTAAGTTCATCAAGAAAGAGTTCTTCAAAATTTAATTCAAAGCAGCAAATGTTTAACACAGTTTCATTATTCTCAAGGACCTGATCTGCTTCTTCTAAAAACTCTAACTCTTCATCAAAAATTTCCTCAAAACTTAAATCACACTCTTCTTCTTCTTCTTCTTCTGATCTTTCCTGAATGTAGTTTATTTCTAGAGGCTGATTATTTGGTTGGTCCCCTGGATTAAAAATGTTGAGATCAGCAGTCAAATTCCCAAAGGACAGCTTCATTTGACCAGTTCTACAGTTGATGAGAGCATTAGAAGTGGCTAAGAACGGTCGTCCTAAGATGACAGGTGTCTGTCCTTTGGGATTGGAAACAGGCTGTGTTTCCAAGACTACAAAATCTACTGGAAAAATAAAATCTCCAACCTTAATCAGAACATCCTCTAACTCACCCATAGGGACCTTGACAGATCTATCAGCCAACTGTAAGGTGCATTTGGTTGGGTTCAGTACACCTAGACCCAATTGCTGATAGACTGAATATGGAAGCAAATTGACACTGGCCCCTAAGTCTAAAAGCGCCTTATCAATGTGAGTATTACCAATGATACATGAAATGATGGGGGAACCTGGATCTTTACGTTTCAAAGGTATGGGATTTGATAGCATTTCACTGATATTGGCGGCTAAAAAGACTTTCTTTGGAACATTTATTCTCCTCTTCTTAGTGCATAATTCTTTTAAAAATTTAGCATAAGATGGAATTTGTTCAATTACATCTAAGAGAGGAATATTGACCTTAACCTGCTTGAATGTTTCTAGGATCTTCTCCTCTTAAGGGGAGTGTTTCCTAAGCCTGAGTTTATCTGGAAAAGGAGCAACTGGTCTAAACCTATCAAAAGCAGGCTCAGGTTCCGGTTTAGGTTCTTGGTCATCTGAGGAGGGTGATTGTTGAATAGATTCATCAGAAGGAGAAGGAGAAGGAATTTGTATTGGATCAAAAGTTTGACTTGGGGGAGTTCTCACTTGATTATCGACCTGTCTACCAGACCGAAGTGAATAGATTGCATTCACTTGAGCGTCATAGGATGAACTGCATCCTATGTCCTTAAGGTTGACCACAGGTTGACTCGGAAATTTTCCTTTCTCTCTTTCACTTACGACACTAGCTAGTTGACCAAGCTGGGATTCTAATCTAGCTATAGCTTGAGTGTTGGAGTTGAGCATTTGTCCGGTTGATTGCATAAAGGAATTTAGAGTGCTGGACGTTTGAGTCAACATATTCGTGGTTTGAGTGGAGGCCTTAATTATGGTTTCCAAACCCCTTTCCAAGACATTAAGACGTTTATCCTGATCTGGATTGTGAGGAGTCTGAATTACAGCTTGATGAAGAGGAGACTGATTTTGATACGGCAGATTGGGTTGTTGATATTATGGATGAGAATTAAAAGGAACTGTGTTTCCCCTAGGAAAATGTTAGGTCGAAGCGGGTGTAAAGTTTTGAGTTTCGGGAGAATTTCCTTGATTCCATGCAATGTTAGGATGATTTCTCCAACCTGGATTATAGGTTGGAGAGAATTGATCATTTGCAGAATGCTGGAATGCAGCGTTGACCTGTCCTAATAGCTGATTATTTCCTAAGAGAGAACATTCTTCTGAAATATGAGATGGTGACAAACAGTTGTGACATCCTGAGGCTGAAACTTGATTGATTTGAGCCGGGGCTCTTTCCTTGATTTCTAAAGCTTCTAACCTACGCATGATTGTGGCCATCCTAGCTTCAGATGCAATGTTCGACTCTAAGGAAATACCACTGGATTTGGGTTGGGGAACTGATGACACTCGGTCATCACAGTGTTCCCATTGCATGGTTTTTTCAGAAAGACTCTCTAAAAACTCCCAAGCTTCATCAGCGTTTTTCCTCATAAAATCCCCGTGGCACATTGATTCTAAGGAAGTTTTTGGATAATAATCTAATCCTTCATAAATTATTTGGCACAATCGCCATTTTTCTAAACCGTGATGAGGATATTGGATGAGAATATCTTTAAATCGGTCAAAAAACTTCCAAAAGAGTTCTCCCGAGACAATTTTAAAATTCATGATACTGTTTCTTAGCTTCACCGTTTTATGGATAGGAAAAAATTTCTTAAGAAAAACGGTGATAAATTCCTCCCACGTAGTGATGGAATTTATGGGTAAGCTTTACAGCCATTTTTTTGCTTTGTCTTTGAGAGCAAATGAAATAAATCTGAGTTTGATCGCATCTTCTGTTAATTCTCTCTTCCTCAAATTCCGAAATAAAAATATATGCGTCTTCTGTTTCATTACCAAGGAATTTGGGAAGCATGTTTATGTATTGCGGTCTAAGCTCAAAACTTATTCCATTTGTTTCGGGGAGCCTAATGCATGAGGGGATTGCATTCCTAATGGGATAGCACATATCATGAAGAACGGGTGGATTAGGATGCTCCATTTCTATGATTGGTTCAAAGCGAATTAATCGACGTGTATTATCCCTAATCCACTGTTGCATACACCAAAAATATTTCTTTTTGTTATTTTTTTATAAAGAAAAAAATTAGTTTTTTTATGAGAAGAAAAGGATAAAGAAAAATCCTAACTAAAACAAATCAAAGCAATCACTTTTCAATCACTCTAATTCTAGGGTTTAGCCTAACTCACTAGACCAGCTCCTAACCAAAAACTCCTGCAGTGAAAAGATTAAAGTTTTACCCAGGTAGTTAGCCAGGTAAGGATAGTACTAGAGGGTGATCAGAGATCAATTAAGTACCTCGTTCCTTGCAGAGCGCTTTACACAACCCCTAAACCTTACCTTAGACACCAACTATTCTGAGAAAACTCAAACCGGTTCACTTAAGAATTTCTTGTTCGTTATTGAGCTCGAGTTCTTAGGGGCCAACGTCTAATAAGTTTTATTAGGCTTGGGTAGTGTAGTGAGAAATTAGTGATTTTTGGACTAAGGAAAGGGTGATGAAATCCCTCACCTTATCTTGATTATGGGGTTTTGCCCTTAAAAATATTTTTAAGTGTGTGCCAAATCAAGATGCTCAAATCACTTGGTAAATTCCTACACTATCAATATGAAATGCAACCCTATGAATTAAAAGCAACTAAAAAGGATGGAAAAGAAAAAAAATCTTTTTTTTAAATTAGGGTTAACAATCAAACAAATGAGAAGGGGGAAATTATTTGAATTTATTATCTCGTTTGTAAATGTCAAAGTGAAAGATGGATTTTATTATGGTCAACAAAAAATAAAATCTTTTTTTTTAATCCTAAATGTCTCTAATTGTGAAGCTAACTAAAAGGGGTGGAATTGAAAACGCTAGAAAGAAGACTTACCTGAAACCAAATCTTCAAATCCTAATTCTCCAATCCGCGATCTTCAAGCTCCAAGCGTTTCCTTCATAATAAACACACAAGTTAAAGAACCAAAATAATTAAAACCTACTTAAGCACCTTCCCCGGCAACGGCGCCAAAAACTTGATGCGGTATAAACATGTACCAAAATTATTACAAGTGCACAACTGTGTCAAGTTATAGTATAAAGATATTGATCCCACGAGGAAGGTGTTTTGTAGGAGAAAATATAAAATCAGTTCTTATGTTGTGTGCATGATAAAATAGGAGTGATAAGTGAATATGATTGTGAAGAGATCGAGAGAGTGAAAATGGTGTGTAATTAGGCGAAAAATGTAAGTGAGAGTGGATGTGACAAAGAATGAATGTGATTAATAAGGCAAGAAGGAAAAATCAAATAAAACTCAAGAATGAAAAATAAAATTCAAGAATAAAAAAAATGTAAGAAATTAAAGATGGTGGATTCAATTATAGATATGGGTAATCTAAAATTGAACCCACTTCTTAGAAAATGGTGATTCCCTAGAGGGTTCTAGCCTAAAGACGAATCAAACAAAATAAAAATAAACAAAAAGAAAAACTTAACCCAAGAGGGTTCTAGCCTCAAGGAGAATAGTACAAGAAATTAAAATCTAACTACAAAATAAATTTCAAAATCTAAACTACAAAATAAATTGCAAGAATTAAATGCAAGAAAATAAATCTACTCTATAAGCATGAAATAAATCTAATCTAGAAGCATGAAATAAATCTAAGGCAAGAGGATTCTAGCCTCTTGGCTATTTAACAAGACAATAAAATCTAATTATAATCATAGAAATAAATCTAAACTAATAAACAATAAAAAAATAAAAAAGAAAAGAAATGCAAACCTCTAAATAATTCTTCATCTCCATCTTCATCATCCAACAAAGAGAAGAAATATTTAAAGTGGCGAAAAAATATTATTATTAATTGTAATAAAAAGTTATAAATTTGGAAGGCCTTCTCAATTAAGAGTACCCCTCCTCTCCAAAAGGAGTTACAAAAATTTTCACACCTCTAACCCCTCACTCTCTACCCCTATTTATAATAAACATTAGTGAATGAGAGCCATTGGATCAAACTTGCGCCCCAAGACAAGCAAAATCAGCCATTGTCTCGCGATCAAACTTGAGCCCCAAGACAAGCAAAATCAGCCATTGACGCGCGCTACAGTAATCCGGCATCGATGCAGGTATCGATGCCCACATCGATGCCGACATCGATACTCATTATTTCTAAATTCTGATTTCACGGATAGCTTCGTCTCGTCGAGATAGGTGATTTTTATATATTATATGTTAAATTCCGCCTTCCGGATTAGGAGATATCGTCAATTCTTTGTGGCCAACCATTTTGAATATGATTTCTTTTCATATTGGATTTTTGATTTTCTCCGGCTTCTACAGGCTACTCGGCTTGATTTTGGGCTTTTGGATAATTTGGAAATTGATTTTTCAATGGGCTTCTTTGCCTTATTTCTTCATTTTATCAATGGGTTTTTGTTGAGAGATGAGAGTTTGAGATTTATTCTTCATTAACCTGCAATTAAAAGATAAAAACAATTATTAGTGGTATATTTATTCATATAAAATAGATAATGAGGGTATAAAATTGTAATAAAATGTGATTATCAGTCGACTCATTCTTCATTGGATCAAGTAAAGTCGAGATGGGCTATGTGACAAGGTTCACAAACTTTGCTGTAGTTTATTGTGTGCGCGAGTTTGGGGCCCATTTGAAGTGTTTGGTTTGTGGGCAATCACTTCTTGAATCCAAGGTGGATACTAACCTGGATGAAATATATTTAACCATCTACACTTTTGCCTTGATCTTGAGCTTCAATAAGTGGTAGAAAACTAAGGGAATTTGGTTATTTTGGGTCCCTATTCACTAATTCTCCACTAACCTGCAAATTAAGACAAAAATCCTTTATGAGCATGAGCCAATATTTATTCAAATAAAATAGATAATGAGGATATAAAAATAATAAAATGTGATGGTCAAATAACCCCATACCTCAACTTTTGCTGGTCCTCTAACAAAGAAAGAAAATGAAAAAGAAAGAAAAAAAATTCTAAATCACTTTCACATGAATTGCGATTATATTTAGTATATGCGACGAGTTATGGTCTTGTGAGGCTTTGTAGTGAATATACCCACAAAATTTAGTTGCCTTGCCAATTTGAGAAAGTCAATACATAATTGGTTCATTCAATATATTTAAGTAAACTAATTAAAGCTAGCTTTTACTAAAAAATATTTTTATGTATAACTCCAAAGTAAATCTCTTAGTAATTCTTTTAATTATAGTTATACAAAACTAAGTCTATCTTAGACATTCAATTGAAAGTTTTAAAAAGAATATACTAACTCTTTGTATCAAACAATTTTCAAACCTCTTGATCGATTTAATTTTCAAGAACATATATATAAATATAACTATGAAAAAATTCTTTTACTTTTTAATAATTTATTTATACCTTGGTAAATTTATTCTACTTAATCGGTCTTTCTAGGTGACTATGTAATGAGTTTTGGGCTAATAGATCCCAAGCTAATTGGGCTTTGGTCATTAAGTATAAAATAATACTCCTCGGGCTTAATTAGTGGTCAATTTAGTCTTAGCAAGATAGAATCACCTTAGAGTTTAAGAAACTATCTATTGATGCCTATTTTTCACACACTTCCTTGGTAAATTTATTCTACTTAATCGGTCTTTCTAGGTGACTATGTAATGAGTTTTGGGCTAATAGATCCCAAGCTAATTGGGCTTTGGTCATTAAGTATAAAATAATACTCCTCGGGCTTAATTAGTGGTCAATTTAGTCTTAGCAAGATAGAATCACCTTAGAGTTTAAGAAACTATCTATTGATGCCTATTTTTCACACACTTC
>NC_033803.1:29683921-29693472 GCF_001876935.1 Asparagus officinalis | reverse complement strand
TTTTTTTACCTTTCCAGTGAGAAAAATCAAAGAATCACGGCAGATCTAAACTAAAAATCAAAGAATCATGGAGAAATTATACCTGTAATTGCCGAAATCCAACAAATCAAGCAAAATCCGACGAAATCCCTCAAGGAAGGCAGTGAATCACAAATTAATATGGACATGCAGACAAATTATACCTGTAATTGCCGAAATCCAACAAATCAAGCAAAATCCGACGAAATCCCTCAAGGAAGGCAGTGAATCACAAATTAATATGGACATGCAGACTCAAAAAGTACACAAATTAATTGCAAATTAATTACTTAATGATAATAGAAGACTCGCATTTGCATGTCTTTGTGTCAACGAATGTTAACCAAATATACCGCCATAAACAGTTAACATACAATAAAGGCTGAAAAAAGATAGTATCTTTCCAGTTTAGGAAAAATAAACAAAACTATAATCAAACTTAAATAAATCTTTACTCATAAATAACAAACAAACTAAAATTTCAACATGAGACAGGTAGTATGCTAAAAAGATCAGACCTTGGTGACAAAACTCTGACGCTGCACGACCAACCTTCTGTCTTTCGAGATCTGCTGCATGAAAGATGAAAGATGATAAAAGTGACAGCATTAAAGAATGAAATTATCAATCTTTACAGGTTAAATCAACAAATCTTTAAAAAAAATTCTTTACCTAAAACAGTCAACGACGACATTTGAAGGCGGAGTCGACGACGAGATTCAAGGGAGGAGTCGACGACGAGATTCAAGGGCGAGGTCGATGACGAGGTTCGAAGGCGAGGTCGACGACGAGCTACGAAGAACGACGACCTTGAGGTGAGTTGTGAACGAAGGCGAGGTTCGAAGGCGGAGTCGGTTTTGAAGGAGGAGACGGAAACAAAGAGGAGAGAGGATTCGATCGCTCAGATCTGAAGGAGGCGGCAGCCATCACTCAGATCTGAAGGAGGCGGCAGCCCTAGCCCTAAAACCCCACCCTTTGATATTTATAGGTAGATAATGGGTATCATTTGTAAAACAAATTTTACATAATAAACATTTGGAATAATTCCAAGAAAAAACTAAGCCATGACCCCACAGTCTAATAGAGATTCATCATCTTAATTTCCAATGGAAAAAAAATTCATCTTAATTTCCAAAGGGAAAAATAAAAAATCCAAACAAGCCCTGCATTTTTTGTGCCGAGATATTTTAGTTTCTACGTCATGTTTTTTGATTAATGTTGGTAAACTAACCCAGCTACTAGATTCTAGCTATAACTAATCCGCACTGTTCTAATATCACATTTTTATAAAAATAAAGGGTGCTTATATTCTTATTAAATTGTTTATCGGGCTCACTCTTCATTAATCTAATCCTTTGTTTTTTTTTCCTATCGCATCAAAACTTAAGAACACGGTGGGATGGAATTAGGTGAAAGCGTTTGTTGTTATTTTCAACTACCAATGTGGAAATGAAAAGCCTTCAGTATTTTTTTCCTCTCTCTCTCTCTCTCTCTCTCTCTCTTCGACTACCGAATAAAATTGTTAATGAACTATCAAACATATATTTGGTTAAATTTCTATGAAAATTTTATCAAATTAATAAACGACAACAAATTAATCAAACATATCTTTGGTTAAATTTTATTTATTTATAAACCAGATACTAAAAAATATATTTTTTTATTAAATGAATTATCGCTTCGAACTTGATCATTAATAAACGAATAATAACCAAATATTAATTAATTTTTCAATTCACTTTTACACTAAAATGAATTTATAGCAGAATATTACAATTATTTAGAGCATAATACTTAATTTTGTTAACATAATCAATATTTGAGAATATAAATTGAGAATCACCGTTCATGCTACTCAATAGATCTCTCTTACACACAATCTAATTGTTGACATTGAGGAGATTGGGATAGTTTATGTGCACAAAGCTGTGAAGAGACTTAATAGGGGATATTTATAGAACTATAGATATATTGTTTTATTACGTCATTATGTGTGAGTTGTTGGGGTAGTATTGTTATATTTGCACCATACAATATTATTAGACATCTATTTTTCAAATGCAACTCATTTGTAGTTCTTCATAGTTGATAGCTGTAAAAATCGGTTCAAAATAAAAATAAAATTAAGATCAAACAACATTAACGAATTGTAGAAAAGAGGCGAGGGCCGTGCTTGGCACGGGGTACATACTAGTATATATATATGAGGAAACTGGGGGTGAGCTGCCAGCGTTCGAGTTCGGTGCGCTGCAGGGGGTTTTTTGAAAATAAACCCTATTTTTGAGCGCTCGTGACCCAGCTGTCATAGCTGTCTCTCCCCAAAAAGATCCCCCCTCTCGTTCCCCAGATCTCTCCCCAAATCCGCCCTCTCTCGTTCGATCTCGCTCTTGAGGTGAAAACCCTCCCCCCTTTCGATCTCTCTCCCCAGAAAACCCCGACCGCCGCCGCTCGTTTCATCTCGTGAGGCCAACCCCGACTCCCCCTTTCAATCTCTCTCTCGTGAGGCCAACCCCGACCTCGTTTCATCTCGTGAGGCCAACCCCGACTCCCCCTTTCAATCTCTCTCTCGTGAGGCCAACCCCGACCATCGCTCTCTACTCCAACAACCCCGACGCCGACCGTCACTCTCTCCGTCGACAACCCCGACGCCGACTGTCCCCAGATCCCGGTAAAATTTCAAAAATCCCTCTGCATCCTTCTCTCGATCCATAGTAATTAAGAAAATACATTACGCTATCAACAGAAGTTTTTTCTTTTGGTTTTGGTTTTGGTGGGGGGTGGGGGTGGGGGGAATCACCGTCCCAGATCTCGACATCCTCCTTCAGTTTCCGATACACAGGTGTAGCTGACCACACAAAGAAACAACCTAGGCGTAGGACCCTGTTTAGCTCTAAAAGCAGTGTGCCACCTATTTTCAGTCAAGAACAAGCTTGTTAGAACTAATTAGGAAAGTAGGAAACCATAGTAGCTAGAATTTGGAAGGGCAAAAACAAAAAATCTTATATACAGGGAACTAATAGCATCATACTAAATGTAATTTCTTGATTTTGTTTCCAATTGTGATTCTTCTGTAGTCTGTTATATGATTATTATTAAAAAATATTATCATGCTTTGCGAAATGGGAGAGGGTAAGAGTATTGAATAATAAAGGTTATGATAATTTTCAGTGTTTACTTTGCGAAATGGGAGAAGGTAAGAGTATTGAATACTAGTGAAGAGACTAATTTGTTTTCATGCTTATCTTTGTTAGCTAAGCTTACTGCCATTAAATTCTAACCACCACAGAAATACTAAGTTGGTTTTTCTTGAATTTATTTTCTTCTTTAGGAGTTCGGAATGGAGTCAACAAATTCAACTAGTGTAGAGTTCGGAATGGGAGAATCAAGTGTTATTGGAAGCAAAACTGCGGCCAATACTGTAAATGCTCCTAAACCACTTATAGGAATGAATTTATTTTCTTGTTTTGTCTTTACATCATCAATTACTTTTCTCATGTTATTAAACTACTTCAACTGTCTGACACAGTGTAAATTTTTCATGTTCCAAATCCTACAGCATATCTCACACAGTGTAAATATTCTGCTACATTGGTGGAAATCAAACAATCTTAGCACTTTAAAATTATATATGTAGATACATGTGCTACCTTTCCAATTCTGACTAACTCCCAATAATTTGTCATGTAATTTGCAGCTAAATATATGCACGGGTGCTGGATTATGAGGTTTGTTCACTGGGTACCCCAGTCCATGTACGTATGAAAAGATTTGTTCCCTTTTTGTTTTTTGTTTCCTTACATTTTTCTGTATCAATCTATAATTTTATCAATTCTAAATTTAATTAGCACAGGTTGTTGGAGCACAGGATGTTGGAGCATACTTTTGAAAAGTCAAGATCAAAATCTTGTACAGTTACTCTATTGCAGAGAGCAAGATATGGTTGGTTGTAACTTTGGTTATGGTTGGTTGTAACTTTGGTTGTAACTTTTTTTGTTTTGAAACATGAAAACGACTCTACTGAACTTTGGTTGTAACTTTTTGGTCAGTTGTACATGAACCAGAAAGAAGTAGTTGATACTCTCTTGCATCAGGCAAAAATTGAACTGGGATCTGTTTGTGAGACTGGAGTATTGTACGTGGTTTGTATTGTCATTAGGACATGATAACAAGATCAAGGCTCACCTTTTGTATTGCATACACGCTTGTACTTCATTAAAGTTTCTGTAGCTTTAGGCTTGGAATTAGGGACTCCTAATCTATAAATACCTTAGGATGATAATTTGTTGATGATGTATTGACTAGCTATAATCAGGAAGTATCTTTGTAGGCTTAATATTTCTTTTCAACAGTACCGCCCCCCAGTGTGGCATTTATGAACATTAAGATCACTGATTACATGTTCTAAATGTTTATAATCATGTAAGTTTTGGATTTAGTAACACCTAGATGTAGACCAAAAATAATTCATACTATAGCCTACCATTTTGTGGCTGCTTCAGGCACAGAAAAATCACTCTTTTGTTGGGCATTACATTGAACATTCTGTACGATCATATTATGGATGTTCCTCTTAAATTGCAAAAGATTAAAATTCAAAGAGCATAAGGCAGCATGTAAGGCAATGATGCAAACACACCACAAACTTACCACAAACCATATTAAGTGAAAGTCGGCAATAGAAATTGATGAAGCTGTTTGTTGATGGTCCAACCATAACAATCACAAATTTCCCAAGACCAACATGTTTCCATTTTCCATTATGCTGCCAGGCACTATAAACATCAGCTCTTTCAGAGTAAATGAACTGGCTAACACAGAGCAATCAAAATACTATATCAACTTGCGCATAATAACAATGAGCTATTTGTCAACATCTCAAAATCCATACTAAGCAAGAAGTTTATGACTAAAATCCATACCAAGTAAAGAAGCCTTTGATTGACTATTTTTATTGATTTTTTCTTAATTAAGAGGGATCGAGAGAGGGCTCAAGAGGGATTTTGAAATTTTACTTGACAGAGAAATCGGGGCTGGGGTTGGGGGAGGGGTGGAGGGTCTTGGAGGGAGGACTGGAGATCGTGGTCGGCGTTGGCGTCGGAGGAAGGCAGAGGGAACCGGATCTGGACCTGAGGGGTGGTCGGCATCGGCGGACGGAGGGTGGTCGACGTCGCGGTGATGAGACGAACGCGGAGGTCGGCGGTGGTTACTGAGACACGCGCGTCCGGCGGCGGTCGGGTGTGGGCCTCCGGGGAGATTGAAGGGGAGAGTCGGGTTGGCCTCACGTAGATGAAACGAGGCGCGGCGGTCGGTTTTCTGGGAAGAGAGAGGATGAAAGGGGGAGGTTTCACGCTCACAGAGCGAGATCGAACGAGAGAGGGGGATTGGGGAGAAGATCTGAGGAACGAAGAGGGTCTTCTTTGGGAGAGACAGCTCGTGACAGGGGTGTCACGAGGCTCAAAATGGGGTTTATTTTCAAAAACCCTGCACGCCATACCGAATCGAACCGCTGCAGCTCACGCATTCCAAGTTTCCTATATGATATATATATATATATATAATATATATATATATATATGTATATATTAATATATATAATTATATTATATTATATATATTATATTATGTATATATATTATATAATATATATTTATTATATATTAATAATAGTATTATATTGTTTTGTTTCATTATATATAAACATATATATAGCATATATTACAATCATATAAAGTATACTAATATATATCACATATATATATATGATTATATAGTATATATATATATATATAATATATATATATATATATAGATATACACATAACATTATATATATATATATATATATATATATATATATACATATATATAGTAGTAATTGCTATATATATATACATATATTATATATATATATATATATATATATATATATATATATATGACAAAAATGGGTATGCTTGGTACCAAGCATAAATTTTGTGTTTGGTAGTGATGTGTCATATTCCCATCTTCTCATTCCAATTCGCAACCACTCTTCATCCCATGTGAATGTGGGCCCTGAATTTAATAAGTAAAGAGGAATATGCCACCTCACTACCAAGCACAAAAACTTGTGCTTGGTACCAAAGGGCTTTAGTAATGTATACTACTTTAAAAATTATTTCTCAAGAGAATTATTTGGAGTCATCGTAAAAAGTTAACTTAGTATAAAACTATCTAAGAATTAAAAAACTTAAAATTTAGCTAAAATATTTTGAGTAGAACAATTATTAATTAACTTTATCAAGTTGGCAAGTGACAATTTTATTTTAGCTAAAAAAAGCAAAGAAAAGAACAAGAAATTGTAAATAAAGATAAAATATGATTAGTCCGTTTTTTACACTTTAGTTTGTGTGTGTGTATACACACACACACACACACACACACGTAGAGTTGAGCTAGGCTACTATTAATAATATCCAACAAACAGATACTATCACTCTAATTTTAATAATCAAAACCCAAAAATAAAAACCTGAACCAGTAGATATGATCTACGACACATGAACTAGTTAGAAATAAAATTTTAAATGATTTCAATATCTCTTGTATTATATATCAAGAGGCTAAAATTGACCAACTTTAAGAAAATTTTGCAATTTTAAGAAAATTTTGAAACGTTTATTTTAATAAAATACTTTGTTTGAATTTATGATGATAAAGTCCTTTGAAGTTTTATTTCTAACTAGTTCATGTGTAGTAGATCACATATGCATGCTCGGATTTTAATTTTTAGGTTTTTATTTTTAAATTTTACTTAATAGTATCTGCTTGTTGAATACTATTAATAGTAGCCTAGCTCAACTCTATATATTTATATTGAAAAGTATTTGGATCAAGGGAATTTCAAAAAATATTTTTATACCCCAAGCTACACATGCTAAAACTTTTTTGCTTCAATTAAAAGTTAAAGTCAAGACTTTAGTGAAGTATACTACTTTGAAGTCATTTCTTAAGAGATTTGTTTGGACTTATTATAAAAGGTTGACTCTGTTAGGTCTCATGTTTATGAGCCTACTATCTAATCTAGTTTTGATAATTAACAAATAATTCATAACAATGTTTGTCGAATATTTAATTGCTTGTTAGGCATTCTACACAAAGATCCTCCGTTAGAGGTTGGATGGACTTGCGCCTACACGATCATATCTATTGGAGGATGGAAGGAATATTTGAATAAAGCATGATAACATTCAAGTCAAGATTAACGATCATCGCTTCATCCACATCACCATGATTGAGATTTAATGAAGACCTTATTGCTTGGGTATAGTCTTTTTAGGTTTATGCTTTGTGTGTTTACACTTAGAGATCAAATTTCATACACATGCATTTATTTTGATTTGTCGTTTATTTTGATTTATTGTTGTTTTGGATTATAGACTTAAAAACATGATTTTTTATCTTTCCTTAAGTCTTTAAATCTATTTTAAAGTGTTTCAAAACTTGAATTGAAAGAAATTCGTCAAAATCAAGTTTTATCATGTTCGTATGGTTTACCGATTTGCAAAATAATGTGTTATGGATTAATGACTTAATATAACTATTGTATATCTTTCATAAAGTCTATTAATCCATTCAAAAGAAGTTTCAAACTTGTTTGATATCATTTTGTCAAAATCAAGTGTTTTGAGATTTTGTATTTTGACTGATTATGTAGAATGATGAGTTTTCACAAAGGGAAAATGATATTTGAAAATTTTCTTTTCTAACATGTTTATTTTTATGTTTATAATCATTCCCCACTATTTTACTATTTTTAGAGTTTACGTTTAATTTACAAAATTAGATTTTAAACTAAAAACCAATGTCTAGAAAATATATCAGTTCTGGTCGACCGGGTCTTACCCGTCGATCGACCGGCTAGAGGATCTATTTATAGACCCTATAGATAATCGCCTATCAGTCGACTGACACAATATGTTCGGTCGACTGATGGTGTAGGATCAGTTGATCGGTACAACATTGTTGGTCGACCGATCAAGCTTGCATTGTTTCAGTCTGCTAATGGTAACATTGTTGGTCGATCGACCAATATTATCCGATCGATCGAAAGTACTGTAACAGTCATATTTCCAAACTCTGGGTTTTTGGGGATTTTGTTGTGTTTGGTTGATTTTCTTGGGTTTAGGACTTTTGTTTGACAGCCTATATACACCCCTCAGTCCTCAACACTAAGAACTATCTAAGAGAAGTTTAAAACAAGTTTTGCAAGTTTTGTTTAAGAGTTTTAAAGAAAAATCAAGTGTTTTTTTTTGTGAAGAAACATGCACAAAGAGGAGGATTTCAAGTTTCATCTTGAGGGAGTTCAATCACAATTGTTCAACCCTCTTTGTTTAGAAAAGTTTTTTTAAACTCATTATCTAGCTTGTTTATATTTAATTGTTATATTTTTTACTTGCTAGATTAATTTGAGTTTGATTTTAATTATACTCATTGGTTACACACACACACCCTTGAGCTTATATATTTTCATATATAGTATATTATTGGGTTGTGGGGTTGTAACATTGAGAGTGAGCTTAATTTTAATCTCACATTGTATTAGAGAACAAACCCTTTGTATTTTTACTTAATTGTTGAGATTATATTGTAATACACAATGACACTTAGAGAAGTGGTTGGTGACAGACGGGGTCAATTTCAAGAGGAGTGACGTTGGTAGTAAATCTTAGGGAGATGTTATAATTCTAAGCACTTGAGGAAGTTGACACGGGCTAGGCCAACACTTGGAGAGTGTGCTATATGATTATAATTGTGTGAGTTGTAAACGTCTATCAGTGAGCGTTGAAAACCAATTGTGTAGCTTTTTGTGTTGATAGTGAAGATTCTCCTCTTGGGTGAGGAGTGGAGACGTAGGTCGTGGTTCGACTGAACTTCGTTAACATTTCATTGTGTTTGTGATTGCCTTAGCATATTTCTTTTGTGCTCGTTGTTCATCATATTACTATATCACTATTGTTGCATGTTTATATCACCTATTATTTTATTGTATATCCTTGCACATATCTCATTGTATATAACTTTGCTAGGATATTAGCTAATAAGTTTTAACTTTGCATTTATAGCGGATTAGATTTGCAATTACCCTATTCACCCCCTTCTAGGGTACTTTCAGGCTCGAGTATAAAACTAATTAAGAATTACAAAAATCAAAATTTATTATGTCGGAAATAAAGCACTTATATTTATTTGGTCAACCTAGAACTATGATAAAATTTTGTAATTATCTTTGGTACAATAAGTATCTAGCCAAACACTTTATTCCGTTCTTTTTTTTCCTTTTTCAATTTTTTTCTTTTTTTTCTTTTTTTCCCCCCTCTCTCTCTCTCTCTCTCTCTCTCTCTCTCTCTCTTAAAAAGAACAATAAACTCTCAAATGAGGTAAGAATAAATTTTTTCTTATTATTAAGAGGCAAAGAGTAAAGAAGTAGAATAGAAGTTTTAAGATGAAAGGCTCGAGCGCTACATCAAATCCTATCTTATTGCTAAAACTTT
>NC_033803.1:29636966-29683911 GCF_001876935.1 Asparagus officinalis | reverse complement strand
TTCGCCCAATTTTAATTAGAACTAGAATGATAAACTTAAATATGTGTCACGCCCCGTTTCCTAAAATACCCGGGAATCAGAACGTGAACAAGCCCGCGACGTATTAGATTGAGAAGAATATACATTATCATTTTTTTTTCTTTCTTTCTTTCCTTCTCAATCTGATACGTTAAGCGTCTAGAAATAAATATAATACGGAGTCACAGGTCCCCGATCATAGGTAGCAAGAATGTAATAGACAAACTCAAAATAAAATATTACATATCACAGATGAATATCATCCAAGACATAAAAATAACGGTCAACATGCCCTTATACAAAACTATCTGAATGAAATACTGGAGAATATAAAAATACACTGATTAAATGGATAAAAGGTAGTACAAGAGAAAACTGAGGATCAATAATTAAGCTTCGACTTCTTCTTCTGCTCCGTCCGCTAGGCACTCATGCTGAGAATACTCGGCTTTGGCGTTCTCCCAGCTAAACTTGTTCTTCCTCTATGTGTGACGTACACCAGAGAAAACAAGTGTACGTCACCGTGTATGGCACACGGCAAGACCTGACCCCACAAAGAAAATAGAACGAACGGAAATCCAATGCGAAAAATGATACGATAACAGAAACGACAAAAGAACGTGTAGGCGTATAAAACTGCCTATAGGTCCCTACGAACGGCGCAGTGCTAAGAAAAGACGATGAACTTCTTAATCTAAGTCACAGGAGCTTGATTAATGTCGACAAACACATGAAGTGGGTTGACGAACTATGTGAAGCAACGGAGTTTCAGAATAATGAGGATACGAACGGATCGGGAGCCCCGTGTCACTTAAAAAAGACGAAATACCATTCATGTCTCATTTATTCCACAGATGATCTAATCATTGGAGCTTATAGAACTCCTCATCGTCTTTCCAACACACTTTGAATCGCTTAAATCCGAGTTTGGATGAAAAAGTTATGGTAAAAATGGACAAGTGTGCAAAACAAAATGTCTCAGCCCGAGCCGAGACACCCAAAGGTGTCTCGGAAATTGTGGAGCTATTTTGACCATGATCCCATTTGAATCTGAAGAAAGTCAAAACAGGAAAGTTGTAGATATTTTTGTTAACTTTCCAACCCATCTGGAATTAGGTCATTTAGAGGTCATATGGGAAACTTATGCCTAAAATAGCGCCGAGACACCCAGAGGTGTCTCGGACCTGGCCGAGACACCCAAAGGTGTCTCGGAACGTATAGAGCTGTTTTTACCATGATCCCGTTTGAATATAAAGAAACGCAAAACAGGAAAGTTATATATATTTTTGTTAACTTTCCAACCCATCTAGAATCAGGTCATTTGGAGGTCATATGAGAAAGTTATGCATAAAATAGCACCGAGACACCCAGAGGTGTCTCGGACCTGGCCGAGACACCCAAAGGTATCTCAGAACTTGTGGAGCTGTTTTGACCATGATTCCGTTAGAATCTGAAAAAACTCAAAACAGGAAAGTTGTATATATTTTTGTCAACTTTCCAACCCATCTAGAATCAGGTCATTTGGAGGTTATATGAGGAAGTTATGCCTAAAATAGTACCGAGACACCCAGAGGTGTCTCGGACCTGGCCGAGACACCCAAAGGTGTCTCAGAACTTGTGGAGCTGTTTTGACCATGATTCCGTTAGAATCTGAAGAAACTCAAAACATGACAGTTGTAGATCTATTTGTCAGCTTTCCAATGCATCTTGGATCAGGTCATTTGGAGATCATACGAGAAAGTTATGTTCAAAATACCCAAGACACTCACAAGTGTCTCGGCCTGGCCGAGCCCCCTGGCCGAGCCAGCTCGGATCTGGGCCCAGATCTGGGCCCAGATCCGCTTTCAATGCCTATAAATAGAGGGCTGTAGGCTCATTTTCAAGAGGTTGGAAAATTTGGAGAGGCGAAGCCCTGCTGGATTCAAGACTCAGAACATAAAAAGATCCAAGCTTTGGGACTTCGAGGACTTGTTCATCCAGATCTGGTGCTCGGCGATCATCAACGCCAAATAAGGCAGGTGTTCGAGAGGACCGGATCTCAGATCTACGCAGGCATACTCCGGATCAAAGCTTGGCCTTTGATCCCGAGATTTGGACGATTATTTCCTTGGTGAACTAATCCTCCCCGGCTATTATTTCCTTGGTGAAATAATACCCGTCATACTGCGTAGATCCGACCGGATCTAGATCTCGCGGTGGTCCACGGATAAACCCCGGCGCAGGCAAAGAACCCACAAAGCGAGTGACCACAAACAGGAGCTTGCGATTTGTTCGATAAAAGGAGAAAGCTGTAATCTTTTTTTTTTATTTTTGATTTCGTTGTAACCGGATCTTATAAAAAGACCGGATCTTTGTAACTCAAAAAGTTGTTATTTAAAGATAGCAATGGAATCAATAATGAAGAAAGACACGATTTTTCCCGCGAACAGAACGTACAACTGAAATCCACAAATCAACATGAAAACACTACTAAATCATGATAACATAAAGCATCCAGAATCGATCAGGTAACGAGATCATGTAGCTAGCGATCAGTCTAATCATACAAGTAACAGGGTCATACAACTAGATGGAATTAATACTTAAAAATCTACAACATGAGACGTAGTACATCGAGCGAAATAATCCAAACAAGGAAACCCTCATGTATATACCATGTATCTCAAATTGTAGATAATTAAATATTAACCCCGATCTATGTATGAAAAGAAACACAACTAGCCAACATCTCACAAGAATCATACTTAGCCAAGAATCGAGGTCATGTAACTAGCCATCCTATCTCAACTCACTGGTTCACATCTCACATAGAGTCAACACTCATATCATCGGATAACTGACTGTTCACAAATCCTCTACGTGCACCCAATACGCCACTACACTGGATCGGTCAGAGGGCTACACGCAATCCGTTTTCAGCCTGGTTCGAACTCAAGCAAAACCCGGGTGAAATATCAAATTCACGGACCAAAGTGACTATACTGGCTTCACTTTGACCCAACAAACTAACCCCAAGCTACACTGGATCATGAGGTGAGCCTGGAAGATACATCAACAGCGAAACTCTGGTTCACTATCCGATCACATGAACATGGACTTCCCCATCCCCACTCTTCTCATTTTTCTAAGTCAACCATAATCCTCATTGAAACTCTGGTTCACCACCGAAACTCAGTCAACTCACACACATATCACTAAGTCCGTTCATGACATACGAAGCCACTAAGTCATGAACTACTAGGGGTTCTCAAACACAATAGGAAATAATAATAAATACAACCAATCATGTGCAACGATATCATGACATATCACATAATTAAAATGAGAATCATAATCACGAGATTTTTTAAAAATAATCTTTTAAAATAATAAATTTATTTACTTCAAAATGATTTCTTTACCCAAAATAAATTCTTTATTTCTTGTTATAATTATCCAAAAATAATCTCATTTTCCAAAATAACACCTTTTAAATAATTCTAAAAACATTTTTTAAATATTATTTTTACTACCCCTTCTTACAAAATAGTTTCTTTTCTAATTTTAATTAATTTAAAATAATTCCCTTTTCAGAATAAATTCTTTTAATTAATTCATAATTATTCTAAAATGATTCTTTTCCAAGATAATTCCTTTTAAATTATTATAATTATCTAAAAATAATTTCATTCTCAAATAAATTATTTTTAATTAATATAATTTAAAAAAAATGATTCTGCTTGTCAAAATAATTTCTTTTAATTTATCATAATTATTTTGAAAATACTATTTATCATATTGCTATGATATATTTAATATTCTTCGTCAAATAAATCCCATACAGATAAATATATCACAACTAATCAATGAAATCAATAATAACAGATATGAATGATAAATCGATAAGCAAGAGCGATCTTGCCTCGGGGTTTTCATCGAATGAATCGACATAGCCGTGCGAGACTACGGATCCATGGGCGAGCGACGACGATTGCGGACGTTGAGGGCAGATCGAAGAAAGGGATCTGGGGGCTATCGGCGTCGAGGCGTTGGGCTAAGGTCGGCGGCGGCGGCACTGAGGAGCAGGCGATGCGGAGGGCGTTGGCTCGGTGAGGGCTCCGGTGGTGGAGTCGCTGGAAGGGAGAGGGCGGAGGAAAGGAAGGTTGACGGGGTGGCGCTAAGCTGCGGGGGTGGTTACGGATCTGGGCGCGGGTCAGAGAGGGCGAACGGCTTGGTGACAGGAGGAGGTCGGGTGGTGAGGGTTGGCGGTGGCTGTAGAGGAGAGGAGAGGATAAGGGAGGGGCTACAGGCGGGGCTTGGGTTGGTCGGACGGAGCGGCGGCGAGCAGGGAGAGGTGGGTCGGTCGTCGGGTGCTTTCAATGGCGGAGGAGGATAGCTGGATGGCGGGGGCAGGCGACGGGGGTAAAGGGGACAGCGTGGTGGTGTTTTAGTCGACACTGGCCTGGAGAGGAGATGCGGACTGGTCGAGGAGGAGATAAGGCGTTGGGGAGGAGAACGAGAGGTGGGGCGTGGAAAGATGGGGGAGAACACGGGGAGGCCGGAGATGGAGTTTCGGCGAGGCTTTGAGGGTGGAGGCGTGGGTGTCGGGGATGGCGAAGGGTGGCTTGGGTTTAGTCGGAGAAGGAGAACGAGAGAGGATGAGGAGGTTGGCGCGTAAATGACAGGAGAGAAAAATTGGAACGACCTATATATATATATATATATATATATATATATATATATATATATATATATATATATATATGATATTAGGGTTAGGGTTAGGGATAAAATAATTAAAATAAAATAATTACAGTATTTAAAATTAAAGTAATTACAGAATAATTATCAATAAACAAAATCGTACATATTGTGGTAATACAACAGTTGATACGAAATAGTCGAAATATACCATATTGTACAATTAAACGAGAATAATTAATAATTAAAATATATTTACTTATATTTAAAATCAAACAATTATGGGATAATTATATACACAATAAAATGTACCAGTTATACTAATACAACAAATAATATGTAACAATAAAAATAATACAGAAAATTATACAAATAATACATAATTAATAATACAATGTATTAAACGAAAATATACGTAATAATAAAAATAATACAACATATTATTCAAAATGACATGTAACAGTATCAATAATGCAACAGATAAATTCCATAAATTTTCACTACATAAAATTAATTTATATATTTTAATATCATTTAAATAAATATAAAACTTAGACTTTAAATCATAAAAAATTATAGAAATTCAAGAAAAATACAAATACTCTTTTAAAAATCATAATTAAATATTTTAAAATACTAGAAAACATTTTAACTAGTATAAAAATTTATGGTCCTTACATTCTACCCCCCTTAAAACAAATTCCGTCATCGGAATTAAAATAAAAGTAATGTACAAAACCCAAGTACAGAGATATGGAACTATATCCATATGCAGAGGAGAATGTAAAACAAAACGACACAAGGTAAGATATAAGATGTGATAGCTAAGATATCGCTATCGCATTTCTGACTCGCAACAAAGTCCAAACAAATACTATGATACAAACATATTTAACTGTGTGAACTTATTATATATACAATACTTGTAAATATATATGCAATCTAATCAGTATAAAGTATAAGATAAGCAATAATATAGAATCAAAACCAATAGGTACAATATAAATAAACAATCATATAGAGTGAATCATACAAATAATATACAAGCATTCATAAAATCAAAGCAGGACATTTTATTTAAGAATAAAAGTCAAGTAAGAACAATAAATCTAAAGCAACCACAAAAATAAATCAAATACAATAGAAATAGATAGAAACATAAACAACATAATAAGAAAAGTCAAAAAATCTAAAATACATAATAGTTTAAACAAAACGTAATAACAGGGTATAACAACGGTTAATCAAAAACAAAAAGAAATTTAATTATGAAAAACACAATCAATACAGGCTCAAACTAAAGATATTAAATACACAATGTAAGATACAAAATCAATAAAAACGAGTAAACGAGCGAAAAGCAAACATCAACAGGATCATATAACAAATTATAGATACAAAATCAATAAAAACGAGTAAACGAGCGAAAAGCAAACATCAACAGGATCATATAACAAATTAGATTAATATAATAATAAGTTTAAATGAAACGAGCGAAAAGCAAACATCAACAGGATCATATAACAAATTAGATTAATATAATAATAAGTTTAAATCAAATATAATAGGAAAAGCAATCATAAAGCAATTAGAATAATAATACATACAAAATAAGCCCAAATAAAAGAAAACATATTTAATTGATGGAATGATGAAAAGTAGTCTAAAATATAGAAAAGATACAAAACAGTCAAGTATAAATAGCTAAACAAAACTATAAAAACAATTATACAATCAAATAATCATGTAAAGCAGTATACAAAAATTAGCAGATAAACAATTTATTACACAAATATTGGGAATTTACAAATTATATACGTAAAAATTTAGAATACGACAAGCAATATAATTATGTAAAAATACGCAGCACAATGCAAGTGGAATATTAGAAGGTAATTGAACATAAACCAATAAGATATGATATACAAAACAATACAAAGCAGATAATCATGAAGGGACAAGGTGATATGACACAACATATAAGAAATGAATTATACGTAGTATATCATATCAAAACAAAATAAATAATTATAGTCGTATATCATAGCAATAATTATCGAAAACACACACTTTATATAAATATTGTGACTAAATAAATGAAGCAAACTAACCTGAACAAGAAAAAAATAAAAAGTAAGTATTAGAATGAATAAGAAACTGTATATAGAAAATAAGTAAGCAAAACACAAACAAAACTAAGAAAGATGAAATCATTGATAAATTAAATCAAACAATGATGATGCATGTAATTAGAAGTAAAGAATGAAATGAAATATACTAAATGAAACCACTTTATACATAATAAAACAAGCTAGCAAGTTAATAATACACTTATAATATAATATACAATAGTAGATAATGATAATGTAAACTGACTGAAATATACTAAAACACGAGAATAACACAATATTACTAGAAAAGCACAAGATATAAGACAAGAATACAGAACAAATTAGGCAGAAGTATAATAAAGATTATAATAAGGTATACAGAACATACATAGTCACAATTAAAATAACATTAAGAAATAAACATAGATAGAAATACATTAATACATATAAACAAACAAACAGAGGCAAATCATAATAATAATCAATAGTAGAATGAAACGATACACAATAATTATTAGCATACAAACAGTTATATAAAACAAAGTAAATAATACAAAATTATAGTTAGGCTCAAAGAAACACAAATAAAATTAAAGTATAAAAATAAAAGATATAAAAGCAAAAGAGATAAACAAGATTTTAGAAACATATGATGTGTATAACAAATATAATCATTATGTATAATAAGCATCAAAAATAAAAACACATACATAATAATAAGCATATAAAAGTCTGTATACTCATAGTAGTAATCATGCTAACAAAATAAATTATAATGGAAAGAGTTATAAGATATTATATGATAAAATAGACATAAGTGTAAACACGCGATTCAAAATAAACATATTATATAAAACATAATAAGAAGGAAATAATTATATATTCGATAAATAATATGATAAATTAGTAGTATTAGTAATATTCATGAATATAAACAAGATACAACAATAATAATAATCACTATATAAAATCAATTTAGACATAGTAGTATATTGTGTAGTAGTCAAAAATCATATAAATACAATCAACATAGCATACATAAGTAAAATGTATAATACATAAAACATGAACTATGAAATATAAAATAGATTTATAAACTAATTGAAGCATACAATATAATACTGTATTTGATACATAAAATAATATAGTAAATAATACAGAAATCAATACACTTAAACGATATATAAGTCAAAATCAAAGACAATATAGTTGTAAAAATAATAACATATGAAATAATAACTGGTACGGGGAAAGAGAGGTTATACAAAGAGAGGATAATCACAAAGCGATGGGACAAGAACCATGGAAAATTCCGGAGTCAAAGAGTGATAAGATAGGGACGAAACGAAATTTATCAAGGAAATAAGATAAGGGCTCAAGAATAGTCTCACGGATGAAATATGATATGCATCTAAATAGTCCACTATATTCTTACTAGTGAGAACTCGGGACCGTGACCTGCATGGACCACCACTAAAACTTGTCACGCCCCGTTTCCCAAAATACCCGGGAATCAGAACGTGAACAAGCCCGCGACGTATTAGATTGTGAAGAATATAGTGTTTAAGTTCTATACATTCTGAGACTTTGAAAGATTTCTATAATATTTGAAGGTAGATAAGTGGAGGGTTATACGTTTAAAATTGTATTTGTTAATTACATAAAGGGTAATTTTTAGATTTGAACTCCGATTCCACAAAAATAAAAGTTTATCATAACACAACCAATTCTTCTTTAAAAATTTCCTCAACTCTATGATTCATGGTGGAGATATGATAAGCTGGTTACTCTATATTTTCTAGGAACTTAAGATCATTAGCAAAAAGCTCTTCAAAGGTCGGACCAATAAGACTTGTGTCTTGCTCCATACTTTTTTTACTAGTTTTGATTCAAACTCCTCTAGTATCTTTAGCTCATCGCCCAAGATATTCTTAGAAATCAGGTCTGACTCACATTTTTCTTCTAAATCTTCATTTAATGTTCCATGAATAAAGCTAACTTCAAGGAGTTGATCGGTGGATCACTGGGCTATTTCTATAGATTAAAAATATTGATATCACTAGTCATATTCCTAAAAAATAACTTTATTTGACATGTTCTATAATTGATCAAAGCATTTGAGGTTTTAAGAAAAGTCTAACTAAGATAACTAGTATTTCACCTTTAAAATTGGAAACAGGCTCCGTTTATAAAACTATAACATCAACGGGAAAAATAAACTCTCTTATCTTGATCAGAACATCCTCTCTCACTCCCCTAGGTATTTTCATGGATCTGTTAACTTACTATAGGGTGCATCTAGCTCATTTTCGTTAACCTACCCCTATCTGTTGATGTGACATCCCTGGTTTCACACAAGGCTGTAGTCTAAGGTGAATCCAAGGATGTCAAACCTACCATGCACCTATACTGTGTAATAACATGTTTCACCATCATAGAAATATCTCTCTAGTGGAATCAATAAAACAGTACAGGTATAAGCAGATATAAAAGAGATAAACATAGGAAATTAAGCATAGAAATAAAGATAAATCTTAAAAATGATCAAGTCCCAACTGATATAAGAATGAAGATGTCCAACAATCTTATACAAAAAGTCAATAATCTCAACCACAGGAGTCAACTGAAAATACATATGTCATCAGATCTCAATATGTAATGTAACTATAATAATCAACTAGAAACATGAACTAAACATCTGTGGAGCATAAACTACTAGAAATAAGTGACGGCGACTAAGCTGAATGTCCGTCAACATGCGGCACTCCAAAACTCTACTTCGCTGCCTGAAAAGGAGTGAAATTAACAGCATCAGAGTGCTAGCAAGATCATCTCCATCAACCTCCAGGGGAAGAGCTACTAGGTATAATAGAGGCTCTACCTATAAATGCATAGCCTATCTAAATCATTTTAACATGTACAACATTGGATTTATATTAAGAAATTTAGAACACAAGACTGGTACATCGAGCGAAATAATTCAAACAAGGAAACTCTTATGTATATACCATGTGTCCCAAGTTATAAATTTCTAACTAAAAATAATAAGAGATAGCAAATACAGGAAATATCACATCAACCATCTTTGAAAATATCATTCAACTCCTCATACTTCCCTTTGTAGGCTAAACACATACCAATACACTATCCAGTGTAACCAAGTTGTGAAATATCTTCACAATAGATCATTTTAAAAGAATGTCAAGAATCGTCTACACTTAGGTTATCATCAAATTTATCATTTTGTCCTTCTTTGAAATTCTTTAATTCATCGGACATCTGTGTGGACCGATAAATAGGTATATCAACCTCTGCGCATAATCATGCAGACCCAAATCATAGGTTCAATGATCTCTGCGCACACTCATGCGGACCAAAAATACATAACGGAGTAAAGTTCATTGCAGTCTCATTACGGTCCTGACTAACGCAATCAGATTGTAGTCCATCCGCGGGTATCATTGCAGGCCCTAACTAATCCCACTCAGCATCTTCAATTAAAAGCTAACTACACAAATCGTTACACGTAACAAGTACAAACTATTTGGCTATCCCGAAAAATAGATTTGTACATACTCAATCTCCGTACGTGTACTCCTCAAAATATGTGTATAGAACATCGCACGACTTGCACTACGCGCTCGTACATCGAACCCACATTTAAAAGGGTCAAACATCACAATTTGAATCTGATCAGTTGACCAATAGAAAGCTTCACTCGACTGATCGGGTCGCTCACAGAAACAAGGTATACACGAGCCCGTCAGTCGAGTGATGATTGCCATCACTCTATTGATGACCTCCCGTCAGTCGACTGATGGACATCATCAGTCGACTGAACCGATTGAAATTGCACAGGTAGGGTTTTTGTGTACTTTCTTCAAAAACCCGGGTTTTTTTTTAAGATATCCATTTTAGAACTCATGAATAGTTAACCACGGGTTTGTTTAAACAAGATGAAACATGTAAAAGCATGGATTTACGATTTAACAAACAAATTAAGCAAACTTTTGTTTAATTTGACAATCTAGGATATTTAAACTAAACTAAAACATAATTAACATATTAAAATAACACTAATGATCATGATCATGTAAATACATTAGTTATAGATTCGTTCTATTGTTCTTGGCATGGGTTTAAAGCATAAACATCATAATTACACATTTAACATTACAATTAAACCCTAAACATGAGATTTATCTTGATTATCACATGAAAACTCGATTATTAACTAAGGGAAAGGTTTAGACAGAGGTGATCTTGCCTTATCACGTGCATAACCCTCTGAAACAGATAGAAAAATGTCTCCTCGTCGCCACACATCGCAAAACTCCACTTCTCCTTGCTTTTTGCCACACGAACTCTCCCGAAATCTCACTTTTTAGGTTATGGTTTGAGGAGGAAGAAGAGAGGCTGCTAGGGTTTGGAACTCTGACGAAAAAAATATGTTTTTTGTGTATAATCATGTATTTATATATCTACAAACCTGGTTTAAAATCAGTCAGTCGACTGATACCCTCATAAGTGGTCTGATGACCCGTCAGTCGACTGATGACCTCATCAGTCGACTGATCAGACCAAAATAAGTCTGTTTTGGTTTTTTGTGTATGTTTTCGTGTTGTAACTCGTTTTATGTATGTCCAACACTTGTACACTCTTACATATACTCTTAATTGATCTCATATCAATTGTTAACATAATCATGCATCCATAAAGGATATTTTTCATATTTAAAACTTATTTATCAATATACAAATTAGCTATTCCTTCAAAATTCACGGGTTTTACATTCACCCTCCCTTAAAAGAATTTCATCTCCGAAAATCCACATTCGTATCTTAGAGATTAATATTATGAGAAAAGCATGATGAGGGGATAATCCAGACAAGGAAACCCTCCCGTACACGTCTCGTACCATTAATACCCAAATATGCATTACAAGCAATCATTTACACTTAATTACCAAGAATGCAATTACTTCTACTTAACCCCTAACTAATCAGAACTAGTACGTCGGATGAAAAATCCAAACAAGGAAGCCTACATATATATAACATGTGTTTCGAATGATTAGGAGCTAAGTGTAGTACCCTCATTCCGGTGTTAAATGTAAATGTGGCTATGTATAAAATAACATGAATCATCCACAAATCATAAATAATCATTTTACCTGCTCAAATAGGTGTGGGTAGTCGCGACGCATATCCTCCTCGTGCTCCTAAGAAGCCTCCTTAGCTCCTTTCCGATTCCACTGGACCTTCACTAAAGGAATGACCATATTTCTAAGCTTCTTGTCCTCTCTGGCAAGAATGCAAACAGGGACCTCAATGGTTGTCAAATCTTACTGAATCTTAAATTCTAGTGCATTGTTCACCCTCTGTTGCTCCTCGTCACACAAATGCTTCTTAAGCATCGAAACATGAAATAGATTGTGTACACTCGACATCGATACTGGAAGATCTAGCCTATATGATATGGCTCTAACGCGCTCAACAATCCTTAACAGACCAATATATCTCAGGGTAAGCTTTCCCCGTCTACCAAATCGCTAAACACACTTCATCGGTGACACCTTCAGCATAATAAAATCTCCCACCTAAAACTCTAAAAGTCATCGCCTCCGGTCTTCATAGCTCTTTTACTGACTCTGAGGTAAGAATACGTTCTCGAATCAATGCTACCTACTCTGTAGTGTGTCTCACAAGCTCCGACCCAAGCAACAAGCTGTCCTCTGGCAATGCCCAACAAATTGGGGATTTACAAGGCCTTCCAAAAAATGCCTCATATGGTGCCATACCTATTGTTGCCTGATAGATGTTATTATAGGCGAACTCAATCAATGGAATATGGTCCTTCCAGCTACCTTAAAAATGGATGACACATGTATGCAACATATCCTCTAACACCTAATTAACTCTCTTTGTTTGGCCATTTGTCTGGGGTGAAAGACACTACTATATGACAATTGGCGGCCGAACGAATTCTGGAAACTCTTCCAGAAATGAGACATGAAAATTGAGCCTTGGTTCGACACAATCGTCTTCGGAACTCTAGGCAAACAAACTATCTATCGGATAAAAATCCTTGCATAAGTCTTAGCAGTATAGGTCGTCTTAACCAGCAATAAGTGTGCTAACTTTGTCAACTAATTAACTATCACCTAAATGGAATCATTCCCCTTGCTCAACCTCGGCAATCCTACGATGAAGTCCATGGAGATATCTGCCCACTTTCATTTTAGAATGGGTAAAGGCTGTAGGGTTCCCGTGGGTCTCTGATGTTCCGCCTTCACTTGCTGGCAGGTAAATCACTTAGGCATATACTCTGCAATATCCCTACATATGCCGCTCTGCACTATGTACATTTTAGTTGTGCCTGGATGCACTATGTACCTGGTGCGATGTGTCTCATCAAATAAATCCTTTTTTAACTATGGATTATTTGACATAACTAACCGGCTCTTCATTTGAAAGCCTCCATCTGCTCTAATGGACTAATTAGCCTTGGGCTCCTTGGAAATCTCCCCCTTTCGGGTTTGAACCCAAAAGTCCTCCAACTGAGCACTGACCACTGACCACTCTATCATTCAATGATGCCTACACGGCCAAAGCCCCTAAAAATGCGCTGTTCCTACCAAACTTTGGCCTATAATCAAACTGGCTAAGGGTAAGAAGATCTCGATATGAAGAGCACCTCAAAGCTGCAAGTCCACCATGACGCTTCCTACTCAACGCTTCTGCTACAACGTTCGCCTTCCCCAAATGATACTAAAGCGTGAACTCATAATCCTTAATAAACTCGACCTATCGCTGCTGCCTCTGGTTGAGTCTCTGGTTGAGTTCCTACTAGAAGAAGAGATACTTCAGACTCTGGTGGTCCATGAATAACTTAAACTGTACCCTATAGAGGTAATGCCTCTACGTCTTCAGTGCGAAGACCACTGCTGCTAACTCCAAGTCATGTGTAGGATAGTTTTGCTCATGAGTCCTCAACTGCCTCGAAATGTAAGCCACTAATCTCTGGGTCTGAATCAAAACACCTCCTAGACCCGATAATGATGCATCCATGTAGATGACATGGGATGATCAATACCGGCGCTGTAGTCAACTTAGTCTCCAAAGTCTTAAATGCCTTCTGGCACTCTGGTCCCCAAACAAACTGTACACCCTTCTTCTTAAGGCGTGTTAGTGGGGTAGCAATCTTTGAGAAGTTCTGGATGAACTTCTTGTAATAGCCAGCCAAACTCAAGATAAACAAAACTCGCACTTGCTAAACTTAGCATATAGCTAGTGTGCACGCAAAGTCTGCAATGCCCATCGTAGATGTTTCTCATGCTCAGCCTCTGATCATAAGTAAATGAGGATGTCATCAATAAACACAATCACAAACTGGTCCAAGTATAGACGGAAAACCCGATTCATCAAATCCATGAATACCGTGGGTTCATTGGTCAGCCCAAATAGCATGATAATAAACTCAAAGGACCCAAATCGATTGAGAAAGATGGTCTTGGGAATATCCATTTCCCAAACCCGTAACTGATGATAACCAGAATAAAGATTAATCTTCAAGAAACACTATGCTCCCTATAGCTGGTCGAATAATTCATCAATCCTCGGTAGTGGATACCTATTCTGGATGGTGACTTTATTCAACTCACAATAATCTATACATAAACACATACTGCCATCCTTCTTCTTCATGAAGAGAAAAGGTGCTCCCTATAGAGAATGACTCCGACGAATAAATCCCTGAGATAAAAGCTCATACAGCTGAGTCTATAGCTCCCTCATCTCGGCAGGCCCCATATGATAAGTTGCTCAGGATATCGGTGTTGTTCCTAGCTATAACTCTATGTAAAACTCTATCTCTCTCACTAGAGGCAATCTTGGTAAATCCTAAAATACATCCTGATACTCAGAGACTACTCGTGTCTCGCTCACATCGGCACCCTGATCCCACATCATCACCTCCTCCACGTAGGCTAGAAATGACTCCACAAGTTGATTCCCCCGTAAGGTCACTACAACTAACTCATTGCCATTGAATGCTCACAAGCTGACTGCCTTTGCAAAACAGTCGATACTAACATGGTAGAAAGATAACTAATCCATATCAAGAATCACATCAAACTCGAATATACGCAGGACGATCAAATCGACTACGAATTCAGACTCGTCTAAGCTAATAATGCATCTCCTACATATGCTCTCTAGAAGCAACACATCACCTAGAGCGGTGGAAACTGATAGAGAAATATCTAGAGGCTGTGCAACTAGCAGGAGTCTAATCATGAAATCATAGGAGATAAAAGAATGCGAAACACCTTAATTGAAAAGAATACAGGTTGGAAAGGTGTTCACAAGGAACGTACCTTCTACATTGGCCCCACTCCCACCATGATCATGTGACACAACTGCATAAACTCTGTCGGTAACTGTAGGCTACTGTGTTGAAGACTCTAGAACATATGGGATTATCTTTCCCTGAGGTGCCTCCTGAATGGCTTGGACCTATCTTGTTGGCCCTTCAATCCTCAGAATAGTCGGAGGCCTTAATCCTCTGATGCTGGCCCAAACTCCGCGACTCTACGGCTGCTGACGCTCTATTCCTACTCTGCTAAATTGGCCTGTCATGGCCTACGACCCTATGGCTGCTGAGCCTGGCCCTCTACCCTACTGTCCCTCCTAATGTTGCATGCATGACCTCTGCTGCTTTAATGGCCAAACTTATGGCATGAAAACATCAGCCAAGAAATCTGTGCTACTCTAATCGCGGCTAACATTGAACCCTTCTGTAAGGGCGGCTTGCTTCTGATGCTGAAGAACCCTTGCCTACTTCTAGGCCCTCCAGATCCTAAAATGGCCGCTCTTTTCGCCTGCTCTTATCTCCAGCCTGTCGCTGCTTTATTGTTCCCTTTCTTTCCCTTCTGAAATATAGTCCGTCTCTGTGCTGCTTGGGTGATATAGCATGCATCGGTTTTGTTAGATCCTAGAGGGGGGGGGGGTGATTAGGGTCTTATGCTAATCTAATCCCATTAAAAGCTAATTAAAAATTAGTTGATCAATTTTTCTTGCAGAAGAAATATGATATGGATATGAACAATATCGATGATGAAAGTACGCTAAGCAAAACCAAACCTTCACGATATGTTTTACGGAGTTTTGGTTCCACCACGACGGCTACGTCCCCAGCTCCCACCTCGAGGAGATATCCACTAAATCACAAATCCGGTTTTGGAAACGCGGAACTTCTACAACTTCGTTTACAAGATCACCGAAAAACTCATCACACTACACAAACACTAATGGCAATCACACTTTACACACTAAGTGTAGGAACCTAGCGCCCGTGTCCTCCTCCTAAGTGCTTCGATTACAAACCTCTGCCTTCCCGCTAGGATTTCGTCAACGCGGACGGCCACTACCTATTTGATTTGACCCCGTCTCTCGCCCTCAACTTCTCATCTGTGTACAAGTGTATTACAAATGAATTCTCACAAATAAAAAAGTTAAATACATGAATTTGTTTCTCAAAATAAACAAGTGAGAAACACAATGAACTCACACTCACTAATACACAGCCCCCACAACCCAACATATATGGTAATGAAATATAAGCTCAATAAGTGTGTGTGATAACAGGAAGAAACTCATAAATATAGCTAAATGAAATGAAAAAGATAAGCAAGCTATTATAGAGTTTTAGAAAGACTTCTCAAACAAAAGAAGAACAGTAGAGAATGGATCCAATAGGATTTGAGGGCCACTTCTTATTGTAGTAAAAGACTTTCTCTTGAAAACGATTGATGAATCAACTTTAAACAGGCTAATTAAACACAGCCTTAATATTTTGTTAACACAAAACTTGGATTTCTTGGTATATAGAAGAAGAGCACAATGGGGTATATATAGCACCGGCCAAACAACAGCAAAACATAAGTAAAACCAAAAACCCAATTTGAAAACAGCTGGAAAAACTAAGTCGTTGTAAAGTTCTGACAGATTCGGACGGTCGACCGGTCCCGGTCGACGGCGAAGCTCAAAACTCAGAGAAAGGAAGAAATCAAAGCTGGCGTCGAGCCGCAGCCAGGTCGACCGACAAAACTCTCTGATGTTATTCACCTGGTCGACCGGTGGGCGGTCGACCGCGAGCACAAAACAACTAAGCCAAGAAAAATTCAACTGGCGGTCGACCGAAATCTGATATATGGCATATTGACAGGTTTTAGGGCTGTTTTGAAAATTCATTAAAAATATTAAATCAAATCCAAAACTAGTGAAACTTTGGGGAAAGTTTCTAAATGATGAAATAAATATGTTTGAAAATAAATTTTTGGAAAATCAATTTTTGTTTGTGAAAACTCCCTGTTTTTGAAAAGTGTTCAGAAAACCTGTTTTTCGTGAACATGAAAATTAACATAAGGCTTGTAAACATGTATATATATATTATGCATGTATTATATGTATATAATGAAGTATGAAAGAGCTGTAAACATGAGATAAGAGTTATTGTAATGACGTTTGATGAAAAATCATTTATATGATAGAAAACGTCAAAAATCGTGTTAAGTGTACATATATTGAGCTTAGATATAATCATACAATATATGTAAGTAAACCAAACATATTCCTAGGTAAATCCACACATATGAACTTGAATCTTTAATGCTTGATTGACGTGTGTTGAAATACTTGAAAAGAGAAACATAAACACAAAAACTAGAGAATATATTAGCGATAAATTGTTTGACAAATCATCATCAAAACTATAGGGTTAACAATCTTCCCCTTTTTGATGATGGCAAACAATTTATATATGAATATGAATTATAAACTGATAACCCACATATAAGCCAAACATGAATAAATCATACATGAATGATCACCACATATAAGCCAAACATGAATAAATCATACATGAATGATCACATAAACCATATATGAATATGAATTAATTTGTAAACCATATGTGGATTTTTCTGAATTAATTTGTAAACCATATGTGGATTTTTCTCCCCCTTTGACAACATCAAAAAGGGAAAAAGAAAAAATAATAATAATAGGAGCAACGCTCCCCCTGCATATAAGCACAGATAATAAAAAATGTATACCAAAAGCTCCCCCTGTCAAATTGAATAAATGACATCTATTGAACATATATTGGAGCTAAACAACAATTATCCATCAAAAATAATCATAAACAGTATATAAATCAAGGAACTCATCATTAGCAAATTATTTTCCACAAACAAAACATGAACATTTGTTTCAACCATGCATTGATGACAGAGAGGTTAAACTAACACAATAAAACACAAATAAAACACAAATCATCACTTAAGCATTTAGAAACTACATAGTTTTGCATAAACATAGTTTGTTTCACAAGACAACAAACCATACATAAAAAGTCACATAGTTCCACACTAATATAGAGTTATTACACTCAAACGAAAAAACATAGATATCAAGTTTTACAACTCAAAATGGAACATCACCATAAGCATAGAAATCAATTAAAAGAACTCCAATAATCAACAAGATCAATCATCACCATCTCCATCATCATCACCATCACCATCACCATCACCATCATCATCAGAAGAGCCTGAGCCATCAGTAGGGTCCTCCTCAGAATCAGACTCAGAACTGGAAGAGGGATCCGGAATCCCGAGAGACTGACACTGATATGATAGAATGGTTCTAACATCCCTTTGGATAGTTGAGACTTGCTTCTGAACGCTTGAGAACTGAGTCTCAAGACGATCCAGACGTTCACAAATATCAGAAGCAGATGAGGAAGAACCTCTAGACCGGGAACGAGAGGATGATGACTGAGTAGGATCAGATAAGGAATAGGAAATCTGCATCCTGGAAAGAGAAACCTTATCAAAGAAATCCTTCTTAGATTCAATATTTGGTTCATTGGTGAGGTTAACACCAAAATGTTGAAGGATGAGGGTGATGAAGGAGCCAAAGGGTAGAAATTTGAAATGCTTTGATACCATGTTTTTGATAAAAACATTTGCCCAATCTACTTTTATTTTGGCAAATATGGCATATACCGCATTGATCTTGTCAGAAGCAAAATGATCAAAACTACCGGTTTTAGGAATCAAGTTTTGAGCAACGATTCTAGCAATGAGTTTGGCATTTGGATTGAGAGAATTGTTGTTCATTGGATAAGAGCAACCGGGCTTAAACATGAGTTGGTTTACAGCTGGATCACCAAGTTCAACAGACATAAGGTCAACATCACCTGTTGGGATTTTTAGAATCCCCGCAAGTTCGTTGGCAGAAAAAGATATTTGAACATGTTTAACTGATGTATTAATAGTCTGAAGACCATCAGCAGAGGATAATACAGACAGGTTGGCATAAAACAAATAAACTAAGAAAGGATAATAAGGAACTTTTCATTCCTCATCCAACAACCTAGCCAACCCAACATTGTGCAGAATGGTATGAGTGTCATACATAGCCAATTGATTAAATTTGATATATCTAGTTGGAAAGATTTTTAGTTTGCACAACTCCCTATATTTCTTAACTAGGGATTTATATAACAGAAAATCCTCATAATGAGAAGCTTTGATAGAGGATGAACTAGATTCAGGTTTTGATCTCTTTTGGGAGGCATGATGACAGATATAAACAACTAGGGTTACAAAGAGGTTTGGACAGAATTTAAAAACCCTAGAAATGAAAAATTTGAACACAATAAGTAATATTCTCTAATCCAAAACCCTAGACTAAGAATATAAACATTAGAGCAATGAAATCAAGAGATGAGAGAAGAAATTACCCACAAAATCTGACAGAGATCGACGGAGGATGAGAGCAGCGGTCGATAGATGCAGGCGACCAAGAGAAATTTCGAACAGATTGAGGAAAAATTTTGAAATGGGGAAGAAATGAGGAGTCGGGCATAGAGAAGATGAAGGAAAGGCTGGGATTGACTCAATGATTAGATCAATGGTGGTGAAGAGTTCGGGTCCAAAACAGTTATCCATAAAAAAACCGAAACCCGATAAAATCAAAAAATCGATGCTGAAAACTCTCTGTCGGTCGACCGACGCGGTCGACCGAAACAACTTACAGAGACTTCGTCGGTCGACTGGGTCAGTCAACCGCGAGAAAATAAAATGCACAAGCAATGTAAAAACTTGATTTTGAGAGATTTTCAATTTAAACCTTTAAGAAATTTGTTTTATAATATACCAAATGTTTTATAAAATATATATAAATGTTTTTAGCTATAAGATCATACAAATAATTCTTTTTAGCATAAAAAATACAATTTGTCATTAAAACTCAAAAACCAATTATTCAAAATAAAGACAAAACAAAACACCAAAAACAAAAGAAATGATATAAAAATTATTTTGGTACCCAAATCATTTTGGTACCACTAGAACTTGGGACATGACCCCTATCATTTAAATCCAAGACCCTAGGGTTATGAACCCATTTGAGCGTATTTTGTGCACCGATACGATCAAAGCAAAAATTGTAAACGTGATCCATATGATTGCAATTTGTACAATGTAGATGTTTGAATGGTTTACGTTGACCGAAATGGAATGCACGTGGTTCATTTGCAAAAATAGATTTTTCTTTGTAATTATTTTGCAAACGAGAATTTCTTTTCAAATCGAAACAAAACATGGCCAAATGACCAAAACGACCACAATAATCACATTTATACACATGAGCATGTTTATGATTTACACTATGTGTGTGTACATGTGTATGTGATGAAGAAGCTTGATGGGATGCACAATCATGAATAGGTTTGTCAATTTTTGGTGCATTATGACAAAATTGAGCTAAATGGCCTTTAAGACCGCAAATATAACATTTGTGAATTTTGTCATACATATGTGCATAGTGAATAGGTTTCTTAGAAGAATTAACATTGAATTTTGCACATAAGTCCATAAGCTTTTTATTATTAGCAATACAAGTGTTTAGTGTTGAATCTATGGTAGATATTCGTTTTCTCATTTGATTCAACTCATCATTGTGCATACAAGCATTGCTACTTAAAGTAGAATAAACAAGATTACTCATCATAGATTTCAACTTATCTACTTCTAACATAGCATCACGTTTTTCATGAAGCAAACTAGCATTTTCAATTTTCAAATTTTCATTGCATTCTTTAAGAATTATATTTTCATTTGCAATAAAATTAAACTTAGTAGCTAGTGTTTCATGAATAGATTTTATATTAACATACTTACTTTTTACATCAATATAGCTATTGTGTAATTTTTCAAACTCAAGAGCAAGTTCATCAAAAGTAATAATATCATCGTTATCGCATACCTCACTAGGGTTATCACCTAGTGGTATTGTACATGGAGATGAGGCTTCCTTAGAACCCAAAGCGGAATTTTCCAACGCTTGTTGAATAGCCTCCAATTTCCCTTCATGTGCTTCAATAAGTTTCCATAAAGCGTAAGCACTATCAAAATTAGCAAATTTGTTAGAAAACAATGAGTGAAAAGCGTTAATCAAATATTCTAACAAAAGCTTATTCATGTTAAACAATCTTTTATCATTCTCACACAATTTGGATTTTTCCAAAATGGGAACAACATAGGCATCCTCAACAATTTTCCATAACTCAAATTGATTAGATTGAACGAAAAGTTTGAATCTAATACGCCATTGAGCATAGGGAAAAATATCCAAACGAGGAGCACTATTAATAGCATATCCTAAGCAAGATGAATCATACATATCCATAAAGATGAAATGCAAGAAGCACAATGTAATCAAAATTAGATTAGCACAAATACAATAACTTGGATCTTTAACTCAAGGCGGTTAGTCCTTAAATCAAAGAGCACCAAGCTCTGATACCAACTGTTAGACCCTAGAGGGGGGGGTGATTAGGGTCTTATGCTAATCTAATCCCAATTAAAAGCTAATTAAAATTATGTTGATCAATTTGTTCTTGCAAGAAGAAATATGATATGGATATGAACAATAATGATGAATAGAAAGTACGCTAAGCAAAACACAAACACACGATATGTTTACGAGGTTCGGTCACCACGACCTACGTCCCCGCTCCTCACCTCGAGGAGATATCCACTATCACAATCCGGTTTGGAAGCCGGAACTTCTACACACTCGGTTTACAAGATCACCGAAAACTCTCACACTACACAAACACTATGCAATCACACTTTACACACCAAGTGTAGAAACCTAGCCCATGTCCTCCTCCTCAAGTGCTCGATTACAACCTATATATGAGTTTAGAAGACTTCTCAAACAAGAAGAATAGTAGAGATGATTCCAATAGGATTTGAAGGCCACTTCTTGTTGTAGAAAAACTTCTCTTGAAAACGGATTGATGAAATCAACTTTAAACAGCTCTTAAACACACTTAATATTTTGTTAAACACAAAACTTGGATTTCTTGGGTATATAGAAGAAGAGCAGCAATGGGGTATATATAGCACCCCAATACAACAACAAAAACATAAGTAAAAGACCAAAAACCCAATTTGAAAATAGCTGGAAAAACTAACCGTTGTAAAGTTCTGACAGTTCGGCGGTCGACCGCGAAGCTCAAAAACTCAGAGAAAGAAGAAATCAAAGCTGGCGGTCGACCACAGCGGTCGACCGAAAAACTCTTTGGATGTTTTCACGGTCGACCGGTGTGGTCGACCGCGAGCACAAAACAACTAAACCCAGAAAAATTCAACTGGCGGTCGACCGCACCGGTCGAACGAAATCTGATATATGGCATATTGACAGGTTTTAGGGCTGTTTTGAAAATTCATTAAAAATATTAAATCAAATCCAAAAATATTAAAACTTTGGGGAAAGTTTCTAAATGATGAAATAAACATGTTTGAAATGGAATTTTTGGAAAATCAATTTTTGTTTGTGAAAACTCCCTGTTTTTGAAAAGTGTTCAGAAAACCTGTTTTTCGTGAACATGAAAATTGACATAAGGCTTGTAAACATGTATATATATATTATGCATGTATTATATATATATAATGAAGTATGAAAGAGCTGTAAATATGAGATAAGAGTTATTGTAACGACGTTTGATGAAAAATCATTTATATGATAGAAAACGTCAAAAATCGTGTTAAGTGTACATATATTGAGCTTAGATATAATCATACAATATATGTAAGTAAACCAAACATATTCCTAGGTAAATCCACACATATGAACTTGAATCTTTAACGCTTGATTGACGTGTGTTGAAATACCTGAAAAGAGAAACATAAACACAAAAACTAGAGAATATATTAGCGATATATTGTTTGACAAATCATCATCAAAACTATAGGGTCAACACGGTTACCTCTCACACTAAGCGGAATCGTCTAGAAACAAGATAGCGACAAAGGCTTGGATAAAGTCTCATCAGAAACATCTGAGCTTGACGCTCTCCTATCTGTCACATGCATGTAAATCGAAGCAAGCTAATGAATCTACTCTCATACTCAGCTATGGACATGTCTCCCTGTTCCAGCCTGGATAACTCTAACTCCTTCCCAGCCTTTGCCGCAAAAGAGACGTGTTGCTCGTCGAAAAAATAAATGAAGTCCTCCCAAGTAAGTGACATCCGCTGCTCTAGGGTAAACTAAAGCCTGTACCATTTCCCGACATCACCATTGACCTAAAAGTTGATAACCTCTGATTCTGGATGGAGTTAACATCAAGTAAATCAAGAATGTGGGATCTACTTGTGGGCTGCAAGTGAATCTGAAGATCCATGAAACTCTGGTGCCCTCATCTTCTGGTTCTCTCCACCAAATGGAGCCAAGCCTCCTGCTCCGCGGCCCTACCGACAGCTTGGTGTGGTGTAACTCCTAGTGCAACGTTTAGGGATTTTTCTACAATAGGTATAACTAGTATGATTAGTGGTGGGACTACATGTGTTGGTGTTACTGGTGGAACTTGGTTCGCTACTTGTTCCTCGAGCACTGCCAATCTTGCTGCAATTAGTGCTATGAGGTCGATCAAGTACTATGGAGCCTGATACGGCTGAGGTGGAGCCTGCTGCGGCTCCGGGGGGGGGGGCTGGAGTCTGTTGCGGCTCAAGCTCTGGTTTCGCCTACCTAGCTCTCTTGGTATGGGGTCCTCTTCGTCCACGCCCACGTACGACCATCTATTATTTTAGGAAAAAAGCTTATAAGACACAGTAAATAAGACCTCAAGCAAAATATCATAACATATAACAATAAGAAAATCGTATCACATATCATTCACACAATTACTTTACAATCAAAGTAAGGTAGTCATAAAAAATTCAAAATTTTTAAGATGTCAACATATAACATCCTCACTCAATCTAGAAATTCCTAGCGGACTCTATATATGAATCCTTGGGAAACTGTATTCTAGCTCCACAACTTGACACATGAATAATCCTAAGGATGTTAGAACTAGAGCTCTGAAACCAACTGTGACCCTCCTGGTTTCACACAAGGCTACGGTCTGAAGTGAATCCAATAATGTCAAACCTGCCATGCACCCATACTGTGTAATAACATGTCTCATCATCAAAAAAATATCTCTCTAATGGAATCAATAAAACAGTACAGGTATAAGGAGATATAAAAGAGATGTACATAGGAAATTAGGCATAGAAATAAAGGTAAATCTCAGAAATGATCAAGTCTCAACTTATATAAGAATAAAGATGTCCAACAATCTGATACAAAAAGTCTATAATCTCAACCACAGGAGTTAACTAAAAATACATATGTCATCAGCTCTCAAGATGTAATGTAACTATAATAATCAACTAGAAACATAAACTAAACATCTGTGGAGAAGAAACTACTATAAATTAGTGACGTCGACTATGCTGAAAGTCCATCAACCTGTGGCTCTCCGAAACTCTGCTCCTATGCATGAAAAGAAGTGAAATTAACAGCGTCAGAGCGCTAGAAAGATCATCTCCATCTCCCCAGGGGAAGGGCTACTAGGTATGATGGAGGTTCTACCTATAAGTGCATAGTCTACCTAAATTATTTTACCCTGTACTGCATGGGATTTATATTTAGAGATTTATAAACACAAGATTGGTACGCTGAGCGAAATAATTTAAACAAGGACACCCTCATGTATATATCATGTTTCCCAAGTTATATAGTTCTAAATATAAATTCCAACTAAGAATAATAAAAAAAGAAAATACACGAAATATCATTCAACTCCTCATACTTCCCTTAGTGGGCTAAACAGATATCAATACACAATCCCATGTAACCAATTCTGAAATCTCTTCACAATAGACCATTTCAAAAGAATGTCAAGAATCGTCTACACTTTAGTTATCATCAAATTTTATCATTTTGTCTTTCTCTAAAATTCTTCAACTCATCTTACCCCCGTGCGGACCGATAAATTAGTATATCAACCTCTACGCATAACTATGTGGACCAAAATCATAGGTTCAATGACCTTTGCGCACGGTCGTGCGGACCAAAAATACATAAAGGAGTGAAGTCCATCGCGGTCTCATTGCAATGCTAACTAATGCACTCAGAGTGTAGTCCATCCGTGGTCTCATTACAGGCCCTAACTAACCCCACTCAGCATCTTCAATTAAAAGCTAACTACACAAATCGTTACTCATAATGAGTTTGAACAATTTGGCTATCCCAAAAACTAGATTTGTGCGTACTCAATCTCCATACATTTACTCCTCAAAATATGTGTATAGAACATCACACGACTTGCACTACACGCTCGTACATCGAACCCACATGCAAAAGGGTCAAACATCACAATTTGGACCTGATCAGTCGACCGATAGAAAGCTTCGGCCGACTGATCGGGTCGCTTAGAGAAACAAGGCATACACGAGCCTGTCAGTTGACTGATGATTTCCATTAGTCGACTGATGACCTCCCATCAGTCGACTAATGGGTATCATCAGTTGACTGAACCGACTGAAAGTGAACAGGAAGGGTTTGTAGAAAAGTTTGGTGGCTGCTAGGGTTTCAAAAATATGAAAGAAAACTAAAAATCTCGTGAACAATGTGTATATATAGCAGAGAAAATGAATATGGGCCTCAAATACCCGAAACCAACTCAGATCAGGAAAAACAGAAAACAGGTTCCGCGGTCGATTGCGGCGGCCGACCGGGCTGTGGTCGACCACTGCTGTCGACCGGACTGGGAATTTCCAGTTCGTCAAGATTTTGTCTTTGGGCATGTTTACGACTTGTTCTATTCTCATGAATGAACTTGTTTATACTCAAAGTACTTGTTAATGTTCTCATACACTATTTAAAGATATTTATCATGATAAATATTCACTTATCATAATTAATCACATATTTATTATATTATCTCAAAATTTTGTGGTTTTACATTGGCTCTGGCTCAAATATCAACATGCAAGCCATGTATACATGCAAGAATACTTTTCTAAGCACAACCATAGCAAAAGATGATCTTTCCTACAACTTGGAGGTAACATTCACACAAGATCATGTATTTATTTAGAGTCAAGAGCAAAGGATGAAACTTTTGAACTCCTTAGCGACATTCAAGTACAAATTCACCATCCATTCTCACATGCAAGTGCATTTTTCTAAGAATCGTTGTTTGTATGACCAATATAGCATTAAATTTTGATACTTGTAGATTTGAGTACAAGATATTTGTCATGAATAGAATGAAATGATAATTATACCTAAGTAGAGCTCAAAGATCCTCTCTTTACCCTATGATCACTCCTTGTTGGGTCCTAGACTTCCTCCTTCCCTATAGCTTGAGAAAGAAAATTTTAGAAGGGGATTAATAGTGTAAATTTAGAAGTTTTCAGGCTGTTTACTGGCAAGCCAAAGGGAAGAAGAAGGAGAGACTAGTGGAGGGTTTTCTTAGAGCAAGAATAAAAATGTGTGTGTGAGGGTTGAGTGTGCATATAGCCATAACCCATGTGCTTGGGAATCAATAATTATGACAAAGTTTAGTGGTTTTTGTGCAATATTCCTCTCCACTTCTTGTTGCCCAAATTTGTTTAGATGTGGTATCTATGTTGTTTTAAAAACTTTTTGTCATTTTAGTTTAACATAAATCAAGGCTAAAGTCTTGGATGATTAGGATTCACATGTTAGGGTTAATATAATATACATATTGTAACTTGATTAAATAGAACTTTGATGAGAACAAGGTAAAAAATTACTCTCATGATATTGGAAGATGTAAATTGAATTGGCTAATGCTACACTAGAATTTTACCTGCCCTTAAAATAAATGCAGAGTTGTCTCCTGCATCTCAGCTTCTGGTTCCCATATTACCTTCTTAACCCCATGATTTTTCCATAACACTTGAACTAGAGATAAAGACTTGTTCCTCAGCTACTTGTCCTTGAAGTCAAGTACTCAAATGGGTCGTTCCTCATACAATAGATCATCTTGCAGGGTCAATGCTTGGTATGTAATGATGTACTCTAGGTCTAACACATATTTCTTCAGTGTGGAGACATGGAACAATCTTGAATATTCTCTAATTCTAGTAGAAAATTTAGTAGATACGCAACAGTTCTAATCCTCTCTAATGTCTCAAATGGTCCAATGTATCTCAGACAAAGTTTTTCTTTCTTTCCACCTCTTGATGTGCCTTTGGTTGGTGTAGCCTTCAGAATTACATGATTATCAACTTGAAACTTTAGGTCCTTGTATCAACGATCTGCCTAACTCTTTTTGTCTGTATTGCTCATATGTTGTCAAATGATTCGGATCTTCTCTATCATCTACTGTATTAAGTTAGATCTGAGTACTTAATAATCACCTATTTAATCCAAACCTATAAGGGATCTTCATCGCCTCCCATATAGGGATTTGTACAACGTGTGTCGATGATTGAATGGGAACTATTGTTGTAAGTGAACTCTACTAGTGAAAAGTGCATAGTCCAATTGCATCCAAACTCTAACGTGTAAACTCTCAGCATGTTCTCCTAGTTTTGTATTGTTCTCTCTAATATCCCATCAATCTAAGGATGTACTGAAGTGTTGAACTTCAATCCAATCCCTAAAGCTTTATGTAGGCTCTTCCAAAATTGTGAGGTGAAAGTGGGCTCTTGATCTAATAAAATGGATATGGAAAATCTGTGGAGCATCACGATCTCTTTGATGTAAAGACTGGTCAACTTCTCCATGGCATACGACATCTTACAGGCTATGAAGAGTGTTAACTAGGTCAGGCAGTCAACTTCCACCCTTATGGTGTCTTCTCCCTTTGCTGAGCACGGTAGTCTGATGACAAAGTCTATTGTGATGTAATCCCACTTTCACTTTTGGATGGACAAAAATTGTGACAATCCTAATAGTTTCTAATGTTCGCTCTTCATCTGTTGGTATGTTAGGCACTTTAATACATTTTTAGCTATCTCCTCCTTGATACAATTTTACTAAAATTTCTATCAAAGATTCTGGTACATCTTAGTGCTACCCGAATAAAGAGCATACGCCGTCTGGTGAGCGTCTCGCAATATTTGCTCCTTGAGCTCCTCATTGTTGGTACTCAAAGATAATTACCCATCTTTAGAACACCATATTGAATCTGAAAATCTAAATATTTTCCTTTCTCCCCCTTCTTCTTTTCTCACATAGCTCCTTGTCTTCTTTCTGCCATTACATGATTAGCATCAATAGAGTTAGTTATTGGCTTATTCGACAAATCCATATTTCGAAAGAATACTTTCTAACTTTAATCTCCATTATTTCTACTTTTTATTCAATGGGGATTCGTATTTGAATTATGATTGAACTCCCTGGGATTATCATACAATCTTAAAGAATCAGAAGGCGTGTCGACTGATACCTCACTGCGTGTCGACTATGACCGCTTTTCGTGTTGACACAAAAGGCGTCGTCTCGTTTGGTTAGTCAAGATGTCGAGTCGACACAGGGGATATCTCTTTGTCTGGCTAAGTTTCATGTTGACTGCTCGAGATTCGTATCGACAGGCTTCACCTTTTGAGTCGACACAGGAGGTGTCGACTCGTCTGGTCGGGCTTCATGTTGACTAACTTCCTATCAACTTCATGTCGATTTTCTTCGCCATTCGCCATTCGAGTCGACACAGGAGGTGTCGGCTCGTCTGGTCGGGCTTCATGTTGACTAACTTCCTATCAACTTCATGTCGATTTTCTTCGCCATTCGAGTCAACACAAGAGGTGTTGACCCATCTATTCGGGCTTCGTGTCGACTGGCTTCACCTTTCGAGTCAATACAGGAGGTGTCGACTTGTCTAGTCAGGCTTTGTGTCGACTAGCTTCGCCTTTTGAATTGACATAGGAGGTGCCGTCTCATCCTAAGGCTTGGACTTGATTTGAACCTTGTTTCGACAAAATTTGTCGACGCGCTGATTTTCATTGCATGTTTTGGCCAGTGTTGACCTTCATCACAATGCGTTGACTGGTGTTGGCCTTCATTGCAACGCGTTGATTGGTGTAAACATAATTTATACTCATACGTCAACTGGAGTCTACATAGTTTATGCCCTTAAGGCGTTGGAACGGGGAGGATCAGTTTATACTCATATACTCCTTGGAATTTTAGGAATCAGTTTAAGCTCGTGTACCCGTCAGAGGTTCAAGGAGATGTAGTTTATACTCATATACTCATCGGAGTATGGGAAGAGAAAACTGAGAATACATCGGAGGCTTGCCAGGTTGAGATCTTTGTGCGAGATCTGATTGTAGGACTAGCCGTTGGTGCTGATAAAGCTACTACCTCTGAAGCTGCCGAACATATGAAGTTATCATCCTCAAAGCTTTGGCTAGATCTGAGGTTAGCTCAACTATTCAAGTCATGAGACCAACTGGTGAAGCTTATGTGTGTAACGCCCCGCCCCGGAATCCCGGAGTCGGTACGTTATTAGATCTGATGGACTGGCCTCACAAACCACCACATGTCTTTTCAGCACGTTTTGTCCTCATTCACGCGCTTCCTGGAAAACTTCCCAGGGGGTCACCCATCCTAGAATTTCTCCAGGCCAAGCACGCTTAACTTTGGAGTTTCTAGGAGTTAGGTTTCCGAAAAGAAGATGCATCTTGGTGGTATGAGTATTCCAATCAAATCTATCAATACTAATCACATCACCCTCTCAAGGGTTGGGGTATTACATACTCCCTCACTTAAATTCACAACGTCCTCGTTGTGCCAAATCATATAATCCAAGACCGTACCATCCGTGTGAGATTCTAGAGGTGGCTCCTACGGCCTCAATAGGTGGCTCCCGCCCTCTCGACGTAGCACTTTGCGCCGCATAGCACTTAGCTCTCACAATTCCGGTTGGCTTGGCTCTGATACCATTTGTAACGCCCCGCCCCAGAATCCCGGAGTCGGTACGTTATTAGATCTGATGCACTGGCCTCACAAACCACCACATGTCTTTTCAGCACGTTTTGTCCTCACTCACGCGCTCCCCGAAAAACTTCCCAGGGGGTCACCCATCCTAGAATTTCTCCAGGCCAAGCATGCTTAACTTTGGAGTTTCTAGGAGTTAAGGTTTCCGAAAAGAAGATGCATCTTGGTGGTATGAGTATTCCAATCAAATCTATCAATACTAATCACATCACCCTCTCAAGGGTTGGGGTATTACAATGTGTCTGTGACTTTTGTCTCTTATTATGATTACCCATTCCGTTTAGAATAGATAAGCATAATTCACATAGTATTTTTGTGCAAACCTTCAGCCATTAATGGTTTTGAAGTTCCTTTACCGACTACTATTTGAATCGAGCTAGCATGCAGATTGTTTAAGTCCATTCCACATGTATCGTTGTGCAAAGAGAATAAACTCTCTTAGACTTGGTGCTATGTTTTTGAATACATAGACTTAATCATCCCTCACGGGATGCTCATAGAAATTTTAGCAAACCCTCAGCTATTAACAAATTTTATGTGTCTTTATCAATTACCGTTTAAACTTGGCTAGCATGTGAATTTTTTTTAAACTTGTTTCATGTAATGTTGTACTAAGAGAATAAACTCTCTTAGACTTGATGCTATGATTTTGAATACATAGACTTGATTATTTTCACGGGAATGGACAACCCGGCAACGCGTGTGAGACATAGGCTTATCTCTGATTAGGGGTCGAGATAAAGTTTTCCATGCATGTAAAGCCTATATTCTGGCATTATTAATAACAACCTGCCACGATGTCGAATACATGGGCTTTTGTCCTTTTCACGATAAAAGACTAACCGGCAACATGTGTTAGGCATAGGCTTATTTCTAATTAGGGATCAAGATAAAATCCCTCATACGTGTGAAGTATGGATTCTAGGGTTATTAATAACAATCTTCTACGATATCGAATATGTGGGCTTTTATCCTTTTTACGGTAAAAGACTAACCGACAACGTGTGTTAGGCATAGGCTTATCTCTAATTAGGGATCGAGATAAAATTCTTCATATGTGTAAAGTATGGATTATGGCGTTATTAATAACAACCTGTCATGATATCGAATATGTGGGCTTTTATCCTTTTCACGGTAAAAAACTAACCGGCAATGCGTGTTAGGAGTAGCTTATCTCTAATTAGGGATCAAGATAAAATCCCTCATATGTGTGAAGTATGGATTCAGGCATTATTAATAATGGCTTGCCACGATGTCGAATACGACGTTTTATCATTTTACGGGAATGCACTACTCGTAAGCATGTGTTAGATGCAGACTTATCTCTATTTAGGGATCAAGATAACGTCTCCCATGCGTAAAAGGCATGGATTTCGATACTACAATGTTGAATACGTAGACTTGGTCATTTTCGTGGGAACGGACCAGACAATGACATGCGTTAGATGCCGATTTATCTTTAATTAGGGATCGAGACAATGTCCCCTAGGCATGGATCCTGGTGTCTTTTTCATAGTAAAAGACTTACCGGCAACACATGTTAGGTGTAGACTTATCTCTGTTTAGGAGTCGAGATAAAGTTCCCCCATGTAGGAGAGGTATGGATTTGTGATGTTGAGAGATTGTGTCTTCTCTTGGGCAAAGACGAACCTGATGCTGAAGAGGAAGAATTATATATTCTATCTCCTGCTACAAGAGAAACTCAAAGTGAGATCTCCACTCTAAGAATTAAAAAGATTTAGATAATCCTAACTATTTAAAGGTTTGGTTTATCAAATCTGAAGAGGAGTTTCTTGTTTATCGAGATGAAATTCTAACATTGGCCCTAACTGTTTAAAGGTTTAACCAGAGGGTGGATTGAGATGAACCTATCTATTTAAACGCTTTGATCGCCCGATGGGGGTGGAGGTCTTTTGTTTATCGAAAGGGAACTCTAGTTTTGGTCAACTATTTAAAGGTTTGATCTAGTGAGATTCGGAATGACTCTAACTGTTTAAAGGTTTAATCGTTCAATTTGAAAGTGGACCTCTCATTCGTGGAATGAATCGAGAGGGGATTTTGGTTTTGGTCCTAACTGTTTAAAGGTTTGACCAAGATGGGATTGGAACGACCCTAACTGTTTAATGGTTTGATCGTTCAATTTGTGGACCTCTCATTTATGGAAGGAATCGAGAGAGAATTTTGGTTATGGTCATAACTGTTTAAAGGTTTGGCCAAGATTAGATTGGAACGACCATAACTGTTTAAATATTTTATTGTTCAATTTGTGGACCTCTCGTTCATGGAAGGAATCAAGAAGGAATTTTGGTTGTGGTCCTAACTGTTTAAAGGTTCGCTTTAGGGGAAGCTCTCTTTTCGGGTATAAAAAGAAAAGAAAAGTTAGGCCTATGATCCCAATTTTACTTACCCAAAGTTTATGATGTAGTTTATTAAACCAAGATGGGAGTAGAACGACCCTAACTGTTTAAAGGTTTGATCGTTCAATTTGTAGACCTCTCGTTCGTGAAAGGAATCGAGAGGGGATTTTGGTTGTGGTCCTAACTGTTTAAAATTTTGACCAAGATGAGATTGAGATAGTACAAATAACAGTGGGAGTGTTGATTTGAATAAATCACTGTGTCAATACAGTGGGAGTTTCTGGTGTCAAGTTGCAAGGACTTTAACACAAGGGTTTGAAACTTTCAATACTATGTCCAGACTCTAACAATAGAAGTGTTAAGTGTACAGATACAGCGGGAGTTCAAGTGGATTAAACTAAAAATAATTTTTAATGGACCCACCGTCAATTGATTTGATCAGTGAGGGATTAAGCACTCCACAAAGACCGTGGGGGTTTCGTGAGGGAAGATTGACCGGATGAAGTCATTGAATCTCATCTCAACGAAAGAGTGCTTGAGAAGTCACAGTGGGAGGGTTTTAGTAATCTTGAAAATGATTAAATAGCTAGAGTGGGAGGTTCTTAATCATTCTTTATCATGATTAAGAATTTATTGGTTTTAGGTTATCCTTAATTATACCATGTGTAGTATTTGTGACGCCCCGAGTTTCATGCGAGGCTACAGTCCAAGACGAAACCCGGATTGTCAAACTTGCCAAGTACCAAACACCATGCTACGACATGTTTCACCATCACAGTTACTATCTCTCTAGTGAAAACAACAAATAGGTGAAAGTACCGTAGGCAAAAAAAGAAATAGAAAAAGCCAAGCATACACAGAAGCAATAAGACAATACTCATCAATGAGACCAACTGAAATAGAATAGAAATATCTTTGAGTCTGAAATAAACCTCAAATACATTGAGTCAAATAAAGTATCACTACAGTTCTCAGCCTCTACAAAATGTAATATAAATCTAGAGTTTAAACATAATCAACTAACTGTGGAGTTCTAAATAACTACTAAAATAGTAAATAGCTAGATGAAATCTATGAAGAAGTCTCATCAGCCTGTGACTTTCCGTCTGCTAAACTCGCTGCCTGAAAAGGGGGGAAAATAACGAGCGTCAAAACGCTATAGCGAGAACATCTCCACCTCTCCCAGGGGAAGGGGTAAGAGTGTATAGAAAATATAGAGAGTATATAAATATAGAATCATTCATATACATCTAACTAGAGATTAGTATTTAGGAATCTACAACACGAGAGTTAGTACGTCGAGCGAAATAATCTAAACATGGAAACCCTCATGTATATACCATGTCTAAAATTGTGAATCCCTAAATACTAATTCCAAACCCTATGAATGATAAACAACAAACAAAAAGATAATACTCCAAACCTCAAACCTATAAAACAAATATCTCATCCTTATCTACACTCGGGTAGACAGATTTGACATGAAAGGAACTCATCCAAATAAAAGCCAACCACATACCATGTTGTGTAAGCCACAGTCTCGAAGAAAGCACCCTACTTACGATTATTCAATATGGAAGCAAAATTATACTTTATATTACTTACAAATGCGCAACTCTTATATGTATTAGCGATACTCTTGTAATACTCTTACTCAATCCCTCTGCGGCAATAGGTTTCATCTCCCTATCCCGAAAACATAATATGATGATACTTTTATAATACTCTTACTCAATCGCCCTGCGAAAATAGGTTTCATGTCCCTATCCCGGAAATATAATATGATGATACTTTTATAATACTTTTACTCAATCGCCCTGCGGAAATTGGTTTCATTTCCCTATACTAGAAACATAATATTTGTATACTTTTCATATTTAGTATGTTAACACAACATATTTTAACCATATGTGTATGTATCTCGGTATAAGTGTTCATATCTAGTGTTTACTGACATCTCAGATTAAACAACTTATAAACATCATATCATAACAGTGTAAGGTCGAGAGACTTGGTCGAAAACTCAACAGTCGATTTTAAACATGCACAAGCCAAAAAATACACTTGGCGGTCGACAGCAATTACGCGGCGGTCGACGGCGACGGGTTCCAGGGCCTACGCAGGCCTCTGTCCTACACGCGGTCGACCGCTGCTAGGGCGCAGTCGACCGTGAGCCAAAATTTTAGATTCTCAATCTGGTTGTGTATGTTGTGTTCACGCCGTGTTTAGGTGATTCAAACATGATTAAAACGATATGAATCTTGCATGGAAACATGAAAACAATAGATAAAAATCTCTAGGAGAAACACAATGTATATAACATGATAAATTATATGAAATTCATATTCGAAACCCTAAATTATGCACATGAACTTGAAACAAAGCACAAATAATCTTTCATCAGATTAAACAACATTTAAATCATGTTCAGATCTTAAGTATCTTCTGTAAATTTGTTCTCAAACCTTTTCACATGGAAAGTCCTAGTCTTTATACATATAATATAAAAGAATTGACTTTTATTCATAAACTAGTCAATTTGGCTGTAATAAACATGTTAAAAACCCTTTAAAAATATTTTAATAACTAGGAGGGGGATTAGTAGAGATGAACTCGCCTGAAACTTGTAGAAAAACATTTAGGATGCTAAGCCAAAGCAGATCTCCAGTCCAAAAACCAAAAATCACCCAAAAATCCACTTGAAAGCCTTCAATATTTTCTAAGATTCAAAATAGGGTTTGTGGGGGTTTGGTAGCTATTAGGATTCTTGGAGCAACTGAGAAATTCGTGAAAATTTGATATATAAACTAGAGGAAATGAATATGGGCTTTAGAAATCCAAAACCAACTCAAAACAGAAGAAAAACTTTCTGCAGGTCTCGCGATCGACCATGGCGGTCGACCGGCTACGATTGACCGTGGCGGTCGACCAGACTGGGAATTTTTAGTTCTCATGATTTTGGCTGTTGTGCATGTTTCGACTATTTCCTTCCTCACGAAAGAACTTGCTTATACTCAAAGCACATGGTATACTACTCACATACCATTTAACTATATTTATCAAAATAAATATCCATATATCATGATCAATCATATATATATATATATATATATATATATATATATATATAAGACTTGAGTGACTTGCGGTTGTGAGGGTCAGACTTGAGTGACCCACGGTTAGGAGGGTCAGACTTGAGTGACCCACGGTTTGGAGGGTCAGACTTAAGTGACCCGTGGCTGTGAGGGTCAAACTTGAGTGACCCGTGGCTTGGAGGGTATAGGCGTCAAAAAATACTCATAGATATCCAAACACAACTCAAGACTGAGAAGAGAACAATATACATGCAACGACAAAATACACCGACAAGCAGCCCATGGTGGCGCACCTTATGTGCGGCAGTCCATGGTGGCGCGCCTTAGGTACGGCAGTCCATGGTGGTGCGCCTATTACACGTCAGTCTATGGTGACGTGCAAACTACAGGGAGCTACCGCGGTGGTTAAAAAAGTAGTCACAAATTTTGAGTTTTCAAATTTATCCCCCTTAAGAGAATTTTGTCCTCCAAAATTCGCAATCGTATCTTAGGAATTAATAATATGAGAAAAATACTAAGAGAGGATAATCCAGACAAGGAAACCCTCTCGTACACATCTCGTACCATTAATCCTAAGATATGAATCATAAGCCACGTTTAAACTTAACAAATCTAGAATATGTGCATCCTCATTTAATCCCTAATTAGACGAAATTAGTACGTTGGGCAAAAAATCCAAACAAAGAACCCCTATATATATATACCACATGTTCCGAATAATTAAGAGCTAAGTGATGAATGACCCATTCTAGCGTTAAGTATAAACGTGTCTAAACAGCACATGCAATCACATCAATAAACGCATATGAGCACATTTAAAATATCAACATATTACCTGTTCAAACAGGTGTGGGTAGTCGCGATGTACGTCCTCCTCGCGCTCCCAAGAAATATCTTTTGCTCCTTGCCGAATCCACTAGACTTTCACTAAAGGAATGACCTTGTTTCTAAGATTTTTATTCTCTCTAGCAAGAATACATACTGGATCTCAATCTCTAGTGAATCAATCACTCTTTGCTGCTCTTCGTCACGCAAATGCTTCTTGAGCATCGACATATGAAAGACATCATGTATGCTCGACATCGATGCTGGAAGTTCTAATCTATAAGAAACAACTCCAATACGCTCGATAACCCTGAAGGGACAAACATATCTCGAGGCAAGCTTCCCCCGTCTACCGAATCGTTGAACGCCCTTCATCGGTGATACTTTCAACATAACTAAGTCTCCGAGCTGAAATTCTATGGGTCGTCTCCAACGATCTGCATAACTCTTTTGTCGACACTGTGTAGCAAGAATGCGATCCTGAATAAATACCACCTTTTCCGTGGTTTGCCTGACTAGCTCTGGGAAAAGTAATAGACTATCTTCTGGCTTTACCCAACATATAGGTGATCTGCAAGGCCTCCCGTACAAGGCTTCATACAGCACCATCTCAATGGTAGCTTGATAGCTATTATTATATGCAAATTTAATCAATGGGATGTGATCCTCCCAGCTACCCTGAAAATCTATAACACATGCTCTCAGCATATCCTCCAATCAATGGGATGTGATCCTCCCAGCTACCCTGAAAATCTATAACACATGCTCTCAGCATATCCTCCAATACCTGATTCACCCTCTCTGAAAATCTATAACACATGCTCTCAGCATATCCTCCAATACCTGATTCACCCTCTCGGTCTGACCATCTCTCTGAGTGTGAAATACACTACTAAATGATAACTGGCTACCAAATGCACCCTGAAAACTACTCCAAAAATGGGATGTAAACACTTAGTCTCGATCTGATACAATCATCTCCGGAACTCCATGCAATCTGACAATCTCGCGAATAAAAATCCTCGCATAGGTGTCCGCCGTATAAGTCATCCTCACAGGTAAGAAATGTGCCGACTTTGTCAATCTGTCTCCTACCACCCAAATAGAATCATTTTCTTTCTTTGATCTAGGCAACCCTATTATGAAATTCATGGAAATATCTGCCCACTTCCACTCAGGAATGGGTAAAGGTTGTAGGGTTCCTGCATGTCTCTGATGTTCTGTCTTAACTTGCTGGCAGGTATAACACTTAGCCACATAATCTAGAATTTCTCTACGCATACCACTCCACCAAAAATGCCTCTTCAGATCCTTGTACATCTTCGTTGTGCCTGGGTGCACTATATATCTGCTGTGATGTGCCTCATTAAAAAGTTCCCTCTTCAGCTATAGATTGTTCATCATGACAATCCTACCCTTCATTCGAAGGCCACTATCTACTCCAATAGTCCAATCATCCTTGGGTTCTTTGGAGATCTCCCCTTTGCAGGTTTAAATCCACGAATCCTCTAACTGAGCTCCGACTACTCTATCTCCCCAAGACGGTTGTACTGACAAAGCTTCTAAGAAAACACTGCTCCTGCCAATCTCTGGCCTAAAATAATAATGACGGAGGGTATAAAGATTCCGATATAGTGAACACCTCAAAGCTGCTAGCCCGCGACAATGCTTCCTGCTCAACGTGTCTGCTACCACGTTCACCTTTCCCGGATGATACTGTAGAGCGAACTCATAATCCTTAATAAACTTTATCTATCACCGTTGTCTCTGGTTGAGTACTTTATATGAGAAGAGGTACTTTAAACTCTGGTGATCTGTGAATAATTCAAATTGTACTACATAAAAATAGTGCCTCCATGCCTTCAGTGCAAAGACCACTGCTGCTAGCTCTAAATCATGCGTGGGATAATTCTGCTCATGAGTCCTCAACTATCGTGAAATATAGGCTACAACTCTCTGGGTTTGCATTAATACACCTCCAAGACCATATAAAGATCCATCCGTGTAGACTACAAAAGTCTAATCACTACTGGGAATAATCAATACTAGAGCTGAAGTCAACTTAGTCTTCAATGTCTCAAAGGCCTCTTGGCAATCTGTGGCCCAAATAAACTGTACACCCTTCTTAGTAAGGCATGTAAGTGGCGTCGCGATCGTTGAGAAGTCCTGAATAAATTTCCTGTAATAGCCTTCTTGACCCAAGAAGCTACGAATCTCGGTAACTGTCTTTGATGGTTCCGAATCAATTATGACCTCTACTTTAGCCGAATCTACTGCAATGCCCTCCCAGCTAATGACATGACCCAAAAATCTAACATCCGATAACCAGAATTTACACTTACTGAATTTGGCATACAACTGGTGATCCCGTAAAGACTGTAATGCCAGACTCAAATGCTGCTCGTGCTCGGCCTCCGATCTCTAATAGATAAGAATGACGTTGATGAAAACTATCACAAACTAGTCCAAGTATGGACGAAAAACCCGATTCATCAAATCCATGAATACTGCGGGTGCATTGGTCAGTCTAAATGGCATAACAAGAAACTCGAATGATCCATGTCGAGTCAAGAATGTGGTCTTGGGAATCTCCTTCTCCCAAACCCGCAACTAATGATAACCGGAACGAAGAGCTATCTTCGAAAAACCCTGAGCCCCCTGCAACTGGTCGAACAAGTCATCGATCCTCGGTAATAGGTACCTGTTTCGGATAGTGACATTGTTCAACTCGTGATAATCAATGCATAATCGCATACTCCTGTCCTTCTTCATCATAAAGAGAACTGGTGCTCCCCATGGAGAATGACTCCGTCAAATGAATCCCTGAGACAATAACTCATCTAGCTAGATTTGTAGCTCCCTCATCTCAACAGGTGCCATACGGTATGGAGCTTGAGAAATCGGCACGGTGCCTGGCTACAACTCTATTCAAAACTCGACCTCTCTCACTTGAGGTAATCCTAGTATGTCCTGAAAGACATTTTGGTGCTCTGAGACTACTCGTGTCTCACTCAAATCTGCACCCCGATCTCGTAACATCACCTCCTCGACGTATGGCAGATATGACTCCGTAAACTGGTTGCCTCTAGACGTCGCTACCACTAACATAGATCCATCAAAAGCTCTCAAACTGACTGTCTTCGCAAAACAGTCGATACTCACATGGTAGGAAGATAGTCAATCCACGCTAAGGATAACATCAAACTTAGACATACGCAACACGATCAGGTCTATCACGAACTTGGAATTGTCCAAGCAGATGATACATCTCCTAGAAACACTCTCTAAAAGAAATGTCTCCCCTAAAGGAGTAGATACAGATAAAGGGAAATCTAATGGCTACGCCACAAGATGGAGACTAACCAAAAAATCGTAGGAGATAAAAGAATGTGAAGCGTCAAAGTCAAAAAGAATACGTACTGGAAATGAATTAACAAGGAAAGTACCTTCCACCATCGTCCCGCTCGTTCCATGATCACGAGGAACAATAACATACACTCTACCAGTCGGCTGTGCTGCATGACCTGGAACATATGGGACTATCAGTCCCTGTTGGATCTCCTGAATCACTCGTACCTATCCCTCAATCCTCGGGACTACTGGAGGTGCCTCAATCCTCAACTGCTAACCCTGATTGCGATCCTGAATGCGGTTCTGCTGCTGTTGCGGATTCCTACCCTGCTGGCCTACTGCGGGTGCGCTGTAGCACTCTGCTACTCTATGACCCGACTTGTTGCAATTGAAACAAACTCCATAAAACTGGCGCTGCTATTGCATCCTCTGATCCTGCTGATTGCCCTTCTTATGGGGACCCTGCTGATGTGGAACCTTATTATGATGCTGGGGTCCTCCTGAGCCTGTAAAAGGTCTCTTACCCTTACCTTTATACCCAGACTATCCTAACTTAGCATTTCCATCTTTACCCTTGATAAATATAACTGTATTTGTGTCCTGCGCTATGGCGGCATCTGCCACCTCTCGCACTGAATGCAATCTCGGAGATACTAGATATCAGCGTAAACCTGGACGAAGTCCCATCATGAACATCTGGGCATGCCTCTCCTCGGTGTGCTACATGCAAGTGAATCGAAGTAGTTACATGAACTTACTCTCAAAATCTATCACTGATATATCCCCATGCTCCAATCGAGCCAGCTCTAACTCCTTTCCGACTTTCGATGCAGTCAAAACATACTGCTCTTTAAAGAAATATACAAAAGTCTTCCATGAGGCCGTCATCCTCTGCTCTGGGATAAAACAAACCCGATACCATCCTCCTGCATCACCCTTGAGGCTGAAAGCTGCTAGCCTCTATTTCTGCACAGTATCTACATTAAGCATGTTCAAAATGTTGCTCACATCCTCCTTCCACTTGTGCGCTACAATAGAATCTGTCGAACCATAGAACTCTGGAGCCTTCAACTTCCGGTACCTCTCTACCAGGTGAAGCCAAGCCTCCCGCTCAGTCACTCCATCATAAATTAAAAGTGGCAGTGTGACTACCGGTGTCTCCTCTGGTATCTCCTACTGAATGGGTGTTCTCTGCCGAACCTGATCTACTAACTGATCCTCTATAGCTGCCAGACGAGCTGCTAACGGTGCTATGAGATCCACTAAGTACTGCGGAGCCTGCTGTGGCTCCGGCTCTCTATCAACTTGCTCAACTCTCTGAGCACGAGTACCTCGTCGTCCACTTCCTCTTCCTGACATCTATAATATAAAAGTAGAGCTTATTACACAATAAATAGAATCTCTAGCAGGAAAAGATATAATGTATACCAATAAGTAAATCGTATCACATATTACTCATAGAATGCCTTATTATTCAAAGCAAATAGTTCATCATAAAAAAATTTGTAATTTTCCGCGTACATATATAATACGTCCTCACTCATACTAGGAATTCCTAGCAGACTGTATACATGATTCCTAGGAAACTCTATCCTAACTCCACAATATGATACCGGAATGATCCTAAGGATATTGGAACCTAGAGTTCTGATACCAACTGTGAGGCCCCGAGTTTCACACGAGGCTGTAGTCTAAGGCAAAACCCGGATTGTCAAACCTTCCAAGCACCAAACACCAAGCTACGACATGTTTTACAATCACAGTCACTATCTCTCTAGTGGAAACAACAAATAAGTGAAAGTACCGACAGGTAAATAAAAGAAATAGAATAAGCCAAGCATACATAGAAGCAATAAGAGAATACTCATCAATGAGCCCAACTGAAATGGAATAGAAATATCTCTGAGTCTAAAATAACCTCAAATACAATGAGTCAAATAAAGTATCACTGCGACTCTCAACCTCTACAAAATATAATAAAAATCTAAAGTTTGAACATAATCAACTAACTGTTGAGTTCTGAATAACTACTAAAATAGTAAATAGCTAGATAAAATCTATGAAGAAGTCCCATCAGCCTGCGACTCTCTGTACGCTGGACTCGCTGCCTGAAAAGGGGGGAAAACAACGAGCGACAAAGCACTATAGCAAGAACATCTCTACCTCTCCCTAGGGGAAGGGGTAGGAGTGTATAGAAAATATAGAAAGTACATAAATATAGAATCATTCATATACATCTAACTGGAGATTAGTATTTAGGAATCCACAACACGAGAGTTAGTATGTCGAGTGAAATAATCCAAATAAGAAAACCCTCTTGTATATTCCATGTCTCAAATTGTGACTCCCTAAATACTAATTCCAAACTCTATGAATGATTAACAAGAAACAAAAAGATAATACTCCAAACCTCAAACCTGTAGAACAAATATCTCATCCTAATCTACACTCGGGTAGATGGATTTGACATAAAAGAAACTCATCCAAATAAAAGTCAACCACACACCATGTCGTGTAAGCCACGGTCTCAGAGAAAGCACCCTACTTACGGTTATTCAATATGGAAGCAAAATTATACTTTATATTACTTACAAATGTGCAACTCTTATATATATTAGCGATACTATTGTAATACTCTTACTTAATCGCTCTGCGGAAATAAGTTTCATCTCTCTATCCCGAAAACATAATATGATGATACTTTTGTAATACTCTTACTCAATCGCCCTGCGGACCTAGTTCAGTTTAAGATCGATCTTAAAGTTATGATGAATGTAGTATAAGTAAGGTAAGAATGACGGTTATTTGGTAATCCACGGAATTGCGTTCGGAATAGGTTTCATCTCCCTATCCCGGAAACATAATATGACGATACTTTTGTAATATTTTACTCAATCGCCCTGCGGAAATAGGTTTCATCTCCCTATCCCGAAAATATATTATTTGTATACTTTTCATATTTAGTATGTTAATACAACATATTTTAACCATATATGTGCATATCTCGATGTACGTGTCCATATCTGGTGTTTACTGACATCTTAGATGTTAAACACTTCAAAGTTCGATATTTTAGCTCTTCGACCACCTTCGACCGCATCTTCAGCCGTCTTCGACCGCATCTTCATCGCCTCTTCGACGACATTCTAGCTCTTCGACCGCATCTTCAGCCGTCTTCGACCGCATCTTCAGCGCCTCTTCGATGACATTCTAGCTCTTCGACCGCATCTTCAGCCGCCTTCGATCGCATCTTCAGCCGTCTTCGACCGCACCTTCATCCGCTTTCGACCGCCTTCGACTGCGCCGAATCCTGAGGTATGTCTCCCCCCCTCTCTCTGAGCGCCTCTCTTTCGATCGGTACTGGGACTTTTTTATGTAAATTAAAAGGGGATTTGTTATGAGCAAGTGGGAGAGGGTTTTGTTAAGTAAATAAAAAGGGGTTACAGACAGGTGTCCTTTGTTAGCCCATGAAGTTTCATGTGGGTTTATAGAAAACCAAATTGAAAGGAAACAAATTGGGTTTAAGACGCAGTAGTTGGACTAAGATATGTAAACAGGAATGCTCAAAAACAAAATGGGTTTAACTGTTTAAGACCGAGAATTATGAGTAGTGTATGATATTTGTATAACAACCGAGAATTATTTTGTTAGGATATTTTGAATTAATTAATATGAAAGATATTTGTATAACAACCGATATGGCAATCCGATATTTAGTCCATGTCCCCCGATATATCCCCGATTTTCGCTATCCGACATGGATTTCAGCCGTCCGACATGAACCCGACATCCGATATTTAAAACCTTGGATGGAGCCAACCAAACTAACTACAAAGGGTTCGGTTTACCCCTGTCTGTTTCACCAAATTTCTTACGGTTTGAGAGATATTAGCGTTTTTATCAGTTTTGAACTTTTTTGCTAGGAATTAAGGTAATTTTTATTACCTACAAAACCCCCTCCAAAGTTTTCAGACCCAAATCAAGTTGCATGGGGCTGACATACTTTGGATTTTAAGGCCTGCGAAATAAGTACTATTCATATGAAATGGGGAGCCTTCCAGCGAACTTGGTCATTCTAGCGAAGTTGAACTCTTCAAACGCAGGCTTTTGCCCTTAGCATGGTAAGTTATCGAGGAGTTTCTCTTAGGCTTAATACTAAGATTTCTTCTCTATCCTTAGTCATTCAAGGCGTTGGATTAAGTGTTTGAGCATGATTACAACAGTTAATGTCACGCCCCGCTTCCCAAAATACCAGTGAATCGGGACGCGAGCAAGCCCGCGACGTATTAGACTGAGAAGAGATAAGTGCTAGACCTCTTCTTCTCAATCTAATACGCTAAGCGTCTGGAAATAAAACAATACGAAGTCACAGGTCCCCGATCACACATAGCAAGAATATAAAGACAACCCAGAAATAAAATAGACATATCATCAATGGTAAATCATCCCAGACATAAAATATGGGTCAAACGTGCCCTTATACAAATCTGAACAAATGAATACTAAAGAAATGTAAAATACAATGATCCAACGGAAAGAAAATGCTACAAAGAAACTGAAAGGAATGACTAAGTTTCGGCTTCTTCTTCTGCTCCGTCTGCAAGGCACTCCTGCTGAGAATCCTCTGGCTCTTGCTAAACATGTTCTTCCTCTAAGTCTGACGTACACCAGAAGCTGGACCTGTTCTTCCTCTAAGTCTGACGTACACCAGAGAAAACAGGTGTACGTCAGGTGCATGGCGCACGGCAAGACCCGACCCCACAAAACAAAAAGAGCGAACAAAAACCCAATGCGAAAACGAAATAACAACAGAAATGATAAAGAAACATGCAACGGAAATCCAATAAAATCAATCAAGTAACAAGACGATCATGCAACTAGAGATCAGAAATCATCCAAGTCACAAGGTTATACAATAGATGTAATTGGTATTTAGAAATCCACAACATAAAACATAGTACGTCGAGCGAAATAATCCAAACAAGGAAACCCTCATGTATATACCATATGTCTCAAATTGTAGATAATTAAATATTAACCTCAATCTTCGTATGAAAAGAAAATATAACTGGTCCGCATCTCACATGTATCCATAAATCCTAACCAAAGTGACGACACCGATTCACTTTGATCCAACAAACCAACCCCAGTGGCGACACAGCTAAGAAACAAGGTCATGTAACTAGTCATTCTATGACGGATCACTGGTTCACATCTCACACAAAGTCAACGCTCATATTATCGGATAACTGACTGTTCGCATATCCCCCACGTGCATCCAAACAAATAAATTCAGGAATCAAAGTAGCGACACCGATCTACTTTGACCCAACCAATCAGCCCCCAGTGGCGACACCGATCCACTGTGACTCAACAAATCAATAAATCCCAGTGGCGACACCGATCCACTGTGACTTACCAAACCAACCAATCCAGTGGCGACACCGATCCACTGGTACGAACCTGGAAGATATATCAACAGTCTTATCCGATTATATAAACATAGACTTTCCCATCCCCACTCATCTTGTTTTTCTAAGTCAACAACACACGAATCTCTAGGTCTTATTCATGTCACACATATCACTATAGTCATAAACTCCTAACGATTCTCAATCACAATAAGGAACAATCAAAAGTAAACATGTCAAATACAGTAAAATAATCACAAACATGAAATGTAATCATGAATCAGCAACTACGTACTTCAGAAAATAATTCCTTTCCCAAAATAATTTCTTTTAAAAATTATTTTCCATTATAATAATCCAAAATATTCTCTTTCCTAGAATAAATTCTTTAAAATTATTTCTCATCAATTATTATTCTAAAATAATTATCAGCAACTACGTACTTCAGAAAATAATTCCTTTCCCAAAATAATTTCTTTTAAAAATTATTTTCCATTATAATAATCCAAAATATTCACTTTCCTAGAATAAATTCTTTAAAATTATTTCTCATTAATTATTATTCTAAAATAATTCTTTTTCTCAAAATAAATTCTTTTTAAATATTATAAATTCTCCAAAATGATTCCGTTATCAAAATAAATTCTTTCACTTCATTATCATTATTCCGAAAATACCAAAATATTCACTTTCCTAGAATAAATTCTTTAAAATTATTTCTCATTAATTATTATTCTAAAATAATTCTTTTTCTCAAAATAAATTCTTTTTAAATATTATAAATTCTCCAAAATGATTCCGTTATCAAAATAAATTCTTTCACTTCATTATCATTATTCCGACATATATAAATTAGAAATAACGAGTCAAGAGGAGCGGGATCTTGCCTACGATGTAGAGGGGGCTGTTTGTGTGGCCGAGGGAAGGACGAGGGTTGGCGGATCTCGGGCTTGCCGGCGACAGGGAGGCGAGTGGGGACTGACGGTGTTTCAGGAAGGAGGTCAGAGAGGTGGTGAGGCGGTGACTGGCACTAAGGTGGGGTGCGGCTGGAGTTGGGTCGTCGCACTCTTGATCGCGGAATTATCAAGAGTGGGTTGTGAAGAAGAAAAAAGAAAACACACAAGAATTGAGTTGGTCGAAGGAAAATAACTTCTCTAGATTATGAGAAATAATTAGATTACATATCTTTCTCTTACAATCTCTCTAGATCAAAGAACAATCTCTCTGATCTCCTTTCTGAATACCATCTGGTTAGAAAATCCTAGAAAAGTCATGTTTTAATATGTATCAAACACAAAAGCTAAAGTGAATAGGAAACTAGAAGTCTGGCCCAACCCGACTCGCGGTCGACCGTAGAGACACATGCGGTCGACCGGATAGAACAAATCTTCCATGAGGATCACTAAGCTCCCAAAGCAAGGAAGAAGATACACCCGTATCAACCCTCTTGGGATTAGTTTTTATTTTTGTTTATTTTCTATTTTTTAATTCGCCTTTTGGCTAGAACCCTCTAGGGAATTGTCTTTTTTTAAAGATGTGGAACTAATACTTGTGGGAACTCTAGAAATTATGTGAAACTAGCTAGTGGAATCAATTCTAGATTTCTTATATCTCTTATTGAATCCTTCATCTTTTACTTTCATTATTTTCCTCTTTATTCTTGATTTTTCTCTCATTTGTTTCTTGATTTTATTTCCTTCATCTTTCTTTCTTC
>NC_033803.1:29626960-29630632 GCF_001876935.1 Asparagus officinalis | reverse complement strand
AAGCCGAGCCACCCTGAGGTGGCTCGGTGGCCGAGCCACCTTGGGGTGGCTTGGCCAAGAGCCGAGCCACCTCAAGGTGGCTCGGCACAGTGCCGGCCACCTCGAGGTGGCCGACAGTGGCCGACGGTGGCCGACGTTTCTCTTTTTGCGGGCACTGTCCTGAGAGCCTATAAATAGGCCACCCCCTTGTCATTTGAGAAGGTTGGAAATTTTGGAGAGAGGCGAAGCCCTGCTGGATTGGAGACTCGGAACTTAAAAAAGATTGAAACTTTGGGACTTCGGGGACTCACTCCTTCAGATCTGGTGCTCGGCGATCATCAACGTCAAATAAGGCAGGTGTTCGAGAGGATCAGATCTCAGATCTACGCAGGCATACTCCGGATCTAAGCTTGGTCTTAGATCCCGAGACTTGGACGATTGTTTCCTTGGTGAAACAATCCTCCCCGGCTATTATTTCCTTGGTGAAATAATACCCGTTGTACTGCGTAGATCCGACCGGATCTAGATCGCGCGGTGGTCCACGGCAAACAACCCCGGCGCAGGCAAAGAACCCACAAAGCGAGCGACCGCAAAACAGGAGCTCGCGATTCGTTCGACACAAAAGGAGAAAAGTTGTAATCTTTGTTTATTTTTATTTGATTTTCGTTGTAACCGGATCTTATAAAAAGACCGGATCTTTTGTAACTCAAAAAGTTGTAACTCAAGATGACAATGGAATCAATAACAAAGAAAGACACGAATTTTCCAGCGAACAATCTGGCGACCACAGTGGGAGCCACCGATCTCGCTGCCGAGATCGGAGCGTCGCAGCCGCGGATCTTGATCCCAGTCGTGGAGGAGGTCGAATACGAGTTCGATCAGACCAAGTTCGAGGAATACCTTTCATCCTCGTCTAGATCAACCTCCCCCCGCAAGTCCAAGAAGTCCAAGTTCTCTTCCAACAGAAAGGTGCGTTGGTACGAAGAAGTTGAAGCTACCAACGACGACCTCATCTCGATTGACGCCAAAGTTGCGTCAGATGAGGCTCCACCAATCTCCAACCAGATCAAGCTGGTTCCAACCAATTCCTCCGTCACCAAAGGAGCGGTGACTCTCTCAAAGAGAGCCCGCCAAAGGCAACGCCAACGCTTGGCCAAACAATTCGCCAAAGCGATGGAGTCCACCGACGGAGTCCGCTACAACGCGGGTCTGAAGAACAAGAGAGGCAAACAGCCTCAACAACAGATGAACGGCGCCTCTTCCAAGCCGCCAACAATGGAATGGGTCCGTGTCAAACGGAATCGTTCGACGCTGGAAGAACGCATCCGCAAACGCCGCGCACTATCAGCGCAGGCACGGGCTCAAGCCGAAGAAGCCCGTAGAAAGTTGCAGAAAGAAGTGGCCAAGAAGCCGCCACCAACTCGCAAAGTTTGGAGGCCAAAGTCTGAAGCGGCAATTCAGGCTAAGGAGCAACCTTTGCAGCCTCCAACCAAAATTCAACCTCCGGCGAACCCAGCTAAGTCGCCGAGAATTCCCATAGCTACTCCGGGAGATCATGCAGAATCCTCCCGAAGAAGAAAGCCAGTCTTGGAGCGCCTCGGTCCAATTCCCGATGAGCGAAGCAAAGCTCCGATCCAAGAACGTTTGGGCCCACTAAGAAAACCCCGAACGAATCAACACGCTGGGGGTCACCGCTACCTCCAACATGACAAGGAGCTCAAGGCAACTGCGCGCGCTAATTTGCGCATTGAGGTCCAAGAGCCCGCTGAGAATTCACGCCCAAAAAGGCATGTCTCAAGGCGCGTGACTCTTGAAAGTCCAAGGAAGGCAATTCGCCCTCAGATGGAAACATTATCATCTGATAGTGATAATGTTATACCTGAGAAGTCGTGCCCACACACGATAGGTTACTCCGACTGTCAAAATGACGAGTTGTACTATCGTGCTGGGGGTACGAACAAAACAAGAAAAAGAAGCCCTCAAGGGCTCGAAACTCAGTGCCCATGTGCCAAGCTCATTCGGGTAGTACTGTCTCAATGCAACTGCATCAAGGGAGTCCCCGAGAGAATTTCAGTGTTCGAAAGGCTCGGCACCGAAACGCCAAAACCAAGGTATAGGCGTTTCCGGCAAAGAAGAACGGTGGTTAAAGACGGAGAATTTCCGAGGGTCACCGCCAACATGACCAGCAAAGAGACATCGACACAGATTGATCTCAAATCGTTTCTGGAAGCGTCCCGGCGTGTAACCCGTCTGCAGTCCGGAGCCATCGCACGAGGAACTTATGGTAGGGTTCGGACAAGATTGCCTTCGGAAGATGAAGAATCGGATTCCTGCTCTGCTGTCGCATCGGACAATACAGTGTCCAGCGAAGGACAACCCCGCGAGTCATTTATGATAAGCGCGGAAGAAATGGCCAAGATGCTTGAAGACGCTTTGGCTAAACAGAAAGAAAGTTTCAAGTTTGAGATGCAGATGGCCATGCAGACTATGAGAGAGATGCATGAGCAACAAATCCAGGCGTTCAGGAACCAACAAGGTGAACCAAGTCACCGTAATCAGGTTGTTCAGGAAGAAGAGCACACGGATAGGGATGGAGCTCACAATGCCAATAACCCTCCCGTCAATGCAGGGGGTGGTAACGAGGATGCCAACGAGGATACAAGTGAAGACTTGAAGATCAAAGATCTCGAGAGCAAAATCAACACATTGATCTCCGCTCAAGAGACGAAGAAAACAGGCATTCCCTGTCCATACCCACGAGAATGGGAATCGATCCCCTATCCGGCGAAGTTCAGTTTAATCAACTTCACGCCGTTCGATGGGAAGGGTTCCCCCACTCAGCATTTGATTTATTTCAAATCGCACTTGGGTATTATCTCCGGCAATGAGCCTCTGATGGTGCGGTCATTCGTTGGCACTCTTCGCGGAGCCGCCTTCGATTGGTACCGCCGCCTCAAGCCAGGAAGCGTAAGCAGCTGGGACGATATGGAGACCATGTTCCTCGCCAACTTCTTCGATGACGACACCGAGATATCTATCGGATCATTGCTCGATGAGAAGCAGAAGGACGGGGAGTTAGTCGACACCTTCGTCAAAAGGTTCCGGAACAAAGCGATGAATTGCCGGGACCCGATCACCGAGGAATTCATTCTCCAGACCTGCCATAATAATCTGGCGTTGGACGTGCTGGAAGCAATGGGGACAGCACCGTCTGACACTTGGAAGGATCTGAAGGTTCGAGGGGAGCAGGCTGAGCGATTCCTTAGAAGGAAAAAGGCCGAGAGGAACCAACCGACGGATAATCCGCTGAACTCAAACTTCGCCTCTCGTACTGGTGGTGCTAATCAAGCGTCACAACAGCAATCTCGAAGGCAGCAAAAGACTTCGGGTCCGAGACTCCAAAGAGAGTATTCCTTCAAGGATGAAGACGTTCCAGCCATCTTCGAATCCCTCCTTGAAGGTAACAAGATCAAGCTACCACCTATCACAAATCAGGAGGAAGCTGACAACACTACGGACCCAAAGTACTGTGCATACCACAGGAGGGTCGTTCATCCCACCAAGGATTGCTTTGCTCTCAAGAATAACATTCAGACCTTTGTTGAAGCCGGCGTCATAACGCTGAGGTAAGCCAATTGAGAATGGCAAAACTCCAAAGAGTATACGAGTATAAACTGTTTCTCAATCCTCCGA
>NC_033803.1:29619539-29625960 GCF_001876935.1 Asparagus officinalis | reverse complement strand
GACTCGTTTCTTTTGTAGAAGAGGCTGGAATACTTTGGATGTGATTTGGCCTAGCCTTCAGTCGGCGTAAAGGACCTGTAATTAGTTTCAACTCTTGGCTCCTTCGATTTTCGGTCTATTCAATGCTTTGATGAATAGCCGAAGTTCTTCCGGCGCTGCGTTTATCGCTTGGCCGTCGTCGGAGTCTCGAGTCTACAGCTGATGAATTGAGTTTGGCTCGTGTCATTGAGTTGACTTTGAATTGACTATCTCTGTCATATTGTGCTGACTTAAGGTTTCAGATTATCGTATGTTGACTTTTGGTCACAACGCGTTGACTGGCGTTGATCTAGGGTTACGCATTGACCGGCGTTGACCCTAGGGTTTCGAACATCGAACGTTAACTTTTTGGTCGCAACGCGTTGACTGGCGTTGACCTAGGGTTACGATTTGACCGACGTTAACCCTAGGGTTTCGAACGTCGAACGTTGACTTTTTGGTCGCAACGCGTTGACTGGCGTTGACCTAGGGTTATGCGTTGACCGGCGTTGACCCTAGGGTTTCGAACGTCGAACATTGACTTTTTGGTCGCAACGCATTGACTGGCGTTGACCTAGGGTTACGCATTGACCGGCGTTAACCCTAGGGTTTCGAACGTCGAATGTTGACTTTTTATCGCAACGCGTTGACCGGCGTTGACCTAGGGTTACGCGTTGACCGGCGTTGACCCTAAGGTTTCGAATGTCGAACGTTGACACAGTTTATACTCGTACGTTTACTGGAGTATACACAGTTTAAGCTCTTAAGGTATTGGAGCACGGCGGTCCCAAGTTTCAGGGTTGCAGGACCAACTGTTAAAGCTGATTCATCTGCATTTGTGGATCTTATTTTAATGTTGTTAGATAATCGAGTCACGAGACCAACCAACAGAGCTGATGCATCAATGACTCGCACTTATAGAATTTTTGGCAAATTCTCAGCCATCAACGGGTTTGATGAGCCTTTACCGACTACCGTTTGAGTCGGGCCAGCATGCAGATTGTTTAGATCCGTTCTGCACATAACGTTGTGCTTAAAGAGTTAACTCTTTTAGTGCTACGACATTGAATACGTAGACTTCGTCTTTCTCACGGGAATAGACTACCCGGCAACGCGTGTTAGGCGCTGACTTATCCTTACTTAGGATTCAGGATAAAAATCCCCAGACTCGGATTCTGGTGTCTTCTTCAATCGGTAAAAGACTAAACCGGCAACGCGTGTTAGGCGTTGACTTATCCCTGCTTAGGCTTCGGGATAAAATTCCCCGCGCGTGTGATGGTGTCTTTTTCAATCGGCGAAAGACTAAACCGGCAATGTGTGTTAGACATAGACTTTGGGATTTTTGGCAAACCCCCAGCCTTCAACGGATTTGATGTGCCTTTACCGATTACCGTTTGAATCGGGCTAGCATGCAGATTGTCTAAATCCGTTTCGCATGTAACGTTGTGCTAAGAGAGTGAATTCTCTAAGACTTTGTGCTATGACGCCGAATACATAGGCTTCGCCTTTGTTACGGGAAAAGGCTACCCGGCAACACGTGTTAGGTGTTGACTCGTCCCTACTTAGGCTTCGGGATAAAATTCCCCAAGTTTAGACCTTGGTGTCTTTTTCAATCGGTGAAAGACTAAACCGGCGACGCGTGTTAGGCGTAGACTTATCTCTATTTAGGAGTTGAGATAAAATTCCCCGTGCACAAAGTGCCCGGATTGGAAATTGGGAATTGAGTCTTTTATTAGAACAAAGACGGACTGGGAAGCGGGAGAGGAAGAATTTTATATTCTATCTTCCGGGACTGAAGAGGAAGAATTTTATATTCTATCTACAATCGGAAAGGAAACTCAAGGTGGGATTTCCACCCCCAGAATCCGAAAGGATGAAACTAAGAGTGGGATCTCCACTCCGAGAATCGGAAAGGTTCGTACGACCCTAACTTTTATAGGATTGGTCATTTGAATCAAAAGAATCCCTCATTCATTGAGGAGAAAGCCCAATTTCGACCCTAACTTTTATAGGTTTGGTGGAAAAAGGGAAAAGATGGAAGTCTTTCGTTTATCAGGAATCGAGAGAGGAATTTGGCTTTGGCCCTAACTTTTATAGGTTTGACCTGAAAGCAAAGAAAGTGGAATACAGGTAGCAAAGAAAGTGCCAACTCGTATTATCACTCAAAGGGAGACTTTAATGCTAGGTGATTAGGACCTAGCACGTTAAGTCTGAGAAATTCCAACGACGGGCAGATGGAAATGTTGGTGGATCCACTGTCGTTTAATTTGATCAGCGGATGGTTTGGTGAGGAAAGATTAACCTATCAGAGGATTGGATCTCATCTCACAAAAATAACTCATAAGAGTTAGAGAATTTTGATAATAAGAAGAAACGTTCCAACGTTCTGAATTCGAGCAAGAATTTCTTATTCATCACTTCTACAATGATTGGGTTATCCCTAAGAATACCTCATATGATGTTCTTCTGGAAACTTCCTGATACATTGGTTATCCTGGAGATACTAAGGATAGTATTTTTTCAGGAACTTGTCATTTATCGGCATCATAAGCCGGTCGCCGTCCTTGGTGACTAAGCGATATGCGCCACTCGAATAGACTGTCTCTATTACGAATGGTCCCTCCCATTTGGGTTCAAATTTATTGAGAATCATTAAAAACTTCAAGAGACTGATTCAATAAGCAATATTTTATTTCCAACCTCTTTTTATTGATATCGGGTTATCCTTAAGAATATCACGTATGATGTTCTCCAGGAACTTCCTGTTAGATACAAAGGAAACAGTTTACACTCATATACCCGTTGGAGCTTTGAAAGAAGCAGTTTATACTCGTATACTTTTCGTAGTGTGGTGGTCATTCTCATTCGGTTTGTTCTGCCATTGAGACGCCGGCTTCAACTAAGGTCTGTATTGTATTCTTGAGAGTGATACAAGTCTTGGTGGGATGACGGATCCTCCTGTGGTATTCACAATATTTTGGGTCTGAACTCTCGCTGGCTTCCTCCTGGCTTTTAATAGGTGAGAGCTTGATTTTGTCGTTTTTTAGGAGGTACTTGAGGATGGCTGGAACCTCATCATCCTTGAAAGAGTATCGTTGCATCTGAAGTGACTGTTGTGGCGATCGCTCCCACGGCTGTCGTTGTGACGTTTGATCAGCAGCGAACCTGGGTACGAACTCTGATTGGCTTTCCTCGACCCTCTTTCTTTTAGGATAGCGTCTAGTCGAGGTGGTGACAGACTCAACTTCTTTCTGCTTCTCGCCTTCACTTTCATTTTTCTTTAAATGATGTCGAGAAGTAGGAATTGGGCCACCCCCAGTGTTATTGAAGGATCTAGTCGTACCACCCCCAATGTTATCGAGGGGTGAATCAGTCTTGATAACCATATTCAAATTCGAACCATTATTATCTGTCCTATCTGGAATAGGCGTGATTGGGGTAACGCAACAGCTAGACCCAGCTTGATGATCCGATTTAGGAAATTTACACCTTTCAGCTTGCAACTCTCTTATTTGTCGCATAGCCAATTCCATCTTACCCTCAAATTCTTCTTTCTGCTTGATTAATGCTTCTTGAACTATTTGAGTGAGCTGGTCAGGAGTAATGTTGAACGCATCCCTAGTGTTTTTAGAGAGACGTGATAACTCGTGTAGAGTCACTTTTACTGGGATGTTAGCCAATTGGGTCATAACATCAAAGTGATATGAAATATTTGGATCTCCCAGTTTATCTCTTCCAATCTGCTGATTGAATCGAGACTGCCTCGGGTTTTGAACATCTTGGTGCAGGGGATCCTGTTGGGTCCTCTCAGCAGGTGCGGGGGTAGTTGTAATAATCTCCACCCCATCCAGTCGACCATACTCATTCCATGTTCATTGTCGAAAAATGAGAAAGCAGGCATTGCTTCGTCATCTTCCCCTGGAACAGCAGAAGCTCCATAACAAGACTTACCTTTTCCTTTTGACTTCTTCTTGGACGAGGATCCAGTCCATTGTTCATCTCTAATCAAATCTGGGTGAACCCAAAGAATATCACCATTCGGGGCTGTGTGTGGCACAAGTCCTTTCTGGCGTTGCTTGTGAGGATCATCGTTTACAGTCTTCACTGCTGCATTTATTACCGGCTCATGTTGGAACCAGTTCAAGGGAACAGAACCGAAACTAATCGATACTGCGTTCGCATCCACTTTCTTCTCCTTTGGCTGCTTCATGGTAATGACCCCGACGTCGATTAGAGCCTGGATCTTATCTTTAAGGGCATAGCACGCCTTGGTAGGATGGTGCACCGCTCCATGGAATGCGCAGTATTTTGGATCGCTAATTCTTTTAGCATCTTCCTGATCCTGGACCGGAGGCAATTTGATCTTGTTATTCTCAATGAGGTACTTGAAGATACCGGGAACTTCATCCTCTTTGAACGAATAGACCTTTGGGAACTTCGGCTCCGAGGTTTTTGGCTTCTGGGTCTGCTGTTGCCACCTTGATTGTTGAGGCGCCTTTTGCTGCTGCTGCTGCGGCTGTGCTTGCACCTCGAACGTCTGATTCGCGTCCACGGCATTTGCATGTGCTTTTCCTTTACCCGAGTGTTATTTGCTATTTGGCCCCTTTCCGCCTTCTTCCTTTTAAGGAATCGTTCGGCTCTTTCTCCTCGCACCTTCAGATCCTTCCAGGTCTTTGGCGGTGCCATTCCCATAGCTTCGAGGATGTCCAATGAAAGATTATTATGACAGGTCTTGAGGATGAAATCTTCGCTGACCGGATCCCTGCAATTCATTGCTTTATTTCGGAATCTCTTCACGAAGTTTTCGACTGTCTCACCATTCTTCTGCTTCTCATCAAATAGAGTGCCGATTGAGACCTCGGTGTCGTCGTCGAAGAAGTTCGTTAGAAACATATCCTCCATGTCGTCCCAACTGCTGATACTCCCCGGCTTGAGGCGACGATACCAATCGAATCCCGCTCCGCGAAGAGTGCCAACGAATGACCGCACCATTAAGGGTTCATTCCCGGAGATTATTCCTAAGTGAGACTTAAAATATATTAAGTGTTGGGTAGGGGAACCATTTCCATCAAACGGCGTAAAGTTGATTAAATTGAACTTTGCCGGATATGGAATTAATTCCCACTCCCTTGGGTATGGACATGGTATGCCGGACCTCTTCACTTCTTGAGCATTCATCAACGCGTTGATTTTGCTCTCCAAGTCCTTCATTTTCTTGTCTTCACTCGTATCTGTCTTCGAGTGGCTTCTGGGAGAGGTAACGTGGTCCTCTTTTGCATTATCATCCAAGGGACCGCCTCCGTTATTGTTGTTGACAGGAGGAATAGTTATGTTGACATTATCTTCTTCCCGTTCATTCTCCTCTTGATTCGGATTATTGCGACGACTGGGTTCTCCTTGGTGAGTTGTTAGAGCCGCGATTTGCTGGTCATGCATTTCTCTCATCTGCTGCATGGCCATCTCCATCTCGAACTTGAAAGCTTCCTTCTGCTTAGTCAGGGCATCTTCAAGCATCTTGTTTACTTGTTCAGCGCTAATCATAAGTGATTCGTAGGGTTGTCCCGCACTAGACGCCGTGTCATCGGATGCTATAGCCGAGTAGGAGTCTGAACCGGCATCTGACACCTCCTCTTCCAAAGGAAGTCCCTTTTGCATCCTTTGGTAATTCCTTCGCCTATTGGTCCCCGATCGCAATCGAGTCATACGTTGGGACATTTCGGCAAACTGATCTGGGCTAAAGCGTCATGTCGATTTGCCTCTGCAGTGGTGACCTTCGGAAATTCTCCGTCTTCGACTATCCTTCTTCTTCGTCGGAAACGCCTAGGCTTGGTCTCAGACGTTCCGGTGGAAATTCTTTCGAACACCGAAACTCTCCTTGGGGCTTTAGAACAACAGCACTCCGATAGCACCGCCCTGATGATGTTGGCACACGGACAGTGGGGTTCCGTGTCTCGAGCATCTCTCTTTCGAGACTTACCCGCACCCCCAGCTCTATAGTACAACTCATCAGTTTGATAACTGGAGCAACCCATAGAGTGTTGGCATGACTTCCCAGGTATAACACAATCATCATCAGACGAATGTGTTTCCCTCTGGGGATATGACGCTTTATTAGCGTTTTCAAAAGTCGCTCGTTCAAGTCTACGCTTTTGCGAGGGTGAAAACTTAACGGGCTCTTGAACTTCGACCTGTAATCCAATGCGGTCGGTAACAGGGGCTTTCCCTTTGTTATCTTTCTTGGGGGGATTAGCACGACCCCCAGTCTGGTTTGTTGTTTGGGGACCTTTCAACGGTCCCAATCGCTCCTTGATAGGTGCCTTGCCTCGATCTTCTGGTAAAGGGCCGAGGCGACCTCTCAAAGGAACCCTGGATCTTGAAGAATCCACGTTCTTACCTGGCTCCG
>NC_033803.1:29598482-29619104 GCF_001876935.1 Asparagus officinalis | reverse complement strand
ATATATATATAGAGAGAGAGAGAGAGAGAGAGAGAGAGAAATATGCGTATGCTTGGTACCAAGCACAAAAAGTTATGCTTGGTGTTTTCGTCGAAAGTTGCCTTCATCATTGATTTCATTAAAACTTCAAACGTTACAAATGAATTCAAACAACAAAGAAATAAAAATTACAACTTTCTTGAAAATAAACACAAGATCCGTTCGTCGTCTCTTGCTTGCGTGGGTCTTTAGCCTGTGACGGGGACGTCGATATCCGTGGACTACCTGGCAATCAGATCTGATCCAGAGCTTCATCGATCCGCGAGGAGATCTAGAAACTTGAAGCGCCTATCTCGATAAAAGCGAGATATTTGCTCTTCTTAGTATTACCACAACGGGATAATACTAAGGATCGGGTACGGGTGATGTAGATCTGACGAAGAGACTCTCTTGCGTTGAAGTGCTCGATCACTCTTCACTCCGGCAGGGCTTCGCCAATTCTCCAAAACTCCAGATCTGAAAAAATGAGGCCTAAGGCTTGTATTTATAGGCATGAGGGGTTGCGGAGCGGTTAAAACCACTTAAAGGGCCCAAATCCGCACTGAGACACCCTAGGGGTGTCTTGGCTTTGGCCGAGACACCCTTGGGGTGTCTTGACTTGGCCGAGACACCGTAGGTGCCTCAGTTTCAACTTTGAGACGTTTTTAATGCCCGTTTGACTGTTTTCGCTGTAACTTCTTTGTCTGAACTCGGATCTGAGTGATTCCAAATGCGTTGGAAGTCTGACAAAGAATTCTATCAGTTCCAATGGTTAGATTATCTATAGAATGAACGAGACACGAAGGGCGTTGTTCCTTTTGTAAACATCACAGGGTTCTCGATTAGCCTGTGTCTTCGTTATTCCGAAATCCTATCAGCTCACGTAGTTCGTCAGTTCACTTCAAGCGTTCACCGACATCAGTCGAACTCCTGTGAACCAGATAGTGATGTTCATTATCGTTCTTTAACACTGAGCTGTTCGTGGAGACCCATAGGCAATTTTCGATGCCTACACCCACGTTTCTTCTAACATAGCATGTCTCTCATTGGTGTTATTCAGGGTCTCGTAGGTAGCTCTGCTCTCATGGGTTAAGTTACTTATTTGTCTGTTTAACTCAGCGATTTGCTTAAGAATTTCGGAGAATTCGGGACTTGTACTGCCTGACATGCTGGACTCACTAATTGATCCACTTAACTCTCCTAATCGATAGGGTAGACCCGTGCGATAGATGAGATGAATGATGTGCACAAACAGCAAAATGAGATGAATGCGATTATTTATTTATTTATTTTTTTAATATCAAATAAAAGACTCAACTAAAAAAATTCCTACCCTAGAACCATGCTCTGATACCAAAAATGATGCGAAATAGGGGAGGGGGGTCTATCGGAATCAGCGATCTAATTTAAACAACGCACCGTTTCGCTAAATTTCATAATATTCGGTAGGAAATTAATTTAAAAACAATTAATGTGACAGATGGATTTTAACAAGATTTGTCTCAATAGTCATAAACAATTCCAATCTCGATCAATTTAATTGCAGTATTAATTATCGTTGTGCAAGTTCTACAATCAATATCAAGATTAACAATCACATGTTCAGTTACTCTCGACTCACTAATTTAATCAAGCAGTGAATATAAGATAAGAGTTTAGAGATGTATTATTCATGTAATTAACTAATAAATTGAGATTAACAAAAAAATATAAAAAGAAATTGATACCATCAGATCCAACTGAGTTGGAATCGAGTCTGATCAAATAACTAGATCTGAAGACAAACCCAATCCAAAGTCTCCTTTGTCTATGAGTTCTTCGATCTGAAATTGGGCGGAGAAAGGCGAAATGAGCGGCGGGTCTGTTCGACTACGAAGAACGACGAAAGAGCACGAGATCCGATGACGACGAGAGGCGCGAGCGACATTCGAGGACGAAGGACGGTGATGGTCGTCGACGAAAGGAGATCTGATATCGACGAGGCGGCGGGACGACGCGGGCGATGAAACTGATCGGAAGTGGAGGAGAACAGGACGTCGGCGACGTTGCTCGAAGGAGAAGAGAGCGGGGGAGAGGCTGCGGTTGTTGAAGGAAGAGAAACTCACGAGAGTTAATGGGGGCTGACGACTGGGAGGGGGGACTAGATCTAGGGTTTTTTTTTTCTTTTGTAATGAGTGGTGGAGATGGATCTGTGAGGGGAATGGAGGGATAGATGGATTTGGGGATAAGTAACTAGGGTTTCACACACCTAGAACCGGCATTTGGGTTTCACACACCAAATACAAAGAAATTCTCATTTGAGAAGAACTTAATTTTCATTCAATAATTCATTGATTTTCAATAGTCTCATACAACCTTATTTATAAAAAAAACTACGTGCACACAACGTGCAATAAAAATAGAAACAAACAATAATCCCTCAAATCACTCAACTACAATTAAACTAAATTTCAAAATTCAAAATTCAAATTTTAAATTTCAAATTTCAAATTTCAAAATTCAAAATTCAAATTTCAAATTTCAAAATTTAAAATTCAAAATTCAAAAATATATCAACTAATCAAATATTGTCATTTCTTGTCCTCATTAAAGTCCCTATGCAGTGTTGAAGAAGAGAAACTAATTGTTTCATGAGCCATTGGTGAAGAAGGAAGCAAGGGGCGAGCGCGTTCAAGAGGATCTCGTACAAACGCTTTTCATCACAGCGTTTAGACAAGATTATCTCCTATCCAAACCTTCCCTATAAATTAGTTCAAGATTTAAAAAGTTTAAAAATGATGTTCTTCATGCTTGAGTTTTTTTTTTGGTCAATGAAAATTTCATTCATCTTCCAATATGAAAATTTCAGTACATCACTGCTCAGTTAGAAAACTGAGAATACACTAATAGCTAACAGCTTACAACCTCAAATAGTTACAAAGTACAGATCCATTCCTTATCATCTGTCGAGAAAGATCCATTGAGTATAGTAGTTAGAATGATGAGCTTGATCTCCTTGAACAATTTGTGAGCAGACTTCACTTCTTGCTTGAAGATTCGAGTGTTCCTTTCACACCAGATGCTATAGACTGTTGCAGTGAGAGCTATTTTTTTAACTTTTTGTTTAAAACCATTCCCCCTCAATCTTAAACTGAACCAGTTCATAATCAGATCCCAATTACAGGACCTCCACCTGAATTGTAACCAGTCCATGATCAGAATCCAAACTTCCTTTGAAAATTAACATTCGAAGAAGAGATGATTCCTGCTCTCATTGCCAGTGCACCAGCAACAGTTGTTTTCATTCACAATACTCCTTTTGATCAGTCTGTCTTGTGTGAGCAAGCGATCATGAGCTGCTAGCCAACTGACGAAAGAATGTTTGGGCAAGCATGATGTCTCCCACATAGATTTATACCATGACACTTCAGGGGTAGCAGGGGATAGGGCAGAGTATAGAACAGAAAGTTTGATTTTAGAATCTCTGGTACATCTTTGAATTATTTGTATCAAGTTGTCAGCACCTCCGTAGAGTCTCAGAGCTTTGTCTCTGACTTTCAGTATATATTCCAAATGTCATTGTGCTTTAGATATGTGCCATGAATCCACCTGATCCAAAGATTTTCTTTGTTTGTATGAATGAGCCACATAATTCTAAGAATAGAAGCCATATTCCATATAGGAGCAGAATAGATGCCAAGACCTCTTTGTTTCTTGCTTAAACAGACTTTGTCCCATGAAATAGGATACATTTTTCGAACCTGGTCTGTTTTCCCCCACAGGAAAGATCTACACATTCCATCGATTTCCTGCAAGACCTTGATAGGCAGAACATAGTTTGATGTCCAATAAATTTGAATGCCTAGAATAATGCTTTTGATTATCCGTAATCTGTCTGCATAGGATAGCATTCTATTTTTCAAACAAGCTTGGAATTGATTTGATATTCTGTTTAACAGAGGAGAACAGTCATGATATGATAGCCTTTTGCATATCAAAGGAACTCCCAAATTCAAGATCCTGCCAATATGTCCTTTAGTGATTTCATCAACACCCCCATAGAAAATAATGAGGATCACCCTTAGAGAAAAGTAAGAGATCATCTGCAAATATTAAATGTGTGATCTTAAGCACACCACAACCATGATGAAATTTAAACTCCGTGTTCTCCTTAAGCTTCGACAATTTCCTAGAGAGATACTCCATGCCCAAATTAAACAAGTAAAGTGATAGTGGATCACCTTGTCTTAGACCCCTCTCTCCTTTTAAATAACCATGAAGGGTTCCATTCAATGATATGAAGTATTTTGTTGAAGAGATACACACCATAATCCAGTTTATGAATTTTACTGGAAAACCAAGGCCTAAAAGCATCTCATTTAGGAAGTTCCAGCTTATGGTATCAAAGGCCTTTTTAATGTCTATACTCAGCATAGTTCTTGGAGAAATGTGCTTCATATTGTAACTCTTCACAATCTCATTTGCAAGCAGGATGTTACTTGAGATATGTCTACTTTTTACAAATGCAGATTGAGCCTCATTAATTAGATAACCCATTACTGATTTTATCCTGTTAGTAAGGATACAACAAGCAATAGGCCTAAAATCAGATGGGGCCTTAGGGCATTTCACTTTTGGAACCAAAGTGATGGAAGTAGAGTTAATCATTCCCAGGATTTTACCAGATTGAAAGAAGTCAGAAATGGCCTTAGTTACCTCATCACCAATAACACTCTAAGATGACTTGTAAAAGGACATACCAAAACCATCAGGGCCCGGAGCTTTGTTATCATCCATAGAGAAGACTGCATTTTTTATTTCATCTCTGGTTATAGCATAGGATAAGAAGACTGCATTTTTTATTTCATCTCTGGTTATAGCATAGGATAAAGAATTTGCTTGAGCTTCACTTAAATAGGGACTTCATGCTTGAGTTTAATTTGTCTATAGCATAGGATAAAGAATTTGCTTGAGCTTCACTTAAATAGGGACTTCATGCTTGAGTTTAATTTGTAATTTTAGAACAAAATAAGATTTTGACGATAAATTTTAATCAAATGCTAGAACTGAAAATATTGTTTTCCTTAATATTGCTAATAGATTTATGATCGTGATCATTAGGACATTTGGAATTTATTTCGTTTATTAATCATGTTAAAATCGTGTAAAAATCAAGAAAAAGACTAATTTTGTCGTTAACTCTAATTAGATAAATCTTGAGAGTTCATTTATTGCTAAAAAGAAATATATATATATATATATATATATATATATATATATATATATTAGTATATAATATAATATTATAAATATAGATATATAACTATATAATATAATATGATATTATAATATATATATATATATTATATAAAAAACTCATTGATTTTGATCTAAATCTATGTAGATTTAATATCAAAATCAATGCAGTATATATATATATTGATTTACAGATGCAACAATCAGTATATAAAATGACGTATATATATATATATATATATATATATATATATATATAATAATTATATATATATATAAAATAATATATCAATAATAATAAGATACTAAATAAATCACAACAGAAAAATAATTAAATAAAGATTCAATGGTATCCTTCTCATAGGAGGGGATATTCCTCCTTGACTGACCTGTAAAAATTCACGAGTGATGGTTTGTGAAACTATCATTGAGTGCGAGACAATAACTAGGGAGTGAATATTGTAGCCACTCGGCTCCGTGTTGATAATGCTTGATGTTCCTTATTGTCAATAGTTCTGAATAACTTTGATAAACTCACCGGCACAAAGAGATGTGGGGTGAACTCACGCATTCGTATCGTATTCTGAAACGAAAGCGCCGCTCATCCCGATCCGCATCGCGGTGAATTACGTAAGTTTCTATTCATGAACATGTGCTACTCAACTCATCTTGTAAAAACGCAAATATCAGTGATAAGGGTTAAAATATAACAGAGTGGATTCTGATATATACTGGTCAAACTGACGATCTGCGCTTTCACACCAAGCACGTTGAGTAGAATAGGGATTATTGAGGGGTTTAGAAGCATCTATGATAAAGAAGCTCTACATGATTCTCAAGGGATAAATGTACGTGGAGGACGGGCAGTAGGACAATCTATCACAATGCTCCGCTCAGAGCTAAGTATAAGAAACGCACACCATCATAAAGATAGTTATTTAGAGGGCGTCCTAGTGGAGGAAATCCCCTCTATCTAGATGACCACAGAATTAGCTCACCTTCATAAATAGCCAAAAGTAATTGTTTTCTCACTATATGTCATGTATCGATATATACTATATTTATATATAGCTAATACGTTTATTATTCACGCTTATATATATAGACCAAAAATCACATGAGTAGACTCATCATATATAAATAATATATAATCATTTACAGCACAGGAACAAGCAAAAAACATAGTTGGGTGAGGCAAATCTACACCCAATGATCGCATATTGGCTAATTCAAGTGAGAGATATGGGTTGTGAAAGTAGATGTGTGTGATGATTATGTAAAGTAAACTGGATCAAATTTACAACCTATTGTCAATGAAAGACTACTGTCAATCATAGTTATCCCATAAGCAGAAAAATATTTCCGTATAAATATAAAATTTGTCTATAAGGAGAGTAATCCAATACAAATGGACACTAATTACATTGAATCATTGCAGAGACTTTGTTATGCATGAGTATACTTGGCAATATGTGTGAGACATTAGAATTAACTATCTCTTCGGGATAATAGTGGTCGGAAGGCATCAGGTAAAAAGTATACAAAATGACCATCTAAATTTTCTAAAAAACACAAACTAGATTACTCAAATTAAAATGTATAAAGAAATCAATATCTGATAATACGATCTCTACTAAAGCACAGAAGAGCTCTAACTGGTGTTCAAAAAAGGAAAGATTATTTTTTATTACAGATAAGAGGATAATTAGGAGATCACTCTTATCTATTAGTCATAGTCCCTGCATAAAACACGTTAGATAGCACATGAATTTTTACAGTGTTAACTGGTGATAAGTTTAGGATCGAAGTGTCGGCAAATTCACTCGAAATAGTATCGACAGATGTATAAATTGATATTAAAGCTTCAAACTGAACAAGATAGTTCAATTGAAAGATGTAAATCGAATGCTAGTTTTTTTAAAACATAAGGAGCCATTCCTAAAAATTAGTATTTTTCTAAGAGAATATATATATAAGATGCTCATTTTACTAGACCAGTCAGCTAAATGCCATTGGCAAAAGCAATTGAATCATTTCTCTGCGCAGTAGTTTGAAATGGTCAAAGGCCAAATGTTCTATATTTCTGGAGTTTGTTTGCTCTGTTTTGATGAGAGGTGTATCCTGTGCGTATTTCCAAGAGTCGCAAGTGATTTCGACGAAAAAGCTTGGCGGGAGAGATTTGTGTAGGGCACGCCTCGCGAAAAGTTGAAATGAGTTCACACTTCATAGATCCATGAATAATGTTGTAATACTTATGCCTAGATGCCTCACATTCCCTCTTTGAGTGGAAGAATTATGATAAAATATTGTGTTCGAAGACGATTCACATCATTTTGAGTAATAATAGAGTAAGCTTACAGTTAAAAAATCAGATCCCATCTCATAGAAGAGACAGTGTGATGAAAAATCATCATACTCCCTATATATTACAGTCGAACATAATTGTGTTATTTATAGACCCGCAAATATGGAACAGATGGCGACATCAGGAAGATTCGATCTATACATAGTAATCGTAAGCAAGTGTTTCAATTCAGCACCGAGCGTGGCGAAGAGTGCGATGAACCCTTGTGAACGAACTCTGTTTTACTAGGAACGATTCCAGGCTCAGCATTGCACTACGTGAGCGCACGATGGCGAGTTGTAATCAAAGCTCAGAATTTCATACCGATGAAGCCTACAAGCAAGACGTAGTGTTCATATAGTACACATATCTCTGCCAAGAAAGGTGTATAGTTTGGCCGGCTCTCGGGTAAGTGCCCAGACGACCCTGTCATAAGGGAGATTGGGAAAATGTTTATTATCTGCATGATATACAAAGACTAAGGCGCATAATTCAGTCGGGATCTTCTGCAATATATAAGGTAAATCGTAACGGATTACATCCGTCAGACATCAGAATCATGAGCGTTGTCGCAGAATCACTATATACGAATAGGGATACCGTCTCATCGGACAAGAGGAAGCGAATATCAAGTGAACTCATAGATCGTATGTAAATCTTTATGTTTGACGATGTATATATCCAAAGTAATAGTAGTTAAGGAATCAGATATGGTAGTATATATATTTCAAGCTAAATTAAGCGCATCCTACTTTACGCTTTATGACAGAGTCGCAATTCAGCCGTGAACAGCGGATTCTATAATATTATAGCAAATAAGAAAGAGTTTTCATAACGCAAGTAGTATAGAAAGTTGAAATGATGCCAAAAAGATAAGAACACCTAACCCAGAGGACTCTAAGCGACTTCACCAGTGAATTTTGTGTATGAGAGATAATATAAAGAGATACTAAACCATATAATATAGAGTTACATAAACTAAGCTACTAAGTTATGGAGTATAAATAAAATTATAAGATTAAAATACGCAAGAATAAATAATAGTGATCAAGGACTAATAGATACTCACTAGATATAGACGTCTAGATAATTCACAGTATACTAAAGTTCAATATGGAGTGTCTTATATGCTTTTTACTAAAGACGAATATTAAAATCTATATATTTAGAGTTGCACTATTAGATCAATATTGAAGAAAATTCTATACTAAGTTAAAATAAAGAAAGAGTAGATATTTCAGTAGGATAATGAATATAGAAATAATAGCGACAATCCTTGCAAACTTAATCTCAGTACATCGTCTTACTGCTTTTCATTCAGATATTTCATCATAAGCAAAATAAGATAAAGACAAAGAAAAATTTAAACGGGTGATAAAACTCAGTTTATAGATCGCTAGTAAAAATGTAATAATATTGGAATAGAGACGCATTTCATTCTAATTTAAGTTATCTTATCCTTCTTATATACAGAATGAATGATAGTCAAGACACTAGATATATATTGAGGGGTTAAGTGCGAGTAATTTGCTTCTAGATTGTTAAATTATATATACTCATCGAACAATGCTATATCAATCACTCCAGTTGCACTTACATTGTTTAACACCACCTAATTTATATAAAATAGATCGAGTGTTGATAGTAGGTAGGACGCGCATGTGGAATTTTGAATCTCTTATCTCATATCAGAAACTATACTAATGATTTTTTATCACTGAGAATATGTCTGTAAGCAAAACATGTCGTAAAGGTATGCTGTACTCAAGATAGCGGATTAGCGAAAATTTCAAGACAGAAATTCTTCTAAGAGGGGAAAGAATATTTAAAACCACGAAAAAATTTTGAATGTGTTATGGAGGAAATATGGAGAGAATTATGTATATGGAATAATCGACAAATAATAACATCAAAATTTTGGAGAGTTGTGCATGTATGCTAAGAATTGAATTAATAAGATCATTCAATGGTCATCTAGAGATGTTGTCTATGAATCCTACACTCACTGTGTCATTCAAGATGCCCCAAACTATGCTTCGTTATAGATAAACTTGGGGTAATTCGCGTTTATTGTGAATGTAAGAGTTTATCTGATGGATCTATTACACATTTGATACCATATATTAGTAATCTGGAAATATTATAGTCAGACAGATTTGACAAGAGCTTTATAAGTAGTCTTTTTTCGATACGTTCTTTTTCGTAATAGACAAATTTGTAGAATCCTACCTTGGTCAATCTCAAAAGGTCGATATAGAAAATATGTTGAGCAAGTCAAAATCACTGCAGAGTATTGCAGTTGTTGGATTATTATTACTGGTAACACATATCGCCGATGATATAATTTTTCTCAATAAAAAGAAACTACATTATTAACTATTGTAGGACAACTGGGCTATTTGTTGAGAGAAATTGAGAGTTAAGAGAGATTTCTATTTCTTCATGTAACACAGACTCTGCAATTAAAAGAATCAAAGCGTGTTTATATATATACTATGAGGTAGGTGGAGTATATTGATGTCAAATCGATGAGGGATATGTCACGATAATAAGGGTATAAGATTGAATAAATAAAAATATGATTATCAATAATCCCCACAAACCTAAAACTTTTGCTAGTCTCTCAGCAAGAGAAAGAAAAAAAAATTACTAAACTCACTTAGGGCAGGAATCACAGTTGTATTTAACGCATACAACAAGCCTTTAAACCCTAGGTTACACCTCGATAGACACGTTGTTAGTCTCGTGAGGCTTTGCATGACAAGTATAGACAAACAGGTGTGGTATAACAAACATGATGCGTATCTCTCATTTTAGCTAATAAATGTAGCGCGCAGGTAGTATTTGAATCTATAATTTACTGATAATTTTAATAAACAAATAAAACATATGATCATATAGTCTATATCTGTTCATGTCTATCACTAAGGATATAAATTCAGCGTTTTCTATATAAATAGATAATATAAAGAAAAGATAGGAAACATATTCATAACAATACATAAAGCTCTCTTCCTTCCGCGTTATAACTAATAACTAACAACAATAACTCCTCATCTTTAAAACAAGTGACTAGCTGCTACCACTAAGATCGAGCACCAAATTAATGTTAAAGTTCTCGAAAAGAATGCCAATGAGTTCTCGTGTTTATAATTTATTAAGTCTAAATGGCTTGCACTCAATAACAATTCTTACGCAAGAAGCGCATATGAGCGTATCTCATTTCCATATCACTTACTACATCTCAAAGGATTTACTATGGTGAGTTCTGAAAGCATCCTAATATTAAAGTCTTCTCTAAAGAACTTTTGCTCTGCCAATAGGTGGAAACAGATTGTTCAGCTGGGCCATTTGTGATTGTACATATTGAGGAAGGAGCAAGGGGCGAGGCCTTTCTAAAGTGAACCGATTTACAAGAGGGAAGTTCTCGTTACGCGAGCACTAATCTTGGTACATTCCAGCATCAATTGGGCTTAGGCTATTAAGTATGAGAATGGCTCCTTGGATTTTAATTACTCGGTCAGCTTAGGCATTATAAGATAGAAATGACTTGAATTCAAGAGTTTTTTCTTTAGTGGCCCATTTTTCGCCTCGTCTTTTGCAAATGTTATTAATTTTATTCAATAATGTATATGTATATATATTCTAAAAAAATATGTAATGCAGACACTTTGAAAACATTATTTTCAACTCTAGCTAAGCATGCATAAATTCCATTATTTTAAATAAAATCTAAGTTAAAGGACTAAGTAAAGTATATACTTTAAAAATCATTTCTTAAAAAAAGTTAGTTAGAGTTATATTAAAAGGAGTAACAGTGATTAATAATGCAAGATTATCTCTTAAGATACAAGCACTCTACCATGGATTATAATTAGTTCAAGATTAAAAAATAGATAGTTGATAAACTCTCTACATGAATTAGATTTAATTATGTCATTTAGTTATTATAGTAACAAAAAACAGCTATATATATATTGGACAGGATATGGCGGTATTTTTATAAATTTTAATCAATTGCTTATGAAAGGAAGAAAAATAAAAATAACAAAATGCGCAAATAAGTTTAGATATGTATCGAACTTATAAAGTATTGGGGCGTATATAAAATGAACTATTTTCACGATCCGTACAACTCTTCGATGACAAATTTAAATTTGAATTGACTATTTAGATTCTCTGAGCATATTCCTTTACTTATGCAATAAGATCTAAAAATCAGTAGATATAAATATATCAGATAAAAGAAAGACTGATAATATTGCTTATACGTTAACGTGCTAATTTAGATGTATAATGGTTGAGCTAAGATTCAATTATTCTCAATTGCTAAAAAAAAATATATATTACTCACACTATCTTCTTCTACATCACATTAATAGAACCGTATTGATAAATGAGGAGGATGAAAAATCAAAAATTTATTCATTTATTCTTTTTTTTATATAGACTGATTTAAGAACTCTAGAAGAAGAGAATAAATCTTTTATTATTCTGAAATAAAACAAAACAAAACAATATACAGAATGAAGGGTCATCACAGACTCACAAATATTCATATTGAATCCTACCACATCTCATTATAGTATAGAAAAATTACTTCACTCATATACGGTAATATTTTAATAATATAATATTCTAATATAAGTGTAATTATATTATAATATATATATAATATAATAATTACATAATAATGTTAAATAATATCTAAGTTATTTTGGTAGGTGTTTATAATAAATTTCCTATTACATAAACTAAAAGTATAAGATTATTGAGAGTATAATTTAGTCATATATAGGATATTTTGTATTTCACTATATAGGAACTTTGGAAATTAGCCTAAATTAGAGAAAACATCTGCGTGCATGAATCAGTTGCATTGGTTTCTCTCACTAATCGGCAAATTATCTTTTTGAGATCATGTAGAGACAAATTAAATCTCCCTACAATGGCCCAAGATTCGCATGGTTTGAGCAATTGATCTTTAAACAAACACTAGAATGTTCAGGTTTAGTAATGAGTATATATTTTGATTAATCCATAGTATACTCAACAACTAATGAAAATATCCATTACTACATGTAAAAATATATGCACTGATATGCGTTAAAAGATACATAAGCTTCTAAGATTACCTAGAGCTAATTGTACATGCTACGACTTGCTATGAAGACAAGTATCTGATTAGGCACGCAGTATTCTCGAAATTAATGACACTAGGGTATAAGTAACATGAGAAGCTCTCCAGATCTCTAAACTGACTAACACAAAACTCACTATCCACACTAACTATCTTTAATAAAATAATATTGAATTTTATTCTTGTCAAAAACACTACTCAGTTAACCAATGATGTTCTTAATTAATGGACGCATTTATTAATATCTTTTCTAGTTAACTACAATTTTATTTCTCTAGAACGCGGAAAAGCTATTCATTTGGCAGTCTGGTGTGTATCCTCTGGGCCAAAATATGATATAAGAATCAAGATATCTCCTGATATTTAACACTTCAAATACCTTTTATATTCAAGATACGAGTTCACCACTCTGAAAGACATTGTATGTAATTCCTAAGTCTTATTTAGTAAATTTCACAGGGAACTTTAGCGCATCTCCTTGAGCAATTATAGTACTGTTAATTCTTCTTCTTTTGGCTGAGAAGCATATGTATGAACTGACAATTGCAATTGATTTTTCCAATGGGCTTCTTTCTTTCATTTCTTCTATCTATTCTTATAGTGAAGCATTTTATTTGAGGCCTGATGAGCACATGAGATTTTTCCAATTTCTGCAGCTTTGTACTGTTGTTTGCTAGAAGCTGCACACCAAGCAAGTTTTTAGTATTATATTTTATCTAGAGAGTTGTTTGGTATATATGCGCTGATTTTGAGTAGATTTGACAGAATACCGAGGAGTAATTGAGCGTCGATTGTTAGCATTTATGAGGCTCATGAATATGTTAGAATACCTATATGATAGAAAGAGCTACGCAATCATAGGGAGACTTAATGATTCAAGTATTATCTTGTTACATATAGACAGCTTTTTATTAGAGTTATAGTGAATTAAGTCATTCTATTTTATGACATGAGGCATATACAAAATATAATATTACATATATCTAGAAATTAACAATAGTAACTACATGTATTTAGTTATTTTAGATTCTCATGGAACGTTAGGCACCGCGAACAATAGTAGACGGCCAAAAGGAAACACGTTTGATGGCGTAATGAATTTCAACTCCAGGGATTCACAAGGAAATCCATTATATTTACTTTGTTGGTTACTACTGTATTACGCGTTCAAAGAATATTCTCAAAAGAGAAGTTTTGTGCTACAGTAGGCACAGAAACGATTCAACCTATTATTCGCAAATATCATATGAAGTATTGATATTATTCCATGCTAACATATTAGAAGTTATACTGCTGAAGAGGTCGATGTATTACCTCATATAGGGAATCAAATTAACAGATATAAAAGCAGTTAAGTCATATGAATTTCTATCAGTCTCGCTAGATGCGATTAAATACGTCTGGGCCATCTACATTCGATTCTGTTAGAGATTATGGTACTAATAAGTGTATTAAAATATTATATAAAATCGGCTAATAATTTAGATAGGTGTCGTTACTGATTCTGGGTCGAAATCGAAATCATAATGACTGTTTTTATATATGTATGACGTAAGGAAAATATAATAGATATAAAAAAAATTAACTGATTTGCTTGATATGCTTATTTCGAACCACGTGCTTCTAATTAGTTATAGCATGCATTAAAACACTAGTATGACGACGCACAAAATATACCGAGCGCTCGAACTCTAACTGTATGTGAGTGAATGATTCAAGTGAACCTATGTCTTATTAATGCATATATTATACGAACATTTTTTTTACAAATTCGATCGGCAGGCTAAAAGTCCAAGAATTTATTTCTCTCTATCCAACTCGTCATGTTCAGTTACTACACAGGGACAAACAATACATCTCCAGATATATAGGACAAAAAGGGTATTATCGTAATCTCGAAGTGTTTGGCGCAAGACATATTAATAAGCGCAGACATTACATCAGAACTTCATTGTTGAGATATTCCGAATTTGTTCACGCTTATCAAAATCTCGAGTTTAGTGAGCGAGATTTATTTAGAGATTAACGCATATGCGTGATATATAAGATGTCATTATTACTTTAGCAGTTAATTGTGTATTTAGATTGGCGTTGCTCTCGAGAGCGCATTAGTGTATATATGTTGTTTATCTGACATATTTAATGCTCAACATATTATGATAATTATATCCACTGGAGCTTCTTGTATTGGATTATTTCGCATCGAAGCGTATTACGTCTTGTGTTTACGGCATTTGCTAATATTATAATACCAATCAGATAACCGCGTATATATATAATAAGGTTCTGATGGCGATAGATCTATAGCTAAAATAAGAGAATAAAAGACGACCTACCACTAACATTTAGGTAGGCTCTTCTCGGAAGGGGTGGATGAGTAATATTGCTAGTAGCTAAATTGGAGGAACAGAAGGATTAGCAGACTGGACTTTCTTTGTCTGGTGGAATTTGTTTACACATAGTTCCCAAACAAAGCTTTATTATTCAATTGTTTAACTTTCGGAATGGCGATAGACAAGCAAGTCATTCCTACGAGAGGTTCGGACTATTGGTAGAGAGAGGAATTCTGCGGCAGTTCTGTTTAGGCATGAGATATCCGTCATCAGAGAAAAGCAAAACATAAAGAAAGCAGATGAAGGCAATCGTAACCCGTGTTTGAATAATCTAGGTGATACCGCGTACTCGGTCATCATATTCGTATCAATCTTTATAAGTCTTGTTTTATATTTGTTTATGCATTTTTACATATTTTGATAAAACTATGTATGGTGTGATTTTGATTAATTCATCAAAAATGTATGTTAATGAAATAATTGAAAGATTTTAGATATTGAGCATGTTACATAGTAGCGATTCTAAGTTGATGGCCTGTTGAGATAATGTCATGTTAATATTCAGAGCTCAAGATGAGTATAAAATAGATCTACGATATGATTGTAATTTTAGTTTATTATAAACAATGGTATTGAAGAAGCAATGTCATAACATACTATTATGTATGCTATTAATGGAGTTATATAACGATCTGATGCTCTATTGTATTTCTATTTTTCCAGCGCTTATATTTAACTGCCTAGTTATGTCTATTATCATTCACTGTCGCAGTTATAGATTTTTTTGTTAGTACACTATTGATTTCTATTTCTCCTGAAAGTGATAGGAGGAGATAAGTAAAATATATATGTCATGATTGTGTTGACACAACATGTTATCTTATATTGAGACTCGCCTGTGGAGGTGCTCTCAATATAGAGATTGAATGCTTTAGTGTATCCACTTCATAGAATTCAAGCTATTATATTGAGCATCTTTGACACCATCATTACCATTGGGACACCACTGTAGAAATAGCAAAATTAGTAAAATCGATAAGAGGCTCATAAGTAAAAAACAGAGATGGATATGGTGTAATAGAAAATTTGCAAGAATAAAGTGTTTTTTGAAGGAAAATATCATTGAATAAAATCTTATCTAATGAAGTTAACGTATATTTGTAGATAAAAACATTTAAGATAGTATTTACGAAAAAATACTATAACAAAACACAAAGATTTGAAAAGAAGAACGCTTTGAGCTAAATAATTCACTTTTAGCTATGTGATTTCTGGATCACCAATGTTAGAAAGAATTTTTATATTAGAATTTTAATGTTATGTGCTCAGAATATTGATCAATATTATCATGATATGTCTCAAACCCAAATAAAGGATTGCAAGAATAACATTGTAGGAATAGCAATATTGCCTTGGCCTTTGCAATGATTAACAACTTATGGTTGCTTATATCATAATATGACAATCAATCACAGTTGCTTATATATAATATGATAATCAATTACAAGTGAAAGATAGCCATAGTAGTAGCATTTTAACAATGCTGGTTGTGATATCTGAAAATATCAAATTGAAGCCTATCAAAGCAACATAGTTTCAACATGGAAGCTACCTGTAAATGACAATTGGTAAGGTAGCAGCTAATAATGAGTAATAAGCAGCAAATGACAACATAAATCTTTTTCTCATGATCTTTGGCAAGCTTCATAAATGCGAACCACTAGGCCACTATGTGTTTCTTTTAATGTACTTTAAGGAACAACTATCACTAGACCAGCATATATATACGATCAAATATCAATCCTTTGATCATTTTGGTCTTTTTCGCGAAATTTGGACCCTAGCGTAATATCTTACAGCTACACTGCATTTCTTAAAAAAATACTTTAAATTTCAATTTAGGCAATAATGTATAAAAACTTAAGACACTCAATTAAATAGAAACAATAATATGAATATCAACTCTAACATAACATATAAAATTCTTTACATCCGCATATAACAAGCAATATGAGGATCTTTGAGACACACATTATGTCTTTTTACAATAAACTCGTGAGTAGAATGACATACATGAATCAACGTAACTAACACAGTACCTTCTAACATAGCAATAGTAGCATGCTTTGAGGTCAGCCTTGACAACACAATATGTCTTTTTTACAAATAAACTATGAAGGGCAGACAACCAAATATATACGCTATATTAACATAGCATATAAACATCTTATTTACAACAAATTAAAAACTTAACATTGCAATGTACGGTAATGTTACAATTCATAAAAATGCTGAAATTTCTTTTATTAATAACAAATAATCTCAACAGTTAGTTTAATAACATGAAGATTAATTGTAGGATTAAAAAAACAACGCAATGAAACTCTAGATATAGACACCAATATGCACCCAAAAAATCGAAATACCTAACATGCAAGTGACATGAAGCCAAAACAATTACAAGTCAAGGACTACCTACAATTATGATGTAAAGCAAGGTTTGAGTGAAGATAGAACCAAATCTACGCTATATGCAATTGGATCTAGAGGAGAATGAGTAATTGTCCCCCAACAAGCTGAAGCAGAGATTATAAAACCGAGAAAGGCACTTCTTTCTAAAAAATCTTCAGAATTTTCGGTTGATTTCGCAAGGAGAAAAGAGTGCCATCGAATTTTACCAAGCAATTTTCTGATCTGACATATGAATATTGAATGCAAGCCCATTTTTATCCACCCAAAAGACTAGAATCCTCAAGGAGCAAGGAAGCGACTAAGAGAGATTTTGGGAAGAAGAGCGGTGATTGTAAAAAAAGCTAAATTTCCGCTCCAAATTTTAGCACGCTGGAAACTCCTGTTGTACTGCGTGAATAATTTATACCCAATCAAAAATATCGTTTCCAGCCCTTTCAAACCTCTGGCTGGAAATAGTAATCTCTCACTGTAGAACTGTCTCAAAATTACTGACACAGATAAGTCGATCGCCTACAAAACAACAGATGATGAAAGATACAATCTGCGTCCTTCACATCAACAAGCGAGTTATAATCGACGACCTACGTTAAACAGGTCGATAGAAGTTACAATAGTAGACTTTCAGCAGTAATGTGGCGAGAAGTTATAAATGACAGACTCTCACAATTCCAAAAGGGCTAGTGTAAAGATTACAGATGCCAATTATGCCACAAAAGTACAAAGAAAAGAGATTAATAATTGACGATCTGCATACAAACCCAACGCGGAACCTCTCCGCATCCCAGATAGCTTAACAGCAGGGTCACCTGTACTTTCAAGGCAAATAAAGGGATCGGCCCGCGTTGAGCAAAGAAGCTCGAACCCAATGGGCCACCTACCCCTTGCGCTTCCAGATCATCAAACAGCGATGAGTCGCCACCGTTGCCAAGCTCAAACGCGAAGGAAACGTTCACCTGTGCGGGTTATACAGAATCTCAAACACAGAGGTCACCACAAACCGCGTTGCCAAAACTCAAAATGCAAGGGTCTATGCGCTTCAGGTCTCAAACGGCCAAGAGGTCACCACCAACTGTGATTGGCTAAGCATCCCAACGCAAAGTCGTCCCTGTACTTCCATCAAAGACAGGGGTCGTCCCACGTTGCCATTAGACTCAAACGCAGAGGTCGCCAGATGCAGATTCAACACCGTTTTCTCTCCAGAAACAGCACCCTTATGCGTTTTGTTCAATAAAGGTTTTTAGAACTATCGCATCAAGGTAATGGGATATATAAGGCCAGTTAAGGGTACATTACCTATCTTGATTGCCCTATATATAGGAGCTGGATGCTCCCAGGCAAAATAAAACGCCCCGGAAATAAGAGGAGAAAGGGGGCCAAAAAGAAGCCTGAAAAGAGAGAAAGAAGAGAAGAAAGAGAGCTCTTGAGAGTTTCTTGGGCCATTCTTGAGTTATTGGCTTTCTCTTTAAACCCCATTTGGGTTAGTCTCTTGGAGATTCATTCTCCCTCTCTAAAATCAACACCCTCTTGGGGATTCAAATGCGGCTAGAGTTCTCAACTCTCTTATAAGAGAGTTTCTAAACTTGTTCAAACAGTTTCATTCAAATGCGCCTAGAGTTCTTAACTCTCTACAGAAAGTTTCCCAACTTGGTTTTTTTTTTTTTTTTCAAACAAGTCCCCAAACTCGTGTAGAGTTCCGACATTTTTTTTTTTTATTTTATTTTTTGTTTTTTCTTTTAATTTTGAACTTTTTTTATTATTTTACAATTTAAATTTTTTTTTTTTTTTTTTTTTTTTTTTTTTTTTTATTTTTTTCCCTTATTTTTTTTTTTTTAAGATATTTTTTTTTTTTTTTTTTAATTTTTTTTTTTGGTTTTTTTTTTTTTTTTTTTTAGAGTTTGTTTTTTTTTTTTTATGAATAATTTTTTATATTTGCTTTATCTTTTTTTTTTTTTTTTTGATTAAAAGACAGTTTTTTTTTTTTTTTTTTTTTTTTTTTTTTTTTTTTTTTTTTTTTTGGGAAAGATGCAAAAATAATGTTTGGAAGTCTTTTTTGTTTTTTTTTTTTTTTTATTGTCGCTTTGCAAAGTTTCCTTGACACACCTTACAGAGGTAATCAAAACTCGACTGAGTTATAAAACTTGCTTCGTAGTTCTCTCAAGGCGTCAGTCAAGGGGTAGGAAAAGCCACATGCCCAACAACGAGTTGAAGTGTTCAGATCGTCAATTGGGGATACAAAGATTCCAAAACTCCCATCACAATTAAAAATAGAAAACAAGAAAGAACACAATTTTAAAACAAAGGAAGGGTTTCAATCATTCCCAACTCTTTTGTAAATCGGGGACCGATAAAGGAATTATAGATTTCTTTTCTAAAGTCACTTAGAGGACAGTATATTAAGAGGATTGTAATCATTCTTTTTTTAAGTCAGTTAGAGAGAATAATACAGATTCAATCTCGAGTTTCTCTCAATATTCCCGGCGCGTACAATCTCAAAAAGTTGATGTGGATAAGGGTTTCTAGCCCTGCGATATCTAAAAAAGAAAAGAGGAACACAACCTTACAAAGAATGTTAAACATCCTATTCCAACATTGTAAGTGTTAATTTCGCAAAAAAATGAGTTTCGTCCGGGAATTTTGGGCAACCACACAGGCCCTAAAAGAAAGAGAACGGAAAAAAAATAGTTTCATAATTAAATCTGAGCCGTTGATCCTATCAAATGGCTAGAGAACAAATATTAGACCTTTTAAGTTTGCTTTAACCTTACGTTCTTGCAACCACTTTAATTTAAAGGGTAAACAAATCACAACTTTTTAATGAATTTTATTCTTACCCTCTCTTATCTTCCATAAAAAACCTCCCAAAACTAAGTGTCATTTTCGCCTTCCGCTACTTAGCTAACACCTCGTCTCAACCATTGTTATTACATTATACTTACTATGCTTTATCTGCTTCCAAATTGCAAAAGAAAAAGTGAACACAGTGAAAATGCGAGAATATTCATCTTATTTTGTAGAATACAACGCTCACTGGAACACTTAAGAAGCAACTCACTCACACATGGAACACTCAAGAACAACCG
>NC_033803.1:29573696-29598457 GCF_001876935.1 Asparagus officinalis | reverse complement strand
TATATATATAAATATAGCAAAACAGCAAAAAATTTGCTGCACAAGTGGCATGTTTAAATGGATATTTGAGATAGTAAATAAACTCAAAATTTAACAAACCTATTGTCAAATGAAAGATATGTGAATCTAGTTTTCAAAACAGAAAAATATTCTTAAATATAATTTGTCTATAGGAAGATATGCTCAAATGACTAATGACATGACTTGCAGAGAAACTGTTGCATGAGTATAATGTTTAAATGAAAACTGGGTATAGTAAATGAACTCTAAATTTAACCAAACTAGTACTAAATGAAAGATATATGAATATAGTTCTAAAGAAGAAAACCAATCTTAAAAAGAGTTTTTATAGAGAAAGATAGACTCTTTTTATTAACAATGTATCCTGCAATAAACTGCTGCACGTGTATGCAAATTCAACTGAAATATAGTATTGATATTAAACTTCAAACTGAACCAAGATAGTTCCAATTGAAAGATGTATGAATCTAGTTTTTAAAACAGGAAGCCATTCCTAAAAATAGTTTTTCTAGAGAAAGATATGCTCATTTTACTAACAGTAGCGCCGATCATTTCTTGGGCAGTTTGGCCAATTTCTTATTTTCTGGAGTTTGTTTGCTCTGTTTTGATAGGTGTTCACGGAGTTTGAGCCGCTCGATTGTTACACTTATAGTCATGAATATGTTGTAATACTTATGTGAGTATCCCTAGGGGATTATGATAAAATATTGTTACGATTACACTTTTGAGTTAGTGAGTAAGTACACCTCAAATGAGACCGTGATGAATTTCACTCCACTACACACATTTGTTTATCCGCATGATCGTGCGAAGAGGTCGATGAACCTATGACACTTGTTTATCAGCACGAGCGTGCGAAGAGGTCGATGAACCTATGACACTTGTTTATCCGCATGATAGTGCGCTGGGTCGATGAACCCGTGTTTATTATCCGCATGATAGTGCGCTGGGGTCGATGGACCTATGTTTATTATCTGCATGATAGTACACTGGGGTCTTTGAATCTATGTCTAGTTACACGCACGAGCGTGCGCGGAGGTCAGTGAACCTATGTCTTTGTTTCCGTATAGATTGTGTAGGAATCGATATTCCTATTCTGTTGTTTTACACAGGGACACAATAATATTATAAAAGGATTTTTATCTGAGTGTTTGGTGGATGCCAAAAGTGACCACGACCCATTGTTGAGATATTCGATTGAGATACTCAGTTATGCGAGTATACGAGATACTTATGCTGATTATGATGCTTTACTTTCCAGTTATATTTTTTTGATTGCTTAGTTCAGGATTAATATTTAGTTATCTACAATTTGAGACATACTGTATATACATGAGGGTTTTCTTGTTTGGATTATTTCGCTCGACGTACAACGTCTCGTGTTTTAGATTTCTAAGAATTAATACCGTCAGATACGGTAAATACAATAGACATGACTACCTTACTTTTAGCATAGTCAAGACATGATATATATGTGAGGGGTTAAGTGCGAGTATTTGCATTCTAGATTGTTAACTTTAAATATCGCTATGTTCATATCCAGTGATTAATGGTACAAGATGTGTATGTGAGGGTTGGATTATCCCCTCAACATGTTTTTCTGGTATTAATTAATCTCTAAGATACGATTGCGAAATTTCAAGGACGAAATTCTTCTAAGAGGGGAAGAATTTAAAACCACGAAAATTTTGAATGTGTTATGATAAATAGTAATAAAAATATTATATGACAATAAATAACATATTTTGACGTTTGAGTATGCTAGGAATTGATTTGAGATCAATTCAATGTATATATGTGTATATACAAGTGCAAATGCAAATCTGGTGAAAGGACCAGTTAAGAGTTTATGTGTTTTACACATTGATACATTTAGAATCTGGAAAAACTCAAAGATCAAAGTTGTAGGTCTTTTCGATAGCTTTCGAACAAATCTTAAATCACCTCATTCAAAGGTCGTATGAAAAAGTTACAGTCAAAACACGCAGTGCATGTTGATATTTTCGGAAAAACCGGAAATAATTTTCAAAAAAAGAAAAGTTACTGTAGCAACTGCAAAGATTCTTCGTGGACAACAGACTCCGTGTTTTCTGGGAGTGAGCGGCGTTGCCCAGCGGTGTGGGATAACGAGCTTCTCTTTAGTGTAATTTAGGGGATTGATTTGTACTGTAAATATAAAAAAATGCATTTTATCCTCTTCATGTTTCAGCTCTAAAAAAAGATCAAAAGAAAAGAAACTAAGAACTCTAAGCTCTCTCGGTTACAAACAATAACTCCTCATCTTCTCCAAGTGATCTCTAACTAAGCTCAACACCCCAAACCCTATATCAATTTCCAAACACCCTACAAGCCTCTCTTCCTCCTCTCAAAGATCCTATGGTGAGTTCTGAAAGCTCCTAAGAAGTCCCTGTGAAGTGTTGAAGAAGAGAAACAGATTGTTTCATGGGCCATTGGTGAAGAAGGAAGCAAGGGGCGAGCACGTTCAAGAGGATCTCGTACCTCTCTTCCTCCTCTCAAAGATCCTATGGTGAGTTCTGAAAGCTCCTAAGAAGTCCCTGTGAAGTGTTGAAGAAGAGAAACAGATTGTTTCATGGGCCATTGGTGAAGAAGGAAGCAAGGGGCGAGCACGTTCAAGAGGATCTCGTACAAACTCTTTTCATCACAGCGTTTAGGCAAGATTATCTCTTACCCAAACCTTCCCTATAAATTAGTTCAAGATTTAAAAATGATGTTCTTCATGCTTGAGTTTAATTTGTCATGTTAGAACAAAATAAGATTTTGACGATAAATTTTAATCAAATGCTAGAACTGAAAATGTTGTTTTCCTTAATATTGCTATTAGATTTATGATCGTGATCATTAGGAAATTTAGAAAATGAACTCCAGATTTAACAAACCTAGTGTCAAATCAAAGATATATGAATCTAGTATCCAAAACAGAAAGCTATTCTTAAAAATAGTTTGTCTATAGGAAGATATGCTCAAATGACTAATGACATGTCCTGCAGAGAAACTGTTACACGAGTATGAAATTTAAATGAAAACTGGGTATAGTAAATAAACTCCAAATTTAACCAAACTCATACCAATATAAATATATGTGAATATATTTTATAAAAAAGAAAACTAATCTTAAAAAGAGTTTTTATAGAGAAAGATAAACTCTTTTTATTAACAACATATCCTGCAGAAAACTGCTGCACGTGTATGCAAATTCAACTGAAATCTGGTTTTGATATTAAACTTCAAACTGAACCAAGATAGTTCCAATTGAAAGATGTATGAATCTAGTTTTTAGAACAGGAAGTCATTCCTAAAAATAGTTTTCCTAGAGAAAGATACGCACATTTTACTAACAGTAGCGCCGATCATTTCCTGGACAGTTTGGCCAGTTTCTTATTTTCTAGAGTTTGTTTGCTCTGTTTTGAGAGATGTTCGCGGAGTTTGAGCCGCTCGATTGTTACATTTATAGTCATGAATATGTTATAATACTTATGTGAGTATCTCTAGGGGATTATGATAAAATATTGTTACGATTACACTTTTGAATATGTTATAATACTTATGTGAGTATCTCTAGGGGATTATGATAAAATATTGTTACGATTACACTTTTGAGTTAGTGAGTTAGTACACCGCAAATGAGTGTTACGATTACACTTTTGAGTTAGTGAGTTAGTACACCGCAAATGAGACCGTAATGAATTTCACTCCAATTCACATATTTGTTTATCCGCACGATCGTGCGAAGAGGCCGATGAACCTATGACACTAGTTTATCCGCACGAGCGTGCGAAGAGGTCGATGAACCTATGACACTTGTTTATCCGCATGATAGTGCGCTGGGCTCGTTGGACATGTGTTTATTATCCGCATGATAGTGCGCTGGGGTCGATCGACCTATGTTTATTATATGTATGATAGTGCGCTGGGGTCTTTGAATCTATGTTTAGTTACCCGCACGAGCGTGCGCTAAGGTCAGTGAACCTATGTCATTGTTTTCGTACAGATTGTGCAGGAATCGATATTCCTATCATGTTGTCTTACACAGGGACACAATAATATTACAAAAGGATTTCTATCTGAGTGTTTGGCGGATGCCAAAAGTGACAACGACTCATTGTTGAGATATTCGATTGAGATACTCGGTTATGCGAGTATACGAGATACCTATGCTGATTATGATGCTTTACATACCAGTTATATTTTTTGATTGCTTAGTTCGGGATTAATATTTTGTTATCTACAATTTAAGACATTTTGTATATACATGAGGGTTTCCTTGTTTGGATTATTTCGCTCGACGTATTACGTCTTGTGTTTTAGATTTCTAAATATTAATACCATCAGATACGGAAAAATGGTCTAGGTAGACTATGCTTAATAGATAGAGCCTCCACTACATTTAGTAGCTCTTCTCGGGGGTGGATGAAAGTAATATTGCTAGTACTCTGACGCTCTTGTTGTTGTTCATTTTTTTTATTTTAACTTTCAGGTGGCTCAGAGCATCGGAGAGTCGCAGTGTGACGGAGTTCTTGCATAGTCGTCATCGCGTATTTTTACTAGTATGGACTCCACAATAGTCTTATATTTCCATTCAGTCACTTGAGTTTGTATTCATATTGTTAAGGCATGTTACCTTAGTGCGATTTCTAGTTGATCCATGTTGAGATATGTCATGTTATTTCAGACTCAAGATGTATATCAGTTGTATTTTAGTTTATTATAGTTGAGACATGATATCATTATGAGATATTTCTTTATACATCATGTCTATTGTATTTTTATTTCCCTTATTTGCCTGTTCTATACCTTCACTTCTACTTGATTCCACTAGAGGATATTATTGTGATTGGTGAAACATGTTATTGAACTGTGGAGGTGCATGACAAGTTTGACATCTCTGGATTCACCTTGGACTACAGCCAAGTGTAAAAACAGGTGCGTCAAAGTTGGTATTAGAGCTCTAGTTCCAGTATCCTAAGGATCATCCTGTGTCGAGTCGTGGAGCTAGAATAGAGTTTCCTAGCATTCATGTATAGAGTCCGATAAGAATTTCCTAGAATGAGTGAGGATGATATATGCGTATATCTCAAAATTTTATAAATTTTTTTTGACTACCTTACTATGATTGAAAAGTAATTGTCTAGATACGTATTGTGATACGTTTTGTATATATATATTTATGATCTCATTTATTGTGACAATTAAGGTCTCCTCTTGATATTATAAATATTGGGACGAGGACGTGGTCGAGGTAAACTCGTACCTGGAGAGCTGGGCAAGTAGAGCCCCGAGTCGCAGCAGGCTCCACCGTAACTGATCGACTTAATGGCGCCGTTAGCAGCAAGATTTTGTAACACTCGAGGAGCAAGAGGCGTATCCGTTTCCACCAGCAAATATCACTTATTTGGTGATTTTTAGATTTTCGCCAGAGCAGCAAATATCACTTATTTGGGAGAATTTTATTTACTTCTTCGACAAACAATTAGAGCTAGTCCGATTGAAGCAGGGAGGTATGCTTGTATTTAATGAAGAAATCAAGACCAACATGGTGACAATGACAAGGACAAGAGGCCTATTGCGGGATCTAGAAGACCGTAGTAGCGGGGTAAGGAATCTTACCACCAACGTCAAGAATAGTATAAGAAGGGAGCACAACATGATTTGAGAGCGCCGCAGCAACGCAGAGTTCGTGATACGTGTTATAATTGTAACAAGATAGGACAAGAACAAAGGACTTGTCACAGTACACCAGCAGTAAGCCAGATTTACGTTATCCAGGAGATTCCTGAGGGACAGATGGTCCCATATATATTTTTTCCATCACCGACAGAGTTTATGTAGCCGTACCGCGTAATCATGGTGCGAACAGAGCTTTCTTCATGATTTTCTTTCAAGATCAGACCTTGTTTTATTTAGGAATTGTGCATTCTTTTATCTTTCATGCCTTCGTGGATAGGCTTCAGCTTATAGCACATCCTTTAGACATACTGTTATCCGTCTCTACTCCTCTAAGGGATGTGTCCCTATTAGAGAGTATCTGTAGGAAATGTGTCATCAATCTAGATGAGTCCGAGTGTCTCATAGATCTGATCGTGTTGCGGATGTCGGATTTCGACGTCATTCTCAGTATGGATTGTCTTTCATCCTACCATGTCAGTATCGACTGTTTTGCTAAAACAGTCAGCTTGTGAGCATTCGTTGGGTTTGTATAGATAGTAGCAACCTCATAGGGTAACCAGAATACGGAGTCATTCCTGACATACGTCGAGGAGGTAATGCTGAGGGATCGATGTGCTGATTTGTGCGAGACTAGAGTTGTCTCAGTTTATCAGGATGTCTTTCAGGATATATCTAGGTTACCTCTTGTGAGAGAGGTTGAGTCCTACATCGAGTTGTAGAAGAGCACAATACCGATATCCCGAGCACCCTATCGTAGGACACCTGCTGAGATGAGGGAGTTACAGATTTAAATAAATGAGTTGTTATCTTAGAGTATTACTCACTGGAGTATCTTTTGTTCATGGGAGCACTGGTCCTCTTCGTGGAGAAGAAGGACGATAACTTATGATTATGTATAGATTATCGTGAGTGGGACAAGTTCACTATCTGGATTAGATAGGATTTATGACTTGTTCGATCAGCTGCAGGGAGCGCAGCATTTCTCAAAGATTGATCTTCGTTTTTTTTAGTTGCGAGTTCAGGAGATGAATATTCCCAAAACCGCTTTTCTGACTCGATATGCGTCCTTCGAGTTTCTTGTCATGCAATTTGGGCTAACCAATGCACCCGCGATATTTATGGATTTGATGAACTGTGTTTTTCATCCATACTTGGGCTAGTTCGTGATTGTATTTATCGACGATATCCTTATCTACTCGAGAACGGAGGCAGAGTACGAGCAACATTTACATTTGGTATTGCATACTTTGCGGGAGCATCAATTGTACGCTAAGTTCAGTAAATGCGAGTTTTCACAATCCCGAACAGTGATAGGACATTCGTTATCTATACGGATGCATCATTAGTGGGTTTAGGAGGCGTTTTGATGCAGACACAGAGAGTAGTAGCTTATACCTCTCGACAGCTGAGAATGGATGAGCAGAACTATCCCACGCCCGACTTGAAGTTAGCAGCAGTGGTCTTCGCACTGAAGACATGGAGACCTTATCTGTACGGAGTGTAGTTTGAGCTATTCACAGACTACTAGAGTCTGAAGTACCTATTTTCTCAGAAGGAACTCAACCAGAGGCAGCGGTAATGTGTCGAGTTCATTAAAGATTATGAGTTCGCGATTCAGTACCATCCGCGAAAGACGAACGTCGTAGCGGATGTTTTGAGCAAGAAGCATCGATACCGAAGTGCGGCTTTGAGGTCCTCGTTGTGTCAAGATCTTCATACTCTTGGCCAATTTGAATTTTAGGCCAGAGATTGGTGGGACCAACGTAATTTTTTTGGGAGCTATGCCAATGCAGCCGTCTTGGAGTGATAGAGTGGCTAGAGCTCAGTTAGAGGACACTTGAACTTAAACTCGGAAGGAATAGATTTCCTAAGAACCTAATGCCGATTGGACTATTTAGGCAAATGGAGGACTTCATGTGAAAGTCGGATTAATGATGCCAGCTAGTGCAGAACTAAAGAAGGAGTTGCTTGACGAGGCGCAACGTACTAGGAACACAAGTGCATCTAGGCACAACAAAATGTACAAGGACTTGAAGAGAAATTTTTGGTAGAACGACATGCCTAGAGAGATCGCAGAGTACGTAGCTTAGAGCTCTACCTATCAGTTAGTGAAGGCAGAACATCAGAGGCCAACATGGATCCTACAACCTTTACCCATTTCGGAGTGGAAGTGGGTTGATATTTCTATGAACTTCATTGTAGGATTGCCAACATCAGAGAAGGGGAACGATTCAGTTTAGGTGATAGTTGATCGGTTGAAAAAGTCAACTCCAGTGAAGACGACGTATAAAGTATACGGCGAAGACTTATGCGAAGATATTCATCCAAGAGATCGTGAGATTGCATGGAGTTCTAGAAACAATTGTATCAAATCGGGGCTCGGTTTTCACTTCACATTTATGGAGGAGCTTCCAAATTTTATTTGGTAACCAGTTATCATATTCCAGTGTTTTTCACCCGCAAACAGATGGACAAACGGAGAGAGTGAACCAAGTCTTGGAGGACATGTTATGGGCTTGCATTCTAGACTTCCAGGGCAGCTGGGAGGACACATTCCTTTGATCGAGTTTGCTTATAATAACAGTTATCAAGCGACGATCGGCATGGCTCCGTATGAAGCATTGTACGGGAGACCCTGTAGATCCATGATTTGTTGGGCAAGCCGGAGGATAGCCTATTACTTGGGCCAGAGCTTGTGAGACAGACTATAGAGAATGTAGCATTGATTAAAGAATGTATCCTTGCCGCTCAAAGTCGGCAAAAGAGCTATACATATCAGAGATGACGACCCTTGAAGTTTCAAATTGGAGAATTTACCATGTTAAATGTATCATCAGTGGAGGGCGTTCAGCGATTCGGCAGACAGGGAAAACTTGCCCCGAGATATGTTGGACCATTCAGGATTTATTAAGTGTGTTGGAGTGGTTTCATGTAGACTAGATGTAGAGTATACATGATGTTTTCATGTTTCGATGCTTAAGAAGCATTTACTTGACGAGGAGCAGTAACGAGTATTAGACGCGTCGGAGATTTAACTCCATGATGATTTGACTATGATTGAGATTCATGTTCGTATAATGAGAAAACAAGAGACTTAGAAATAAGGTGATTACCTTAGTCAAAGTTCAAAGGAACCGGAAAGGATCTAAGGAGGCTTCTTGGGAGCGCGAAGAGGATATGCGTCGCGATTACCCACACCTGTTTGAACAGGTAAATTGATTTGATTATGATTTTCTTATGGTTTATGATTTTTTGGATAGTCTTATTTATATTTAACACTAGAATGGGGGTATTAACACTTAGCTCCTAATCATTCGGAATACATGGTATATATATGAGAGGTTCCTCGTTTGGATTTTTCGCCTGACGTACTAGTTCCGTTTAGTTAGGGGTTAAGTGCGAGTATTTGCATTCTAGATTGTTAACTGTAAATATATCTATGTTCATATCTAGTGATTAATGGTACAAGATGTGTATGTGAGGGTTGGATTATCCCCTCAACGTGTTTTTCTGGTATTAATTAATCTCTAAGATACGATTGCGAAATTTCGAGGACGAAATTCTTTTAAGAGGGGAAGAATGTAAAACCCTGAAAATTTTGAATGTGTTGTGATAAATAGTAATAAAAATGTTATATGACAATAAATAACATATTTTGATGTTTGAGTATGCTAGGAATTTATTTGAGATCAATTCAATGTATTTATGTGTATATACAAGTGCAATTGCAAATCTGGTGAAAGGACCAGTTAAGAGTTTATGTATTTTACACATTGATGCATTTAGAATCTGGGAAAACTCAAAAAACCAAAGTTGTAGGTCTTTTTGACAGATTTCCAACAAATTTTAAATCACCTCATTCAGAGGTCGTATAACAAAGTTACAGTCAAAACACCTAGTGCGTGTTGATATTTTCGGAAAAACAGGAAATAATTTTCAAAAAAAGGAAAGTTACTGTAGCAACTACGAAGATTCTTCGTGGACAACAGACTCCGTGTTTTCTGGGTGTGAGCGGTGTTGCGTAGCGGTGTGGGATGACGAGCTTCTCTTTAGCGTAATTTAGGGGATTTATTTGTACTGTAAAAATAAAAACAAATGCATTTTATCCTCTTCATGTTTAAGCTTTCAAAAAAGATCAAAAGAAAAGAAACTGAGAACTCTAAGCTCTCTCAGTTACGAACAGTAACTCCTCATCTTCTCCAAGTGATCTCTGACCAAGCTCAACACCCCAAACCCTATATCAATTTCCAAACACCCTACAAGCCTCTCTTCCTCCTCTCAAAGATCCTATGGTGAGTTCTGAAAGCTCCTAAGAAGTCCTTGTGAAGTGTTGAAGAAGAGAAACAGATTGTTTCATGTGCCATTGGTGAAGAAGGAAGCAAGGGGTGAGCGCGTTCAAGAGGATCTCGTATAAACGCTTTTCATTACAGCGTTTAGGCGATTATCTCCTACCCAAACCTTACAGAAACAGATTGTTTCATGTGCCATTGGTGAAGAAGGAAGCAAGGGGTGTGCGCGTTCAAGAGGATCTCGTACAAACGCTTTTCATCACAGCGTTTAGGCAAGATTATCTCCTTCCCAAACCTTCCCTATAAATTAGTTCAAGATTTAAAAAGTTTAAAAATGATGTTCATCATGCTTGAGTTTAATTTGTCATGTTAGAACAAAATAAGATTTTGACGATAAATTTTAAGCAAATGCTAGAACTGAAAATATTGTTTTCCTTAATATTGCTATTAGATTTATGATCGTGATCATTAGGAAATTTGGAATTTATTTTGTTTAATAATCATGTTAAAATCGTGCAAAATTCAAGAAAAAGACTAATTTTGTCGTTAACTCTAATTAGATAAATCTTGAGAGTTCATTTATTGCTAAAAAGAAATATATATATATATATATATATATATATATAAACACATATGTATGAAATTAGCAAAACAGCAGATCATTTATTTGTAAAAAGAATATATATATATATATATATATATATATACAAACACATATGTATGAAATTAGCAAAACAGCAGAAAATCTGCTGCACATGTGGCATGTTTAAATGGATATTTGAGATAGAAAATGAACTCCAGATTTAACAAACCTATTGTCAAATGAAAGATATGTGAATCTAGTTTCTAAAACAGAAAACTATTCTTAAAAATAGTTTGTCTTTAGGAAGATATGCTCAAATGACTAATGACATGTCCTGCAGAGAAACTGTTGCACGAGTATGAACTTTAAATGAAAACTGGGTATAGTAAATGAAGTCTAAATTTAACCAAACTAGTACAAAATGAAATATATGTATATATAGTTTCTAAAAAAGAAAACCAACCTTAAAAAGAGTTTTTATAGAGAAAGATAGGCTCTTTTTATTAACAACATATCCTGCAAAAAACTGCTGCACGTGTATGCAAATTCAACTGAAATCTGGTATTGATATTAAACTTCAAACTGAACCAAGATAGTTCCAATTGAAAGATGCATGAATCTAGTTTTTAAAACAGAAAGTCATTCCTAAAAATAGTTTTCCTAGAGAAAGATACGCTCATTTTACTAACAGTAGCGCTGATCATTTCCTGGGCAGTTTGGCCAGTTTCTTATTTTCTGGAGTTTGTTTGCTCTGTTTTGAGATGTGTTCGTGGAGTTTGAGCCGCTCGATTGTTACACTTATAGTCATGAATATGTTATAATACTTACGTGAGTATTCCTAGGGGATTATGATAAAACATTGTTACGATTAAACTTTTGAGTTAGTGAGTTAGTACACCGCAAATGAGACCATGATGAATTTCACTCCATTTCAAATATTTGTTTATCCGCACGAGCGTACGAAAAGGTCGATGAACCTATGACACTTGTTTATCCGCACGAGCGTGCGAAGAGGTCGATGAACCTATGACACTTGTTTATCCGCATGATAGTGCGCTGGGGTCGATGGACCTGTGTTTATTATCCGCATGATAGTGCGCTGGCGTCGATGGACCTATGTTTATTGATAGCATGATAGTGCGCTGGGGTCTTTGAATCTACGTTTAGTTACCCGCATGAGCGTGCGCTGAGGTCAGTGAACCTATGTCTTTGTTTCCGTATAGATTGTGTAGGAATCTATATTCCTATTGTAGGCGTCAAAAAATGCTTACAGACGTTCAAACACCACTCAAGATAACATAGAAGAACATTATACACATCATCAAGCAACTACATGGCAGCGCGGCAGGACATGGTGCCGCGGCTGAGGCGCGGCAGACCATGGTGCCGCGGCTAAGGCGCGGCAGCCTATGGTGCCGCGGCTTAGACGCGGCAGCCTATGAACGTGGGTGTAACTGCCCCTTTAGCCGCGGCAGTGTCGACTGTCGCGCTCTTTGGCCGCGACAGTGTCGACTGTCGCGCCCTTTAGCCGCGACAGCATCAGCTGCCGCGCCTAAAGAGACAGTTATTGACCGGCTATTTCTTCAGTTATCGTCTAAGGAGGCTATAAATACCCCCCTATGGTCATCATGGACAGGGGCGGAGCATTTCCAAAGCAGATTAGAGCAGAGAGCCTTGAGTTTTGGTGAATTAGAGCAAGAGAGAGAGTCTTCCTTCTTCACAAACATCCTCAAGAAGCTTCTAGCGAGTCCTAGAGATCTAAGCTCAGACTTGATCTTTGGAAGAGTGAACATCTTACATCGATAAGATATTCGCTTCAAATTCTTACTTCGATAAACGAAGGAAGAATCATTAAACCCCTCACGGTTCAATCAGAATCTGTGATTTGGTGGTCCACGAGTCAAAGCGCTCCCGGCACAGGCAAAGATCCCACGCAAGCAGCGATCCAAACAACGATCCTGCGTTTGTTTCTAAAAAGTTGTAATTTTTCTTTTGTTGTGTAAAAGAAGTCTTATAAAAAGACTATCTCTTTTGAATTTGTTGTAATCGACCGAAGATATAATGAATTCCATAACAAAACCAACTTTTGACGCAAACAAGCTGGCGACCACAGTGGGAGCCAACGGTCTCGCTGCCGAGACCGTCGTGTCGCAGCCAATCATCAAGATCCCGGTTGAATCCATGGTCGAATACGAATTCGACCAAACCAAGTTTGAGGAATATCTCTCATCATCCTCTTCAAGATCTTCATTGTCTCGCAAGTATAAGAGGATCTCACAATTGAGAAAGACATACATGCCAAAGAAGGCACAAAATGAAGACTCTCACTTGATTGTTGCTGAGAATTTCACTCGCAACACCTCTGCTCACAATGGCTCTTATCTAGTTAAAGAGTCATCGAATCAAAGCCCACCGGCACTGACGAAGAGGGCTCGTCAGAGACAACGTCAGCGCCGCGCTCGTCAAATAGCTAAGGCCTTGGAACAAACCGACGGGGTTCGTTACCACGCGGACCTAGAGTCGAGGAGACATCGAGTGGTTCAGTTGTCTCAACAACCAATCACTCGTATCTCTACTAAAACAACGACGGAGGAATGGACTATTGTCAAAAAGACTCGTTCGACCCTCAAAGAACGCATACGAAAACATTGTGCAAACGCTGCTCTTACTCGTGCTCTCTCACAACAAAGATGGGAAAGAAACAAGAAAACGGTGGCCAAAGAACCACCAAAACTCTGCCAAGTTTGGATTGCAAAGTCTAGACTTATGCAAAATCAGCATTCGGAGCCCGTTAAGACTCCATACCCGCAAGGGGGTGGTTCTAAACGTGTGACTCCCGACATAACCTTGGATCGCTCAAAGACAGAAATAAATTGTCCTGAGAATGCCAACAAGGTTTTACACCCACAGAAGAAGACACATTCACCAAATGATATCGTCATACTTGGGAGGTCATGCCAACAGACGATACGATTTTTTGGCAATCATACCGATGAGTCGTATTATCAAGTTGGGGTTGTGAATAATTTTCAAAAGAGAGCTATTCGAGAAATAAACTCTTATTGTTCCTGTGTGCGACTCGTTAAAGCAGCATTATCAGAATGTGACTGTTTCAAACGAGAAGCCATCCCACGAAGAGTCTCTGTATTGTCGAAGCCTAAACCGAGACATTTCCGCAAAAGAAAATCAGCTGCCCAAGATGATGAATTCCCTGAAGTCACCATCAACGTGGCTGATAAAAGGAAGTCTAAGCGGCATTCAAATGACTCAAATCCCGACTTTTCACCGAGAGGAAAAGTCAATCCAAGAATTGCTCAAAGGATGTCTCGACTCCAATTAGGAGCCATCAGACGCAGAGATTACAAAAGAATGCAAGAAGGAATGTCCTCGGAGGATGAATTCTCGGACACTTATTCTGCAATCGCTTCTGATGATACAATGTCTAGCACGGGACAAACCAGAGAAGTACTCACGATCACATCTGATCAATTTGCTCAGATACTTCAAGAAGCTCTAGCCAAACAACGCGAAGAAATTAGAGCTGAAGTGAAGACAGAAATGAAGTTGGCTATCCAACAAATGAGAGAACTGTTAACTCAACAGCCTCAACCTCCTGAGTCCAATCAGCGACTTGAATCCAGCCACCACACTCGGAATGTTGTAGAGGACAGTGATCCAGAGGTGGATGAAGTCATTATGGCTGATACACCTCCCAATGGCAATAACGCTGGGGGTGGTTTAACGGATCCTCCCAATAACGATATTGGGGGTGGTTCAATAGCACCTCTCACTGGGGGTGGTCCAATTATCTTTACTCGACATCATTCAGAAAGAAATGAAGACGATGACGGGAAAATGCAAAAACTTGAAGACAAAATCAATGCTTTGATGACGGCTCAAGAAGTTCTCCGGAAATGAGGCTTTAATGGTCCGGTCATTCGTTGGCACCCTTCGTGGGCCCGCCTTCGATTGGTACCGACGTCTCAAGCCAGGGAGCATCAATTGCTGGGGTAACATGGAAAGTTTGTTCCTCAGTAATTTCTTCGATGATGACACCGAAGTGTCAATCGGAACCCTTTTGGATGAGAAGCAAAAAGATGGAGAGTCTATTGATAATTTTGTCAAGCGCTTCCGTGACAAGGCAATAAATTGCAAAGATCCTGTTACAGAGGAGTTCATCCTGCAAACATGTCACAATAATCTCTCCATCGATGTCCTGGAAGCCCTGGGGGTCGTACCATCCAAAACTTGGAAAGAGTTGAAATTACGTGGCGAACAAGCTGAACACTTTCTTAAAAGAAAGAAAGCTGAGAGAAACCGACCGACGACATCTACAATCACTGAGAACGCGACTCTCGATCCGAAGTTTCAAAAGGAGTATTCTTTCGAAAATGATGAAGCTACAGCCATATTGAAATACCTCCTCGCCATCAGGAGGGAGCTAAGAGAATTACAGATCCAAACTACTGTGCGTACCACAGAAGGGTTCTTCATCCCACCGAGAGTTGCTTTGGAGTCAAAAACAAGATCCAAGCATTAATTGACTCCGGCGTCATAACGGCGAAACAAGCCGATTAAAGACGACCATACTCCATCGGATACATGAGTATAAACTATTTTCCCCTACTCCATCGGATACACGAGTATAAACTGTTTTCCCCTACTCCATTGGATACACGAGTATAAACTGTTTTCCCTAACTCCGAAGAGTATACGAGTATAAACTGCTTCCCCTCACTCCGAAGAGTATACGAGTATAAACTGCTTCTCAACACTCCAAAGAGTATATGAGTATAAACTGCTTCTTGATTATCCAACTGAGTACAATGTTAAACCCGGTTTCGCAAAGGAAGCTGGGGATGGATGATTTATATAACGGGAAGTTCCTGGAGAATCTTATATTCTTAAGGATAACCCGAACATGCGACTGAGGATAACGTACTCCTCATTACACCCAGTTTTGCAAAGAAAGCTGGGGGTGGATAATTCATGTAACGGGAAGTTCCCGGAAGAATGTTAAATGTAATATTCTTAGGGATAACCCCGATCATTATGAACAAAAGTGATAAACACTAAACTCCTACTATGACTTCCGAATACTCTTTTGCTGAGATGAGATTTGATCACTCCTTTAGATCAATCTTCCCTCACAAAACTCACATTTGGTCTGTCACGCCCCGGGTCCAAACGTGATAATTTGGAGCGTAACTCGGTCGGCAATGTAACCATACAGTTACATTCACACCTCTGAATCATCCTATATACAGATATATTGCTAAAAGAACTACTACATAGAGCATGTAACTAAAATAGCAAAGGAAACTAGATAGATAAAGAAAATTCTGAAAAGACAAGTTCTCTTACATGTCCAAAACTCTTCAAAGTAGGAGAGGAAAATACATCTTAGTCTGGAATACTACAAGTGAATACAAGAAAGACTCGATAGCTGAAGCTGAGAAAGTGAATAGAGAGAAAGTGATCACTGTCGCTGGTCTTAATCCTTAAAGTACCATTGATCCTGCGAAGAAAGAATAATTCCCAAGTCTGGGGCATGCAAACCCCAGGGGAGTCAGAAAACTCCCAGCAAGCATGTAAAATGAGGAAATTGTGAGCGTGTAAGTATAAATGATAGATATAAAGAAAAGATAAATTCTAAATTTTCAGTGATAAAAGAAAATGCCTATCTTATAAACCAAAATATGATGAAAGCTCAATTAAAGATGACTGGGGAAAATTGCTAATTGTATATATCAATCGTGGTCTACCTCAAGCACATATCTTATACCCTATACTAAAAGGAGTTAAGATTTAGAAACCCACAACATGAGATGAGTACGTCGAGGGAATAATCCAAACAAGGAAACCCTCGTATATACCATATATCTCAAATTGTAAATCTCTAAATTTCAACTCCCAAAATTCTATAAACAAACAATACAAATATACATCACCAAAACCTCATCCAGGACATGTCGTGCATGCCAAATCTGTCACAAAGCATATAAGCACATTATTCTTATTTTACATGTTATTTGAATTAGAGAAAAATATTTTCATGTATATAAATCGGTTCCCCGTAAACCGTCCCGGGAACACGGCTTCAAGTCAGGAATTGGCTCTTTGGCCCATGTATATATATAACTCAGGATATCAGGAATGCGCATATGCCCGTTTATATACATGTTATATTCTCCGTCTAATTCCCCTTTATAAACCCCATGTTTGTCGATTAAGAAATTAGGTAGGTGGGTCACATAAAGCAAATGAGATTTCGATGAGGTTTCGGCTAAAAGCTTATAATCTCTAGACATAAATGTCATTGCTACTTATACTATCATTAGAGAACATGCTTCACTTTTGGAAACAAACTGTAACCTAGCACAAGTGGACTTCTCTCAGCCGGGTCGTACTCAAGGATCAAAAGGCCTGCTAAATTGTTAATGTGCTGGGTTATACGGTTTCAGTCAAGAAATAACATGAGTCGTTCTATGAAAGGAGAAAAGTTTAGCACACATCAAGGGATATGGGATTGGGTGCATGCTACAATCAGAGATATTCTCTTGGTTCATTATCAAATCCTAGGTTAGTCATCAGCATGATGTTTCTCCTAATGATATATAAAAAATACAAAAATGAAAATAAATAAAAATAATAATTGAGGACAACAAGGAGAACAGGTCAAACATTATAGTCATTGTCAAGGTGAAGATTCGTCATAGAGATTATTAATTGGAGACCTACTCAAAGACTGATAAGTGAACTAATATTGGTTGCCGTTAATGTTATATAGCTGTCATAGGTATACATTTTCTCTCCTAATGAGTTATAAACATCTAGTCCTCGTGTATAAAAAGTCAGACACTAGGACCGGTACATTAGACTTCGAAAATCAGAAACATAACATACATCCAACATGTATAACTTGGAACCGGTTACAGACCTCAAAATCTAATGTTATATATCTCAACTACTGCAGAAATAAGTAAATCAATCTTTGAGGATAATGATCAAGACCAAATAAAAAGGATGAAATATATTTAAAACTGAAATTTTCTGAAATTTGTAAAACAGACAAGGAGATGAACATGTGTCAATTATGAAAAATAATAAAGAGACCAATTAAAGAGTTAAAAGAATAAATATGCTTGCCGATTAGCGTTGAAAACGTAAGCACCAACAACTCCTTCTCCTCAAATAGCCGGTCTCCTTCTCTCGTCAACTATAATCGATGCCTTCTCTCCTTCTTCTTCTTCTCTTTTTATTTTTATTTTTTTTTTCAGATCAAGTGTAGAGATCGGTAGAGAAATATAAATGGTTTAGAGAGATAAGATTTGTTAGGTATTTCCCAAGATTTGAGGGATTTAGGGAGAGTTAGGCGGAAGGGGATCTTAGTGGAGATTTTGGCAGAGGAGGATGTGGGCAGTTAAAATCACGGAGGTTTTGAGGGAGATTTTTTTTTTTTTTTTTTTTTTTTTTGAACAAAACACTTATGTGGGCATCCATATTTAACCACTAAAATAATTAATTTGCTACTTAAAAAAAGGATTATTACATCCTACCCACCTAAGAAAAAGAAATTTCGTCCTTTTTTTTTTATTTACCTTACATTATGTGGGCATCCATATTTAACCACTAAAATAATTAATTTGCTACTTAAAAAAAGGATTATTACATCCTACCCACCTAAGAAAAAGAAATTTCGTCCTCGAAATTTAAATCCAAGCACAAGAGAAGCTAGACGTTACAGGTAATAAAGAGATGTGGTACGTAAATCTAGATTCTCGTGGTATATGTCTCATACCAGATATTATACGCCTATTAGAATGACTCTCCATAGCATGAATCCCCGGCGAGATCAGTCAAGACGTGATACATGTAAACCAATTCTTTCCCAAGTTTGGTCCTAAGGATCGTCACCCTTAGGACCACCACCAATCACAATCCAGTGGAGGAAGATCACGAGCCCCCTCTCACTAAAACATGTATCCCAATATCAATGTTACAATGGTGTCTTGAAGGACTCGCTTGACATTCAACACTATGGCATCATAAACATGCATATAATAAGATAATTTGATACTAATATAAAACTGGCAGATCCTAGCCTAAGACTTTTCATGAAGTTCATATCCTTGTATTTCTTAACCTTATAAACTTGTGCTTGGAATCATATTTCGATGGAAATTCTCAAGAATTAATATATATATTTTTCTAGATATCAAGCATCATGTAATATATCAATCATATATTGAGTACATAGTCATATCAACATCATACACCATGCATAATCAGTATTGAATAGTTTAGGGATGCTCTAGGAGCACAAATATCAAGCAAACACGGGTTCATGCCAAGCTCACGTGTCAACTACATATACTCATACATGCAATCACTCGGAAGATTTTTTTTTTTTTTTTTTGAAAGATATAATGTGACGATAGAAAGATTTAATACAAGACATTCTGGACCAGTTCATATCCCTCATCATTTTTATAACCTAATATATAAGCAAATAGTATCATGTAGTTACTCATTACTAAACCACTCTAATCCATCAAGTTCAAATCTAATCTATCTACAACACTTATTATTGATCCCGCTAAACCTATTTACAAGGATTTATCCATTATAATTTCCAAATAAATTCTCACCTTGTAGATTCCAATCATCATCTCAATTCCAATATTATGAATCCCCATAAAGTTCTCATGGGTTTACTCCAATCTTGTGTCTCTTAACTAATCAGATCTGATGATGCTTTCATTATGTAATTTCATCATAAGTCCCCTATAAGAGATCATGAACTAGTTATGAACCACTTCTTACCATAAATTTTTAACTTACAAAATTCATCAATGTCGTACCAAATTCACACCCCCAAATTGATTAATGAACAATGAAGATCCGATTTAACACAATTTAGAGATTACAATCATTAAATCCAAGATCATAGTCAAACCTAACCATATAAAAAAAATCCAATTAGAATCCATAAATCGTAGGAATATATTTTTAATTTACTCAACATAGCCATTTAATATCCTCAAAGCAAATCCTTAACTTTACATGGTTGCCTGACAAAATCAAGTCTCCAATATATACCCTCAATATCATGTAATTTCATCCACACGATTCCTGATTTTGGAGACTAGGAAAGCCACTCTCAGTATTTATAATCTAGATAATCAATTGCACAAAGATCACCAGATGAATTTGCTTTATATGCATATCTACATCGAGTTAGCTTTAAAACATTCCTCTCACATGACCTAACGATGCTAAGATACTAGCCTAGCTGGAGCTAAATGGTTACAAATTTAGATGATCCGTTCACTGAGATAACTTCATCCAAACGAACAGCCATGAACTTGTAGTTGCTGCTAATGTGAGGGCTAGTGGCTGGATAAACTTCCATGCTACTTAACTTATGAAGCTTGGGGCTAGTCTACAAAAACCCTATCTATGCACATTGACTAAGTCCGTATACAATTGGCTTGAGAAGGAAAAAGAATTTACTGTTAATATAGGAATGAAGTTGGATGCGGAATCAAAGGAGTAAGCGCAAAAAGATATTGCAAAGGGGAACGAGCCTAATACATGCTCAGACTCCTATTTCTATCTCAAAATCTCCAATAGTTATGTACAAGATGAGAGTCCAGTTATCTAACCTGGATAAAATCACATTCTCAACACCCTATCTCAAATTCTGTAGAGTCGTTATTCCTTCATTGTCCTAGTACAACCTCATGCACATCTAAATGCTAAAAAGTCATATTCAATTTCAAGATGCCTCCAATCAATTATGTACCACTCATCTTAACTTCGAACATAGTCCAAATATAGTGTATATCTCTCTTCAAAATTTATATCATTCTAGATGTCATCTTTTTGTTGTACTGCTCTACTAATATAAATGTTGAACTCATCCCCAAAGATTTTATACTAATCATATAAATTTAGATGAAGTACAATTTTTATATAAATCCTCCATCGCTGCTCACAAATTCTCAATTGTCGAGATCAGAAATTCACCAAATATCTTCGAAGTTGATCTATATGTATGTCCATGCATATTCAATCATCAAATAAGTCCGATCGGAAATCAAAATCATTATAAAAATCTTATATCATTATAACTCTTTTCTTAGCTTTAGTAAATCTTTATTTCATCACATGTCCTAGCAAACCTCCTTCCGGGTCTTTGCATATCTCAACCATTAAACTTTCAAACTAAAATTTTGATATCTCAAATAGTTTTCTTTTTCACCCACCTTGTTTATCACCTTAATCTGGACATAATATGAAAATATCTTCTCGCCTCATTCAACATCAAATGCAAATTCTATACAAATTTTTTTTTCTCACTCTTGATCCTCTAACTTAGTTTCAAATAACACCTTATTCATATTTTCTAAATCCAAGATCATGCTCTCAAAATTAAATTCCAAGCACATGAGGGACAACTGGAGTAGGGGGTTCCCTAAAATGAGATTGGTCAAGATTTGGACTGAAATGAGATTGGTCAAGGTTAGTACTTGAGAATCAGGGTATTGGGAGTTAAAGGACTAATTTCTGGAAAGGAAAGAACCTAGTCTATACATGCTCTATTTTTGGTCTATTCTTAGTTCGTACGTGTATACAGGATGAGACAACAATTACTAAACCTAGGCTCTGATACCAATAAAACCTTGTCACGCCCCGGGTCCAAACGTGATAATTTGGAGCGTGACTCGGTCGGCAATGCAACCATACAGTTACATTCACACCTCTGAATCATCCTATATACAAATATATTGCTAAAAGAACTACTACATAGAGCATGTAACTAAAATAGCAAAGGAAACTAGATAGATAAAGAAAATTCTGAAAAGACAAGTTCTCTTACATGTCCAAAACTCTTCAAAGTAGGAGAGGAAAATACATCTTAGTCTGGAATACTACAAGTGAATACAAGAAAGACTCGATAGCTGAAGCTGAGAAAGTGAATAGAGAGAAAGTGATCACTGTCGCTGGTCTTAATCCTTAAAGTACCATTGATCCTGCGAAGAAAGAATAATTCCCAAGTCTGGGGCATGCAAACCCCAGGGGAGTCAGAAAACTCCCAGCAAGCATGTAAAATGAGGAAATTGTGAGCGTGTAAGTATAAATGATAGATATAAAGAAAAGATAAATTCTAAATTTTCAGTGATAAAAGAAAATGCCTATCTTATAAACCAAAATATGATGAAAGCTCAATTAAAGATGACTGGGGAAAATTGCTAATTGTATATATCAATCGTGGTCTACCTCAAGCACATATCTTATACCCTATACTAAAAGGAGTTAAGATTTAGAAACCCACAACATGAGATGAGTACGTCGAGGGAATAATCCAAACAAGGAAACCCTCGTATATACCATATATCTCAAATTGTAAATCTCTAAATTTCAACTCCCAAAATTCTATAAACAAACAATACAAATATACATCACCAAAACCTCATCCAGGACATGTCGTGCATGCCAAATCTGTCACAAAGCATATAAGCACATTATTCTTATTTTACATGTTATTTGAATTAGAGAAAAATATTTTCATGTATATAAATCGGTTCCCCGTAAACCGTCCCGGGAACACGGCTTCAAGTCAGGAATTGGCTCTTTGGCCCATGTATATATATAACTCAGGATATCAGGAATGCGCATATGCCCGTTTATATACATGCTATATTCTCCGTCTAATTCCCCTTATACACCCCATATTTGTCGATTAAATTTTTAAGTGACTGTGCATGAAATGTTGTGCACTAACCACAGAGTTACCGTGGAACGACTTCTGTAAAACTATGATAATAACCGTGACCCAGAACATGTCCAAATCAAGATAGGTGCATCGTCTAGTCGATGCTATAATAGTAAATAGCCAAGGAAAAATCTCATATCGGGATGTCGATATCGAGAACATAGCCATGCTATGAAAGCACGCTTACATATCATATTTTTAACAGGAGTCGTCTTCATGCACAGTCTCACACATAAAACGTCATCAACTCATCATCAAGTCATAATGGTTTGCCACTTAATCTTGCCTTCTTTAATAGTTAGTGAGTATTGACAGCGTTGATTATACAGAGTGTACAAAAGTACAAGAACTTTGTGTATAGAGCATACAGGAAGAGTTTACAAAGAAAGGAGTGTATCAAAATCATAGCTTTACAAGTACACATAGGAAAAAGTTACAAATAGAGGCAATATTGTATTCAGTATAGTATCTCATAAGGATAAGGTAGTTGTCGTTTGAATTTTATTAAACATCACTTAGTGTCTTATTGTGAAATTAGGTAGGTGGGTCACATAAAGCAAATGAGATTTCGATGAGGTTTCGGCTAAAAGCTTATAATCTCTAGACATAAATGTCATTGCTACTTATACTATCATTAGAGAACATGCTTCACTTTTGGAAACAAACTGTAACCTAGCACAAGTGGACTTCTCTCAGCCGGGTCGTACTCAAGGATCAAAAGGCCTGCTAAATTGTTAATGTGCTGGGTTATACGGTTTCAGTCAACATACACTTCTCCAAATCAATCAATTTTCTTATGCTTTAAGGATCCCTTATGAAAGCTAATGTTACAAATCGTGTGATTAATGCAAATCACAATTCATCATAATTATTTATCAATTGCTATTACCCTCATAAAGACTTTTTAAAACAGCGATTAGACTTATATAATCATGTAATTTTGGTCGACTAGTCTGTGGGGAAAATAAAAATTAGTTCATACGTCATACCTCAAAGCTGAATATGGTACTTAACATGTGAATGACTGATAATGACGATCTTAACAGATTGGACCTTTAAAAACCAAACATATATAACCCACCGATGTCATCCCTCTTAATAAAAAAATTTAATCCTTTTACTTCTATGCTCCAAAGGTCGTTGTAGGCTTCCCAAATTCGCTGTGGGCCCTCCAAATAAAGCCATACTCTAAAAAAAGAATTAGTTGGAAAGTTGCTTGCTTAAAGATGGTAATCAAGCTCCTATTATGTGCATGTATTGAAGTATATGGAAAAATAAAAGAATTGAAAAGATAAGAAATGCTTGCATAATAATAATATTGAGAACGAATTTAACAAAAGCATGACAAAAATGCTTGCCGTCGAGAGGGTGATGGTGATGTTTAGGGACGACGATGGCGGTTGTCATCACTGAGGGGCTCAACGGGGGCTGTTGGCATACCGTCGAACATATGGCGTGCGATGGAGGCGATGGTCGTCAGAGGGCAGCGGGTCTGGACAGCGACGCGTCAGGGGGATGGAGAGGCCGGCGTGGTGGCTAGACGGAGGAGGCGGGGAAGGTGACGAAGGTGGTGAGGTTCGTGGCTGGACGGCGACGTGCTCCGGTCAAAGGCGGCTCAGCGACGGTGGATTACGGCTCTCCAGGCGGTGGCGTCGAGGAAGATCGGCGGGAGAGGACGGAGGAGGCGGGGAAGGTGACGAAGGTGGTGAGGTTCGTGGCTGGACGGCGACGTGCTCCGGTCAAAGGCGGCTCAGCGACGGTGGATTACGGCTCTCCAGGCGGTGGCGTCGAGGAAGATCGGCGGGAGAGGACGGAGACGAGGCAGGCTCGGAGGTGAGGTTTTGGAGGGCGTGGGGTTGCCGAAGAAGTTGTTGGCTTGGTTGGGTGAGAGAGATGAAGGAGAAGAGAGATGAAGAGAGGAGAGAGAGAGAGAGAGAAAGAGAGGGGTGTGGCGGCTGTGTAAAGAGAGGGGAAGAAAGAGAGGGTATTTTTAGGGTATGGATTAGGGTTAGGGATTAATAGGTATTTATTAACAACAACAAAAAAAAAATTAGGGAAAATAGAAATAATTAGGGAAATTTCTTGTAAAAATTAACAATGATAATATAACAATAATAATAATAAAACAATTATTTATTTGAAAGTTTTCACCTAACTATTTAATTTAAAATTTTCAAAATCATTAATAAATATAAAAATCAGATTTTTAAATCATAGAATATTCTAGAAGGCCAAGAAAATACAAATACTCTTTTAAAAATAATAATAGAATATTTTAAAATACCGGAAAATTTATTATTATTATTTTTTTACTGGTATCAAAATTTTATGATCCTTACATGACCCTTAGGGTTTTGAATCGTCAAACGTTGACTTTGGTTGCAACGCGTTGACTGGCGTT
>NC_033803.1:29544778-29573168 GCF_001876935.1 Asparagus officinalis | reverse complement strand
AGTTTCTTATTTTCTGGAGTTTGTTTGCTCTGTTTTGAGATGTGTTCGTGGAGTTTGAGCCGCTCGATTGTTACACTTATAGTCATGAATATGTTATAATACTTACGTGAGTATTCCTAGGGGATTATGATAAAACATTGTTACGATTAAACTTTTGAGTTAGTGAGTTAGTACACCGCAAATGAGACCATGATGAATTTCACTCCATTTCAAATATTTGTTTATCCGCACGAGCGTACGAAAAGGTCGATGAACCTATGACACTTGTTTATCCGCACGAGCGTGCGAAGAGGTCGATGAACCTATGACACTTGTTTATCCGCATGATAGTGCGCTGGGGTCGATGGACCTGTGTTTATTATCCGCATGATAGTGCGCTGGCGTCGATGGACCTATGTTTATTGATAGCATGATAGTGCGCTGGGGTCTTTGAATCTACGTTTAGTTACCCGCATGAGCGTGCGCTGAGGTCAGTGAACCTATGTCTTTGTTTCCGTATAGATTGTGTAGGAATCTATATTCCTATTGTAGGCGTCAAAAAATGCTTACAGACGTTCAAACACCACTCAAGATAACATAGAAGAACATTATACACATCATCAAGCAACTACATGGCAGCGCGGCAGGACATGGTGCCGCGGCTGAGGCGCGCATGACACTGGTTCTAGACAATGTTATCAAATAGCTCGCAAGCGCACGGAGGTTCCTATTTTCGCCAGTTGGACCCCCACGGCCGTCACACGATGATGCCGGCCACAAGCAAATTTTATAGTAAGCCGCCGCCACGACGATGGGACGCAGTCGCTTTAGATAGAACCAACATGAATCTTCTCGGGCACATGGTGCGGCGGCTAAGGCGCGGCAGCCTATGGTGCCGCGGCTTAACCGCTGCAACTATGGTCCGCGGCTATTACAAGAAGATGTTGTTGCAGTTATATGGCAGTTATTCGATGATATTTGAAGTCCACGTGGCGGCATATCAGAGATAAAACGTGTGCTGACGTGGAAGAGCAGTTAAAACCACGAAGAAGGTGGTTAAAGTCGTGGGAGAACAGTTTCAAACACGTATGAACGTGGGTGTAAGCTGCCCGCCTTAGCCGCGGTAGTGTTGACTGCCGCGCCCTTTAGCCGCGGAAGTGTCGACTGTCGCGCCCTTTGGCCACGACAGTGTCGACTGTCGTGCCCTTTAGCCGCGACAGTGTCGACTGTCGCGCCCTTTAGCCACGACAGCATCAACTGCCGCGCCTAAAGGGCTAGTTGCTGATCGGCTATTTCTTCAGTTATCGTCCAAGGAGGCTATAAATACCCCCCTATGGCCATCATTGACAGAGGCGGAGCATTTTCCAGGGAGATTAGAGCAGAGAGCCTTGAATTTTGGTGAATTAGAGCAAGAGAGAGAGTCTTTCTTCTTCATAATCATCCTCAAAAAGCTTTTGACCAGTCCTAGAGATCTAAGCTCTGACTTGATCTTTGGAAGAGTGAACATCTTACATCGATAAGATATTCGCTTCAAATTCTTACTTCGATAAACGAAGGAAGAATCATTAAACCCCTCACGGTTCAATCAGAATCTGTGATTTGGTGGTCCACGAGTCAAAGCGCTCCCGGCACAGGCAAAGATCCCACGCAAGCAGCGACCCAAACAACGATCCTGCGTTTGTTTCTAAAAAGTTGTAATTTTCCTTTTGTTGTGTAAAAGAAGTCTTATAAAAAGACTATCTCTTTTGAATTTGTTGTAATCGACCGATGACGCAAACACCTATCATGTTGTTTTACACAGGGACACAATAATATTACAAAAGGATTTTCATCTGAGTGTTTGGCAGATGCCAAAAGTGACCACGACTCATTGTTGAGGTATTTGATTGAGATACTTGGTTATGCGAGTATACGAGATACCTATACTGATTTTGATGCTTTACTTTCTAGTTATATTTTTTGATTGCTTAGTTCAGGATTAATATTTAGTTATCTACAATTTGAGACATACTGTTTCTAGTTATATTTTTTGATTGCTTAGTTCAGGATTAATATTTAGTTATCTACAATTTGAGACATACTGTATATACATGAGTGTTTCCTTGTTTGGATTATTTCGCTCGACGTACTACGTCTCGTGTTTTAGATAAGTATTAATACCACCTTGTTTGGATTATTTCGCTCGACGTACTACGTCTCGTGTTTTAGATAAGTATTAATACCATCAGATACGGGAAAATGGTCTAGGTAGACTATGCTTAATAGATAGAGCCTCCACTACATCTAGTAGCCCTTCCTAGGGGCGGATGGAGGTAATCTTGCTAGCGCTCTGACGCTCTTGTTGTTGTTCTTTTTTTTCCTTTTTTTATTTTAACTTTCAGGCGGTTCAGTGCATCGAAAAGTTGTAGGATGACGAAGTTCTTGCGTAGTCGTCGTCGCTTATTTTTACTAGTATGGACTCCACAGTAGTCGTATGTTTCCATTAAGTCACTTGAGTTTGTATTCATATTGTTAAGGCATGTTGCCTTAGTACGATTTCTAGTTGATCCATGTTGAGACATGTCATGCTATTTTAGATTCCAGATGTATATCAGTTGTATTTCAGATTATTATAGTTGTATTTCTTTCTACATCATGTCTATTGTATTTTTATTTCCCTTATTTGTCTGTTTTGTACCTTCACTTCTACTTGATTCTACTAGAGGATATTACTGTGATTGGTGAAATATGTTATTGTACTGTGGAGGTGCATGACATGTTTGACATCTCTGGGTTCACCTTGGACTACAACCAAGTGTAAAAACAAGGGCGTCACAGTTGGTATTAGAGCTCTAGTTCCAGTATCCTTAGGATCATCCTGTGTCGAGTCATGGAGCTAGAATAGAGTTTCCTAGCATTCATGTATAGAGTCCGATAAGAATTTCCTAGAATGAGTGAGGATGATATATGCGTATATCTCAAAATTTTATAAATTTTTTTTGACTACCTTACTATGATTGAAAAGTAATTGTCTGGATACGTATTGTGATACGTTTTGTATATATATATTTATGATCTCATTTATTGTGACAATTAAGGTCTCCTCTTGATATTATAAATATTGGGATGAGGACGTGGTCGAGGTAAACTCGTACCTGGAGAGCTGGGCAAGTAGAGCCCCGAGTCGCAGCAGGCTCCACCGTAACTGATCGACTTAATGGCGCCGTTAGCAGCAAGATTTTGTAACACTCGAGGAGCAAGAGGCGTATCCGTTTCCACCAGCAAATATCACTTATTTGGTGATTTTTAGATTTTCGCCAGAGCAGCAAATATCACTTATTTGGGAGAATTTTATTTACTTCTTCGACAAACAATTAAAGCTAGTCCGATTGAAGCAGGGAGGTATGCCTGTATTTAATGAAGAAATCAAGACCAACATGGTGATCATGACAAGGACAAGAGGCCTATTGCGGGATCTAGAGGACCCCAGTAGCGGGGTAAGGAATCTTACCACCAACGTCAAGAATAGTATAAGAAGGGAGGACAACATGATTCGTGAGCGCCGCAACAACGTAGAGTTTGAGATACGTGTTACAATTGTAACAAGATAGGACAAGAACAAAGGACTTGTCACAGTACACTAGCAGTAAGCCAGATTTACGTTATCCAGGAGATTCCTGAGGGACAGATGGTCCCATATATATTTTTTCCATCACCGACAGAGTTTATGTAGCCGTACCGCGTAGTCATGGTGCGAACAGAGCTTTCTTCGTGATTTTCTTTCAAGCTCAGACCTTGTTTTATTTAGGAATTGCGCATTCTTTTATCTTTCATGCCTTCGTGGATAGGCTTCAGCTTATAACACATCCTTTAGACATACCGTTATTCGTCTCTACTCCTCTAGGGGAGGTGTCCCTATTAGAGAGTATTTGTAGGAGATGTATCATCAGTCTAGATGAGTCCGAGTGTCTCATAGATCTGATCGTGTTGCGGATGTTAGATTTCGATGTCATTCTCGGTATGGATTGTCTTTCATCCTACCATGTCCGTATCGACTGTTTTGCTGAAACAGTCAGCTTGTGAGCATTCATTGGGTTTGTATAGATAATAGCAACCTCATAGGGTAACCAGAATACGGAGTCATTCCTGGCATACGTCGAGGAGGTGATGCTGAGGGACCGGAGTGCTGATTTGTGCGAGACTAGAGTTGTCTTAGTTTATCAGGATGTCTTTCAGAATATACCTAGGTTACCTCCTGTGGGAGAGGTTGAGTCCTGCATCGAGTTATAGAAGAGCACAATACCGATATCCCGAGCACCCTATCGTAGGACACCTGCTGAGATGAGGGAGTTACAGATTTAAATAAATGAGTTGTTATCTTAGAGTATTACTCACTGGAGTATCTTTTGCTCATGGAAGCACTGGTCCTCTTCGTGGAGAAGAAGGATGATAACTTATGATTATGTATAGATTATCGTGAGTGGGACAAGTTCACTATCTGGATTAGATAGGATTTATGACTTGTTCGATCAGCTGCGGGGAGTGCAGCATTTCTCGAAGATTGATCTTCGTTTTGGTTTTTTTAGTTGCGAGTTCAGGAGATGGATATTCCCAAAACCGCTTTTCTGACTCGATATGGGTCCTTCGAATTTATTGTCATGCCATTTGGGCTGACCAATGCACCCGCGGTATTTATGGATTTAATGAACTGTGTTTTTCGTCCATACTTGGGCTAGTTTGTGATTGTATTTATTGACGATATCCTTATCTACTCGAGAACGGAGGCAGAGCACGAGCAACATTTACATTTGGCATTGCATACTTGGCAGAGCACGAGCAACATTTACATTTGGCATTGCATACTTTGCGGGAGCATCAATTGTACGCTAAGTTCAGTAAATGCGAGTTTTGACTATCATTTGGCATTGCATACTTTGCGGGAGCATCAATTGTACGCTAAGTTCAGTAAATGCGAGTTTTGACTATCCCGAGCAGTGATAGGACATTCGTTATCTATACGGATGCGTCATTAGTGGGTTTAGGAGGCGTTTTGATGCAGACACAGAGAGTAGTAGCTTATACCTCTCGACGGCTGAGGACGCATGAGCAGAACTATCCCACGCACGACTTGGAGTTAGTAGCAGTGGTCTTCGCACTGAAGACATAGAGACATTATCTGTACGGAGTGCAGTTTGAGCTATACACAGATGACTAGAGTCTGAAGTACCTATTTTCTCAGAAGGAACTTAACCAGAGGCAGCGGTGATGGGTCGAGTTCATCAAAGATTATGAGTTCACGGTTCAGTACCATCCGCGAAAGACAAACATCATAGCGGATGTTTTGAGCATGAAGCATCGACATCGGAGTGCGACTTTGAGGTGCCCGTTGTGTCTAGATCTTCATACTCTTGGCCAATTTGAAATTTAGGCCAGAGATTGGCGGGACCAACGCAAATTTTTTGGGAGCTATGCCAGTGCAGCCGTCTTGGAGTTATAGAGCGGCTAGAGCTCAGTTAGAGGACACTTGGATTTAAACTCGGAAGGAATAGATTTCCAAAGAACCTAATGCCGATTGGACTGTTGGGGCAGATGGAGGACTTCGGGTGAAAGTCCGATTAATGATGCTAGCTAGTGCAGAACTAAAGAAGGAGTTGCTTGATGAGGCGCATCGTACTAGGTACACAAGTGCATCCAGGCACAACAAAAATGTACAAGGACTTGAAGAGAAAGTTTTGGTAGAACGACATGCCTAGAGAGATTGCAGAGTACGTAGCTTAGAGCTCTACCTACCAGCAAGTGAAGGTAGAACATCAGAGGCCAACAGAGACCCTACAACCTTTACCCATTTCGGAGTGGAAGTGGGCAGATATTTTTATGAACTTCATTGTAGGATTGCCAAGATCAGAGATGGGGAACGATTCAACTTAGGTGATAGTTGATCGGTTGAAAAAGTCAACTCCGGTGAAGACGACGTATAAAGTATACGGTGAAGACTTATGCGAAGATATTCATCCAAGAGATCGTAAGATTGCATGGAGTTCCAGAAACAATTGTATCAAATCGAGGATCGGTTTTCACTTCACATTTCTAGAGGAGCTTCCAAAATTTATTCGGTAACCAGTTGTCATATTCCAGTGTTTTTCACCAGCAAACAGATGGACAAACGGAGAGAGTGAACCAAGTCTTGGAGGACATGTTACGGGCTTGCATTCTAGACTTCCAGGGTAGCTGGGAGGACACATTCCTTTGATCGAGCTCGCTTATAACAACAGTTATCAAGTGACGATCGGTATGGCTCCGTATGAAGCATTGTACGGGAGACCCTGTAGATCCATGATTTGTTGGGCAAAGCCGGAGGATAGCCTATTACTTGGGCTAGAGCTTGTGAGACAGACTATAGAGAAGGTAGCATTGATTAAAGAATGTATCCTTGCCGCTCAAAGTCGGCAAATGAGCTACACATATCAGAGATGACGACCCTTGGAGTTTCAAATTGGAGAATTTACCATGTTAAATGTATCGTCAGTGGAGGGCGTTCAGCGATTCGACAGACAGGGAAAACTTGCCCCGAGATATGTTGGACCATTCAGGATTTATTAAGTGTGTTGGAACGATTTCATGTAGACTAGATGTCGAGTATACACGTTGTTTTTCATGTTTCGATGCTTAAGAAGCATTTACTTGACGAGGAGCAGTAACGAGTATTAGACGTGTCGGAGATTTAACTCCATGATGATTTGACTATGATTGAGATTCATGTTCGTATAATGAGAAAACAAGAGACTTAGAAATAAGGTGATTACCTTAGTCAAAGTTCAAAGGAACCGGAAAGGAGCTAAGGAGGCTTCTTAGGAGCGCGAAGAGGATAGCGTCGCGATTACCCACACCTGTTTGAACAGGTAAATTGTTTTGATTATGATTTTCTTATGGTTTATGATTATTTGGATAGTCATATTTATATTTAACACTAGAATGGAGGTATTAACACTTAGCTCCTAATCATTCGGAATACATGGTATATATATGGGAGGTTCCTCGTTTGGATTTTTCGCCCGACGTACTAGTTCCGTTTAGTTAGGGGTTAAATGCGAGTATTTGCATTCTAGATTGTTAACTTTAAATATATCTATATTCATATGTAGTGATTAATGGTACAAGATGTGTATGTGAGGGTTGGATTATCCCCTCAACGTGTTTTTCTGGTATTAATTAATCTCTAAGATACGATTGCGAAATTTTGAGGACGAAATTCTTTTAAGAGGGGAAGAATGTAAAACCCCAAAAATTTTGAATGTGTTGTGATAAATAGTAATAAAAATGTTATATGACAATAAATAACATATTTTGATGTTTGAGTATGCTAGGAATTTATTTGAGATCAATTCAATGTATATATGTGTATATACAAGTGCAAATGCAAATCTGGTGAAAGGACCAGTTAAGAGTTTATGTATTTTACACATTAATACATTTAGAATCTGGGAAAACTCAAAAGACTAAAGTTGTAGGTATTTTTGACAGATTTCCAACAAATCTTAAATCACCTCATTCAGAGTTCGTATAACAAAGTTACAATCAAAACACGCAGTGCATGTTGATATTTTCGGAAAAACAGGAAATAATTTTCAAAAAAAGGAAAGGTTACTGTAGCAACTGCGATGATTCTTCGTGGACAACAGACTCCGTGTTTTCTGGGCGTGAGCGGTGTTGCACAGCGCTGTGGGATGACGAGTTTCCCTTTAGCGTAATTTAGGGGATTTATTTGTACTGTAAAAATAAAAACAAATGCATTTTATCCTCTTCATGTTTCAGCTCTAAAAAAAAGATCAAAAGAAAAGAAACTGAGAACTCTAAGCTCTCTCAGTTACGAACAGTAACTCCTCATCTTCTCCAAGTGATCTCTGACCAAGCTCAACACCCCAAACCCTATATCAATTTTCAAACACCCTACAAGCCTCTCTTCCTCCTTTCAAAGATCCTATGGTGAGTTCTGAAAGCTCCTAAGAAGTCCTTGTGAAATGTTGAAGAAGAGAAACAGATTGTTTCATGTGCCATTGGTGAAGAAGGAAGCAAGGGGCGAGGGCGTTCAAGAGGATCTCGTACGAACGCTTTTAATCACAGCGTTTAGGCAAGATTATCTCCTACCCAAACCTTCCAGAAACATTTTGTTTCATGTGCCATTGGTGAAGAAGGAAGAAAGGGGTGAGCGCGTTCAAGAGGATCTCGTACCAACGCTTTTTATCACAGCGTTTAGGTAAGATTATCTCCTATCCAAACCTTCTAGAAACAGATTGTTTCATGTGTGCCATTGGTGAAGAAGGAAGCAAGGGGTGAGCGCGTTCAAGAGGATCTCGTACAAACACTTTTCATCACATCGTTTAGGCAAGATTATCTCCTACCCAAACCTTCCCTATAAATTAGTTCAAGATTTAAAAAGTTTAAAAATGATGTTCTTCATGCTTGAGTTTAATTTGTCATGTTAGAACAAAATAAGATTTTGACGATAAATTTTAAGCAAATGCTAGAACTGAAAATATTGTTATCCTTAATATTGCGATTAGATTTATGATCGTGATCATTAGGAAATTTGGAATTTATTTTGTTTAATAATCATGTTAAAATCGTGCAAAATTCAAGAAAAAGACTAATTTTGTCGTTAACTCTAATTAGATAAATCTTGAGAGTTCATTTGTTGCTAAAAAGAACACTTTATTATATATAATATATCCAGTATATAATATATATTTACATGATATAATACACACACACCACACACACACCAACACACACCACGACACACATACTGCTTGCTATAATTATCAAGTTTAATGATTGCATTGTCTCAGTCAAATGTGTATTAACGATCAACAGTATTACGTATATTATATGATATCACACTAATATATATACATTATCTTCACGCATATAATATCTATATATGAATCATGATTTTATCCACCCTAGAGAAACCTCTTCGCTCCTCTTGTTAGATAATATACTACTATATAATATATATCATAGTAGATATATAGCAACTATATTGCTGTCATAACACACACACACACACACAACCACCATACTGTGTATCCAATTATCCAAGTTCATACTGATGACACTGTGTTAGTGCTCTTAGTAGTGCTGATTAAGATCAAAATATATATATATAATATATATAATATATTATTATTATATATATATACTATATATTATATAGCTTATATTATATATATAATAAGTAAGACATACAAACCACAATATGCTATGCAAACATTTGCCCAAACACAGCAGAAATCTTGCTGCCCAGGGTGGCTATGTTGTAAATGGAGTTATTTGAGATTCACAAGTACTATACGGATACTGTCTGACAATGTATTCAGGTATACATCGAATAATGAATGTTGGTTAGGTATTTGCATTAGATCCAAGTATATATTGAATACTGACGCTATATTATGTATATTAATATATAGTATCTATATTTATTATATATATGATACTATTATCTATATATCATATACTATATATATATTTATATTATATATATCATATAGTATATATATATATACTAATATATATATATAAACTTCTTACAAAGACAGTATGCTGATGTCAAATTTGACCAGACAGCAGAAAAATCTGCTGCACACCGTGGCATGTTTACATACTGGATATTTGACGATCACAATTATGTATACCTGCTTGTACAATTATCAAGTTTACATTGACTGGAAATGTGTTAGTATGTGATTTAAGCATCAATCATATATATATATTATATATATAGTACTACTATATATATATTACAGTAGGTGAGTATACTATATATATATAGTATATAGTACTATATATATATATATATTATAAACTACTACTACTTATATATATATGTACCTATATATACTACTATACTATATTGTTGGGATAGATTATCAATGTCTTAATGAGCTATGAATGGCGGTAGGTATGTCATTTAAGATCAACAGTACTATGTGTATACTATAGTACTATATATTATACTAGTATAGTACTCTATATATATCATATATATATATAAATAGTATATATATAAACATACAAACACATATGTATGAAATTTGCAAAATAGCAGAAAATCTGCTGCACATGTGGCATGTTTAAATGGATATTTGAGATAGAAAATGAACTCCAAATTTAACAAATATATTGTCAAATGAAAGATATGTGAATCTAGTTTCTAAAACAGAAAACTATTCTTAGGAAGATATGCTCAAATGACTAATGACATGTCCTGCAGAGAAACTGTTGCACGAGTATGAAATTTAAATGAAAACTGAGTATAGTAAATGAAGTCAAAATTTAACCAAACTAGTACAAAATGAATATATGTAAATATAGTTTCTAAAAAAGAAAACCAATATTAAAAAGAGTTTTTATAGAGAAAGATAGGCTCTTTTTATTAACAACATATCCTGCAGAAAACTGCTGCACGTGTATGCAAATTCAACTGAAATCTGGTATTGATATTAAACTTCAAACTGAACCAAGATAGTTCTAATTGAAACATGTATGAATCTAGTTTTTAAAACAGGAAGTCATTCCTAAAAATAGTTTTCCTAGAGAAAGATACACTCATTTTACTAATAGTAGCGCCGATCATTTCCTGGGCAGTTTGGCCAGTTTCTTATTTTCTGGAGTTTGTTTGCTCTGTTTTGAGATGTGTTCATGGAGTTTGAGCCGCTCGATTGTTACACTTATAGTTATGAATATGTTATAATACTTATGTGAGTATTCCTAGGGGATTATGATAATATATTGATACAATTACACTTTTGAGTTAGTGAGTTAGTACACCGCACATGAGACCATGATGAATTTCACTCCATTTCACATATTTGTTTATCCACACGAGCGTGCGAAAAGGTCGATGAACCTATGACACTTGTTTATCTGCACGAGCGTGCGAAGAGGTCGATGAACCTATGACACTTGTTTATTCGCATGATAGTGCGTTGGGGTCGATGGACCTGTGTTTATTATTCGCATGATAGTGCACTGGGGTCGATGGACCTATGTTTATTATCTGCGTGATTGTGCACTGGGGTCTTTGAATCTATGTTTAGTTACCCACATGAGCGTGTGCTGAGGTCAGTGAACCTATGTCTTTTTTTTCGTATAGATTTTGTAGGAATCGATATTTCTATCATGTTGTTTTACACAAGGACACAATAATATTACAAAAGGATTATTATCTTAGTGTTTGGCGGATGCCAAAAGTGACCACGACTCATTGTTGAGATATTCTATTGAGATACTCGGTTATGCATGTATACGAGATACCTATACTGATTATGATGCTTTACTTTCCAGTTATATTTTTTGATTGCTTAGTTCGGGATTAATATTTAGTTATCTACAATTTAAGACATACTGTATATACATGAGGGTTTCCTTGTTTGGATTATTTCGCTTGACGTACTACGTCTCGTGTTTTAGATAAATATTAGTACCATCAGATACGGGAAAATGATCTAGGTAGACTATGCTTAATAGATAGAGCCTTCACTACATCTAGTAGCCCTTCCTGGGGGCGGATGGAGGTAATCTTGCTAGCGCTCTGACGCTCTTGTTGTTGTTATTTTTTTTCTTTTTTTATTTTAACTTTCAGGTGGCTCAGAGCATCGGAGAGTTGCAGGGTGACGGAGTTCTTGCATAGTCGTCGTCGCGTATTTTTACTAGTATGGACTCCACAGTAGTCTTATATTTCTATTAAGTCACTTGAGTTTGTATTCATATTGTTAAGGCATGTTGCCTTAGTATGATTTCTAGTTGATCCATGTTGAGACATGTCATGTTATTTTAGATTCCAGATGTATATTAGTTGTATTTCAGTTTATTATAGTTGTTTTTCTTTCTACATCATGTCTATTGTATTTTTATTTCCCTTATTTGCCTGTTTTGTACCTTTACTTCTACTTGATTCAACTAGAGGATATTACTGTGATTGGTGAAATATGTGGCTAGATGCTTTACCTGTCAACAAGTGAAGGCAGAACATCAGAGACCAGGAGGAATCCTACAACCTTTACCCATTCCGGAATGGAAATGTGCGGATATCTCCATAGATTTCATTATGGGGTTACCAAGGTCGAAGAAAGGGAATGATTCTATTTGGGTGATAGTTGATCGGTTGACGAAGTCAGCACATTTTATATCAGTGAAGACTACCTACACCGCCGAGACCTATGTGAGGATCTTTATTCGGGAGATAGTTCGATTGCACGGAGTTCCAGAGACGATCGTATCAGATCGAGGCTTAGTTTTCAATTCATACTTTTGGAGAAGCTTCCAGGATTCATTCGGCAGCAGATTACCATACAACAGTTTATTTCACCCACAGACAAATGGGCAAACGGAGAGAGTGTACCAAATTTTGGAGGACATGTTGCGGGCTTGCATTCTAGACTTCTAGGGTAGTTGGGAGGACCACATACCTTTGATCGAGTTTGATTTTAACAACAGTTATCAAATGATGATCGGTATGGCTCCGTATGAGGCATTATATGGGAGACCCTGTAGATCCTCGATTTGTTTGGCAGAGCCGGAGGATAGCCTATTACTTGGGCCAGAACTTGTGAGACAGACTATGAAGAAGGTAGCATTGATTAGGGAGCGTATTCTTACCGCTCAGAGTTGGAAAAAGATCTACGTGGATCAGAGACGATGACCTTTTGAGTTTTAGGTTGAAGATTTTGTCATGTTGAAGGTATCACCTATGAAGGGCGTTCAGCGATTTGGCAGACGGGGAAAACTTGCCCCGAGATATATTGGACCATTCAGGATTATCGAGCGTGTTGGAGCAGTTTCATATAGACTAGATCTTCCAGCATCGATGTCAAGTGTGCACGATGTATTTCATGTGTTGATACTCAAGAAGCACCTACACAACGAGGAGCAGCAGAGGGTGATTGATACACCTGAGGTCGAAATTCAGACAGATTTGTCCACCATTGAGTTGCCAATTTGCATCCTTGCTAGAGAGGACAAGAGACTAAGGAATAAGGTCATTCCCTTAGTGAAAGTTCAGTGGAACCAGAAGGGAGCTGAGGAGGCTTCTTAGGAGCGCAAGGAGAACATGCGTCACGACTACCAACACCTGTTTGGACAGGTAAACTGATTTGATTATGATTTGTGCTTTGCTTATGATTTATCTCTTTGGCCATATTTACATTTAAAGCTAGAATATTAATATTGACACTTAGCTACTAAGTATTAGGAACACATGGTATATACATTGGGGTTCCTTGTTTGGATTTTTCACCCAACGTACTAGTTCCAGTTGATTAGGGGTTAAGTGGGAACATTGACATTCCAGAACGTTAAATGTAAATATCGGTATGTTCATACTTGTAGACTAATGGTACGATATATGTATATGAGGGTTTCCTTATCTGGATTATCCCCTCAATATAATTTTCTGGTATTATCAATCTTTAGGATACGATTGTAGAATTTTGGGGATGAAATTCTTTTAAGGGGGGAAGAATGTAAAACCGTGAAAATTTGAATGTTTTCTGATAAATAACAAGAAATATGTTATATAAAGATAAATATCATATTTTGATGTTTGAGTATGCTAGGAATTGATTTGAGATCAATTCAATGTATATACGTGAATATACGAGTGCAAATGCACAAATCACACACGTGACCAGTTAAGAGTTTAGGTCTTTAACATACTGATACGGTTAGATTATGGAAAAACTCAAAAGACCAAAGGTATAGGTCTCTTCAACAGATTTCCAAAAATTTTAAATCACCTCATTCTGAGGTTGGATGAGAAAGTTACATCCAATACACTAAACAGACCATGCATAGAAAATAATCTTCCATGAACAGTATCCCCAATCACTGTAGCAGATTACTGTGACGGAATTATTGTAGCTTCTGTGCGGCTAGAGCTGGATGTCAACACTCCTCACTAGCATAAAATATATGTGATTTGTATTGACAAAAACAAAACAAATGCATGATTTTCCTCTTCATGTTTCTTCTCTCAAAAACAAAGAAGAACCTGATACTGAGAGCATTAGTTCCCAGTTTCTAAAACAACGACTTCTCGTCTCCAAAGAAATCTCTGTCAAAGAAAAACAACTCCAAACCCATTATCACTTCTATTTACTCCACAACAATATAGAGATAGAGGAAGTGACCCGGCGGTTCTTAAGTCATCTTTGGTAACGGCAAGAGGAAGAGGGAGTGTTGGCTTGCACAGTGTGGGATCTTCCGCAGGCCCAAATAGGAAGGGGTCGATGGATGTATTTCTTATATTCGATCCTACTCTAGAGATCGCCAAGGATGAAAGAAGGCGCAAGTTAAGGCAAATGTGTATTGAATAAAGCCTCAAAAAAGATGCAATGGCTAAAGTTAATCAAGACATAGCTCAGTGGTGGTATCAAGATGGCATTCCCTTTAATGTTTCTCGTCTTAGGTCTTTCAAAATCATGCTAAAGTCCGTAGGGGATTTTGGGCCAAACTTGCCTCCTCTAACATTACACCATTAGAGAGAGCCTTTGCTTAGGAAGGAGAAAAAATTACACCGATGATCTGATACAACCTCATAAGGAGGTGTAGGCTACCAAAGGTTGATCTTTCATGTCAGATGGTTAGAGTGACAGAAAGGGGAGGACATTGATCAACTTTCTTGTAAGCTCTCCTCATGGTACGATGTTTCTTTCCTCTATTAATGCTTCTGATGAGATCAAGACGGGTGACAGAATATTTGAGATACTTAGTGAGTAGATTAAGCTCATAGCACCTTCTGATGAGATCAAGACGGGTGACAGAATATTTGAGATACTTAGTGAGTAGATTAAGCTCATAGCACCTTAGAATGTTGTTCATATCATCACAGATAACCATTCTATTCTCAAATATGTAGGTAAAATTTAATCAATAGATTTTATTTTAGTTATGAATCCTTTTCTATGTTAGGATGCTCTGATATTGATCTTTTTTTTCTTTTTTGTTATAGGAGCTGAATTGGAAAAGGAGTATCCTCATTTATATTGGTCTCCGGGTGTTGCTCACTGTATTATCTCATGCTCAAGGATATTGGTAAACTACCATATGTGAAGCTAACCTTGAGTCGAGCTATAGAGTTGACGGGATTCATCTACTCACATGCATGAGTTTTGAAGCTGATGAGAGGTGAAACTAACAGCAAAGAGTTTCTTAGATCGGCGGTGACACGATTTACCACGTCATTTATGACTTTGTCAAGCATCCATTGACAGAAAAATAACCTCAGAAAGATATTTAATTTGGAGAAATGGAGGCAAAGTAAGTGGGCAAGAGATTCAAAGGGAAAATCAGCTAAAAGGATGGTTCATATGTCATCTTTCTGGAACAACATCGTTCGTATTCTCAAGCTCACGACTTCTCTCATTGGTATTCTGAAACTTGTTGATGGTGACAAGAAGCCTGCTATGTGATTCATTTATGAGGCGATGGATAAAGCTAAGGAGGCTAATGCTAAAGCCTTTGTTGATGATTCAACAAAATATTCTGAGGTATTTGATATCATTGATAAGAGGTGACAAGATCAGCTTCATCGGCCTTTGCATATTGCAGGATATTACCTTAATCCTACATTTTTCTATGACCATCCAAACATCCAAGGGGATAACGAAGTTACGAAATGTCTTTATCAAGTCATTGAGAAGATGGTGCCCACACAAGACCAAGACAAGATTGATAGGCAGTTGGATATATATAGGCATGCTGGGGGTCTTTTTGGTATAAAGATAGCTAAGAGAAACAGAAAGAAGGAGTCTCTATGTAAATATGCATAATATAAACCCTTAATTGACTAGATTTTTTTTATAGGAAATACACTACTAATCACACTCTATTTAAATTGACAGTTGATTGGTGTGAGTCTTATGGTGCATCAGCACCAGAGTTGCAGAAGCTTGTTGTTAGAGTCCTCAGCCTTACTTGTAGCTCCTTTGACTACGAAAGAAATTGGAGTACTTTTGAGCAAGTATGATTAGTTTTATTTTATTCAACAAAATAGATTTAATTCCCTTAGAGATATGGATATTGATTTGATTAATTTGTATAAATTACAGATACACACCAAGAAGAGGAATAGATTGGATCATAAGAGGTTTCAAGATCTTTACTGTAAGTACAACCAAGCATTGAAGGAGAAATTTGACTGTAGAGATTCTATTGATCCAATTAAGTTGGCTGATATAGATGAAAGCAATGAGTGGTTGTTAGGGCAGTTCGGTGAAGGTAAAAATGCAGAGAATGACTTGGTGAAGGGCTAGTACAACCTTACATATGGTGTCGTAGGAGATGCGATGGGAGATGAAGAAGATGATGCTATATATCTAAGATCGACTAGTAGGTTTCGAGGATCTTCGAGTGGTATTGGTTCATCATCGAGGAGGAGGGAGCCAGTTTCTTAGTCGGAAGATGAAGAGGAGTTTAATGATGAGGAGGAGGAGACTAAAGAGGAGGATATTCCCTTTGAAGGGGATGATGATGATGTTAATGAGGATTATTAGAGTCATTAGGCTATTATTTTGCTACTTATTTGCTTTTTTTGTTAGATTGCTTGCTTAGCTTTGATGTTAGTAAACTCCTTAAGTGTTGCTACTTAGTTGATTTGTTTTGATGGACAACTTGATTTGCTTCAATGATTAAAACATTATCATGTGATTTGGTAGTATATACTTTATTTATAATGAGTCCTTGACATTTTCTATGTGAAATTTCTCAAATATATTTTTTTTCATGCATATTGTATATCTTCAAAATTTTTGTGGTCTGGAGTGCGCCTCGCTTCACTCGGGTACGCGCATCGCATTGCGCGTTGTGCATGTTCGTGTAAACTGACTTTGCGCCATGCATTGCACCTCGTGCATTAAAACACTACTGCTCAACAATGCCTCATCATCTGAAAGAATGATTTGCTTCATAGCTTTTGCTTGATCAGCTCTAAACTCCAATACTGACCCCCTACGATCCATGCGGTGCTTAGAAATAATGAGATGCTCCACCAACGGCTCTCTCTCATAGCGAGGAGGGGATTTAACAGGCCCCATCAACAACGCTTGGATCGCCTTCTAAGTGTGAGGGGAAAGCTTGTCGATGCAATGGGGGAAGGACCACTCATAGCTATCCTCTAGTGCAGTAGTTGGAAGACCCAAAGCAACCGATATGTGGGCTTCTTGTCGACCACTAGAACCATAGTTTAGGCTTGATCTGCCTCAGTGGTGAGGATAGGGGATATGCCGATAGTTGGAAGGATAGCATTGTCGAACAGGTTCTCCCAGGAACGAGATCCTTTGTAGACACGGATCCTCTACCAACCCTCGCGCCTCAACTGCCGAGAGCTTCTCCACTCTTAGACTCTCCTTTTTAATTTCTAGCCACATGAGGCAAGCCAAAATCGGATCGGCGAGAAGGATAAAGAAAAACATTTCCCTCCGCTTCTTGTTTGTCTTGGGAATGTTGGACACCAGTCGGTAATCACCGATTATCTGCATGTAGAAATGGCTCTCTTTCTTGCTAGTCTTAACGCTTGCAAGATGACCCGAAATGCCCAGCGTGGGCTCAACATTCACATGGTGGCAGATAACTAGGAAGGCCACCAGATGAGAAATGGAGTTCGGCTTTAGTTGCGCTAGTGAAACCCCTAAAACATTAAAAACCTACTAAAGAAATAGGTGCAACGACAAATAAATACCATAGTCGAGGTGGTGCCAGTATATCGGTCCTAAATTGCTGCTTTGATGATAGATATATTGCTCCCTTGATGAAGCTGACAGTACATCCATAGTGTTGGGCATACTTCTCCAAGTAGCCTGTGAGCACTTTTAATCTATACTTTTGCAACATATCAATTTTAACCTCATTGCAAGCAATGATGAGCTGGGCTCAGGGAGCCATCAGAATAGTCAAGAAGAATGATCAGAGGACAACAAATGCTTTTTGGGGGAGAAGAAGATGGACTTGTATCGATGAAATGGAAGGCTTGCTAGGGTTTACAAAGTAGGATGAAAAGGGGAGGAGCATGTGTGCGTGTGTGTGTGGGGGGGGAGGGTAGGGGTAATAAGTACTTAAGGAGGCTCCTTAGGGGGTTATTTATTGGTGTAAATTTGGGGATAATGAGATAATTTTTGGAATAATATTTTTTGGTGTTATTCATTAGGGTAATTAGTGCTGGATTTAACTTCATGGTGTTATTGGTTTGTTGGGATAATTGTGGGACACATACCCTACTTCCCCTAAAATTACACCAACTATATAAAGACTGCTCAGCCCCCACCCTCAAAATTACCCCATATCGCTTCCTGGAACAAGAGGGGAACAAAATTACCCACTTCCAATCGCCCGCTCCTCCGTCGTCGTTCTCGAGCTCGATCGCCCGCTCCTCCGTCGCCCCCTCGAAGAGATTCGACGCCAACATCATCACCCTCAACGTCGCCGTTCTCGAGCTCGATAGCCCTAGCTAGGCCCACCTCCGTTGCCGTTCTCGAGCTCAATAGCCCTAGCCGGGATTTCCCCACCGCCATCTCCTCCGTCTCCTCCTCCGCCGCCTCAACCGTCTCTCGAACCCAGGTACGTGCCCTTTTCCCCCTAACAGTCAGCATAAATGAAGTAAAGCGTGACAAAAAGATGAGGACGTGCATCTAAATTTGGATATTGGGTTTATAATTGGCCTTGTTTAAGTTAATAATAGGGAGTTGATTTACTTTGTCCCTTCCATTTACTTACAAATTGAGAAAAATATTAAGTTTATGGATGTGAAATGTGAATTCTTGGTCTATCTCTATATATAAAAAATATGTGCATCCACTGAGGACTAATAGCTAGATGTTTGGTGCTCCCTGCTCAATTGTTACAGTCTGAATATACCATTTTCTTTAAATTTGGACGAATTTAAGGTAAAAGGTTTTTTGAGTGAAAGTGGAAATTATAAGTGCTAAAGTTATTTGTTATAAGTGACCCCTCTGTGAATTCTTGTTATAAGTGATCTCTATGTTATATGCTAAAGTTGTTTGTTATCATTGAACATAAATTATAAGTGCTGACATAGTAGACTTGAGCATTCAAACACCAATGTTTTTGCTATATTTGAACTTAATATTTTATATTAAAATAATCTTAAAAATAATATTATTGTATATTATAACTATTATTTATTTAATCGTTTGATGTTATATCAAGTTAAACTAGAACTTAATTGGTCTGTAGTATCATATTATAAAAAGATGTCATACTAATTGTCCCACTCAAATTGTCTCATTATCCCATTTTACCCCCACTTTATCCAACTCAAATTGTCCCATTGGGTAAAATTATCCCATTGGAACTATTTAACCCAAATTGCCCTCATTTACACCGATGAATAAGGATGCAAAATCTCAGCCCTTGGTTACTTTCATATCAAAATAACCCAACACCTAAATCCTCCACCCCCTTCTCCTTTCTCCTTCCTTTCTTTTCTCCTTCCTCTCTCCTCTCATCCGCCCCCCCAAATCAGATCTGAAACCTCCTCTCTCTTCTCTGCTCTCATCCGCCCGTGGTCACTGCCCACCCGCAGTCCCTCCTATCTCCTATCCAAACCTTCCCTATAAATTAGTTCAAGATTTAAAAAGTTTAAAAATGATGTTCTTCATGCTTGAGTTTTTTTTGGTCAATAAAAATTTCATTCATCTTCCAATATGAAAAATTTAGTACATCACTGCTCAGTTAGAAAACTGAGAATACACTAATAGCTAACAGCTTACAACCTCAAATAGTTACAAAGTACAGATCCATTCCTTATCATCTGTCGAGAAAGATCCATTGAGTATAGTAGTTAGAATGATGAGCTTGATCTCCTTGAACAATTTGTCAGCAGACTTCACTTCTTGCTTGAAGATTCTAGTGTTCCTTTCACACCAGATGCTATAGACTGTTGCAGTGAGAGCTATTTTTTTAACTTTTTGCTTAAAACCATTCCCCCTCAATCTTAAACAAAACCAGTTCATAATCAGATCCTAATTACAGGACCTCCACCTGAATTGTAACCAGTCCATGATCAGAATCCAAACTTCCCTTGAAAATTGACATTCAAAGAAGAGATGATTTCTGCTCTCATTGCCAGTGCACCAGCAACAGTTGTTTTCATTCACAATACTCCTTTTGATCAGTCTGTCTTGTGTGAGCAAGCGATCATGAGCTGCTAGCCAACTGACGAAAGAATGTCTTGGCAAGCATGATGTCTCCCACACAGATTTATACCATGACACTTCAGGGGCAACAGGGGATAGGGCAGAGTATAGAACAGAAAGTTTGATTTTAGAATCTCTGGTACATCTTTGAATTATTTGTATCAAGTTGTCAGCACCTCCATAGAGTCTCAGAGCTTTGTCTCTGACTTTCAGTATATTTTTCCACATCCACGAATCCCTGTTCCTAGTATGAACATTCCAAATGTCATTGTGCTTTAGATATGTGCCATGAATCCACTTGATCCAAAGATTTTCTTTGTTTGTATGAATAAGCCACACAATTCTAAGAATAGAAGCCATATTCCATATAGGAGCAGAATAGATGCCAATACCTCCTTGTTTCTTGCTTAAACAGACTTTGTCCCATGAAATAGGATACATTTTTCGAACCTGGTCTGTTTTCCCCCAAAGGAAAGATCTACACATTCCATCGATTTCCTGCAAGACCTTGATAGGCAGAACATAGTTTGATGTCCAATAAATTTGAATGCCTAGAATAATGCTTTTGATTATCCGTAATCTGCCTGCATAGGATAGCATTCTATTTTTCAAACAAACTTGGAATTGATTTGATATTCTGTTTAACAGAGGAGAACAGTCATGATATGATAGCCTATTGCATATCAAAGGAACTTCCAAATTCAAGATCCTGCCAATATGTCCTTTAGTGATTTCATCAACACCCCCATAGAAAATAATGAGGATCACCCTTAGAGAAAAGTAAGAGATCATCTGCAAATATTAAATGTGTGATCTTAAGCACACCACAACCATGATGAAATTTAAACTCCCAAGAGATCATCTGCAAATATTAAATGTGTGATCTTAAGCACACCACAACCATGATGAAATTTAAACTCCCTGTTCTCCTTAAGCTTCGACAATTTCCTAGAGAGATACTCCATGCCCAAATTAAACAAGTAACGTGATAGTGGATCACCTTGTCTTAGACCCCTCCCTCCTTTGAAATAACCATGAAGGGTTCCATTCAATGATATGGAGTATTTTGTTGAAGAGATACACACCATAATCTAGTTTATGAATTTTACAGGAAAACCAAGGCCTAAAAGCATCTCATTTAGGAAGTTCCAGCTTATGGTATCAAAGGCCTTTTTAATGTCTATACTCAGCATAGTTCTTGGAGAAATGTGCTTCCTATTGTAACTCTTCACAATCTCATTTGCAAGTAGGATGTTACTTGAGATATGTCTACCTTTTACAAATGCATATTGAGCCTCATTAATTAGATAACCCATTACTAATTTTATCCTGTTAGTAAGGATACAACAAGCAATAGGCCTAAAATCAGATGGTCTTAGGGCATTTCACTTTTGGAACCAAAGTGATGGAAGTAGAGTTAATCATTCCCAGGATTTTACCAGATTGAAAGAAGTCAGAAATGGCCTTAGTTACCTCATCACCAATAACACTCCAAGATGACTTGTAGAAGGACATACCAAAACCATCAGGGACCGGAGCTTTGTTATCATCCATAGAGAAGACTGCATTTTTTATTTCATCTCTGGTTATAGCATAGGATATAGAATTTGCTTGAGCTTCACTTAAATAGGGACTTCATGCTTGAGTTTAATTTGTCATGTTAGAACAAAATAAGATTTTGACGATAAATTTTAATCAAATGCTAGAATTGAAAATATTGTTTTCCTTAATATTGCTAATAGATTTATGACTGTGATCATTAGGACATTTGGAATTTATTTCGTTTATTAATCATGTTAAAATCGTGTAAAATTCAAGAAAAATACTAATTTTGCTGTTTAGACAATAATTAGCATGAAATGTAGTTAATAATTTTTAGATAATAATGAATTAATATTGTAACACAGATGTAAGAAATAATTCAAACGAAAAGAAATGAGGGTTAGAAATACGGCCTGATGGTCGAGCCGTGCAAGCACTGTCCCAAGAATGTAATTACCCCCTCTCGTACAGGGCTACGCGGCAAAAGTTCCTGGAGATACAACGACCCTCGGTCAGGTGACCTCCTTCTCATCGGCATGAGCTTCAAGAAGGCTTTGCGAACTCTTCTAGACTTTCGGGGAACCAGTAGAATATAATAGCAAGTATAGAGCAGAGAAGAAGGAGAGGATTTGTGTTTTTCACACTGTGTAAAACTCTTCGGGTTTAGGTCCTTTTATAGGGTTAAAACAGCCGTTATTCATGAACCCGTAGTTAATACATTTTTAATCACGTTAATAAATTTTAGCCGTTACAAAATCAGAATATTTCCGTTACGAAATAAATTCGCAAAATATTTATCACGTTTTTAATCACGTTAATAAATCTTAGCCGTTACAAAATATTTTCGTTACAAAATAAATTCATTAATCACATTTTTAAACTGTTCCAATTAGCAAAAATAAAAAATAAAAATGTAGCAGATTAAGGGCCCATTAATCCGAAGCTGCATTCGTGTCCGCAGGTCGTGTGCGCGCACCACCAGACCCGACCCCAAGCCCGACCCTGCCGGCACGCGCGTGTGTAGTGTGGAGCATAACCTTTATTTTCTTCTAGGCATAGAAGAGAAAGGGAAGGCTTATAAAGAGCCTATCTTCCCATCTCTTTTCCAATGTGGGACTAAAGTTTTCCTCTTTTCCTCTACAAACCCAAGTTTTAAGTTACAACTCCAACAATCCCCACATAACTTAAAACTTAAAATAATTCAGAAATAAAAGTAAAATAAAAACAAATAAATAAGATTGCTGGTTCCCTTATACTATGTAATAGGTGGAGGTAAATTTCGGTTTGAACCTTCGCTTAGTGGACTTCGCCTTGAACTAGTCCCATTTATCGGATTTCTACAGAAAGCACACATAGTACAGTTTTGAAGAATTCTAAATGGGTTGCGCTATTATCGGCCTTGCGCAGGTATCTTTCATGTGTGTTACTAGGGAGCAGCCCTGATCCCATAGTCGCGGCCTCACAACTACACACATATAGGTGAATCCTAATAAGGATGCGAGCAAGTAAGCATCCTGCCTCATGGGTCTTGGATTCATTAAGAGTTAGACTCAACCTTTCACTTGCTTTTTATGAGCACTGATCACCCTAGGGATGGGAGCAAATGAATTCAGTGCTCCTCACAATTAATCACTCATTCAGTTTGTTTCTACCCATTGAACCTCTGCGAGGTTGGGTTGCCACTGCAGTGATTTTTCTTATGGGCTTAACCCCATCCCCCTCGATGATTCTAGGACCACTGCCCTAGATAAGCCTTTAGTTAAGTGATCTGCAAGATTTTTCTCTGATCTTACAAAATCTAAGGCTATTATATGGTTTTTCATCTTATATCTCAAGGATTTATGTCGCACTTTCAAGTGTCGATTCATCTTCACATTTGCATTCTCTTGATGGCATTTGTCAATCGCTGACCTGCAATCACAATGAATAGAAATAGCTGGTAATGGTTTTTGCATTAGTGGAATTTCAGTTAGTAAATCTTTCAACCATTCAGCTTCTATACTAGTAGTATCAAGAGCTATCATTTCTGATTCCATTGTACTTCTAGCCATTACAGTTTGTTTAGTAGATTTCCAGGACACAGCTCCTCCTCCTAAAAGGAACACAAATCCTGTGGTGGATTTTACATCTACTGAGTCACTAATCCAATTTGCATCTGAATAACCTTCTAGTACAGATGGATAACCTTTATAGTGTAAACCATAATTTATAGTTCCTTTTAGGTATCTCAAAATTCTTTCTAAAGCATCCCAGTGACTCTTATCAGGATTTGATGTATATCTACTAAGTCTATTTACTGCATAAGCAATGTCAGGTCTGGTGTAGTTTGTTAGGAATCCTAATGATCCAATTATTTGTGCATATTCTCTTTGTAATTGAGGATGACCTGTATTTTTCTTTAGATGTACATTAGGATCATATGGAGTGGAAACAGGTTGACAGTTTGGATCATAAAAATTCTTGAGGATTTTTTCTATGTAATGTGATTGTGATAGCACATATCCATTCTCATTTTTCATGATTTTAGTATTAAGAATTAGGTCAGCTTGACCTAAATCTTTCATGTCAAAATTTTGTGATAAAAAGTGTTTGATATCATTTATGATTTGTATGTCAGAACCAAAAATAAGAATGTCATCAACATATAGGCATAATATCACAATTTTGTTGTTTTTATCTATTTTATGGTATACACACTCATCTGTTTGATTAATTACAAATCCATAAGATAGTATAATTTCATCAAATTTCATATGCCATTGTTTTGGGGCTTGTTTGAGACCATATAGTGATCTAATAAGCTTGCATACTTTCTTTTCTTGTCCAGAAGCAACAAATCCCTCGGGTTGATCCATATAAATTTCTTCATCTAAGTCTCCATTTAAAAATACAGTTTTAACATCCAGTTGATGTATTATTAATTTGTGAATGGATGCTAGAGCAATGAGGACTCTAATTGTAGTAATCCTAGCTACTGGAGAATAGACATCAAAATAATCAATACCAGACTTTTGGGTATATCCTATATACCTTTAGCTACTAATCTGGCTTTATATTTATCTATTGTTCCATCAGGTCTAAGTTTCTTCTTAAACACCCATTTACATCCTATGGTTTTACATCCTGAAGGAAGATCAGTTAGTTCCCAAGTATGATTTTGAACTATAGATTGTATCTCATTATTTATAGCTTCCTTCCAAAATGGAGCATCTACTGATTTCATTGCATCTTCAAATGTAATTGGAGAATCTTCTACAAGTAATGCATAGAAGTCTTCATGGACCTTTTCTATTCTAGTTCTTTTACTTCTCCTAAGCTCCTCTGGACTTTCTAGTAGTCTAATTCGTTTAGAACTAGTTTCACCTTGGTTAGAACTAGGATCTGAATTACTAGAGCTAGGGCCTGTGTTGTTTACTCTGGTCTTATAAGGAAAAATATTTTCAAAGTAATGTGCATCCCTAGCTTCAATTATGGTGTTGTTGGCTATATCATTAATGTTAGAGTTGATTATTAAAAATCTATTTGCATTACTATCAGAAGCATAGCCAATAAAAATTCCATCTACAGTTTTAGGTCCAATTTTCTTTCTCTTATTCTCAGGTATTTTAACTTTTGCTAAGCACCCCCACACTTTCAGGTGATCCAAATTAGGGTTTCTATTCTTCCAAATTGTGTAAGGGGTTTTATCAGATTTCTTGAATGGAATTCTATTTAGTATATGACATGCAGTCATGAGAGCTTCTCCCCATAAATTTTCTGGCACACCAGAATTAATTAACATTGAGTTTACCATGTCCATTAGTGTTCTATTCTTTCTCTCAGCTACTCCATTAGATTGAGGTGTATATGGAGTAGTTATTTCATGAATAATTCCATTCTCTTTACAGAATTGTTTTAATTCATTAGAAGTGTACTCACCACCTCTATCTGATCTTAGTATTTTAATTTTCCTATCCAACTGATTTTCAACTTCTGGTTTATATATTTTGAATTTGTTTATGACTTCATCTTTGATCTTAATTAAGTAGAGATAACAATATTTAGAGCAATCGTCGATAAAAGTTACAAAATATTTGTTACCTCCTCTAGTTGTTCTTCCTTAATCACAAACATCATTATGGATGAGTTCTAATATCTCAGAATCTCTATCAATAGTTTTAAATGGTTTCTTAGGAAGTTTGGCTTCTACACATATTTCACATTTTTCATCATCTTTTATATTAAGCTTTGGAATTATATTGAGATGCATCAATCTTTTAATTGAATTATAATTCACATGTCCTAATCTTTGATGCCAAGTGATGGAAGGTTCAATATTCAAAGGCTATTGGAGTGCAATAGTAGAATTCTTAACATTCAATTTAAAAAGACCATCACATAAAAAACCTTTACCAATGAAGTTCAATCCCTTAGTTATTACAACTTTATTTGATTCAAAAACAAGTTTGTAGCCTTGTTGCACTAATAAAGATCCGCTAATTAAATTTCTCCTAATGTCTGGTACATGATGGACATCCTGCAGGATGAAAGTCTTATCCGAAGTCAGTTTAGGTTGATCCGACCTATTCCAGATACAGGAGCCACATTATTATTTCTCATTGTCACAGTTCCTCTACTTGAGACCTGATAGGTGGAAAACAAAGATTGATTAGAGCAAACGTGAATATTAGCTCCAGTGTCAATCCACCAATCATTTGCTTGAAAGGTCATGTTTACTTCAGGGGTGAAGAGAACAGACCTGAAAGCAGTCTCAGCTGAACTGGAAGTCACCATGTTTACTTGTGACTTATTAGGTGGAGGTCCTCCCTTCCTAGGCTTGGGTGGTTCTGTCTTCTTGTAAAAGCAGTCCTTAGCAAGGTGGTTGGTTCGTCCACAAACGAAACAGGCTTGACGTTCAGCTCCTTCCTTCTTTTGAAAGTGGACAGGGTTCTTATTTTGATGAAAGAATTTCTTCTTAAATGTTTTATTTTGATTTTGGTGGAAGGGACGTTTCTTGTGTTGGGGAAAGGGTTTGGATTCAACATTGTTTACTTTGGGTTCTTTGGGTTCAGATTTTGTCACATTTTTCTCCCTGACTCTTCAATTCTAATGGAATTCAACACTTGCTCTAGTGTAAGATCTCCTTGGGTATGGTTAAGGTTTTTGGCAAAATCTGACCAGGACTCGGGAAGTTTGTCTATAAGACAGGCTATCTGAAACGTTTCATCTAAGATAGATCCATTCACTTTTAATTGGTGAACCAAATGTTCAAATTCATGAATTTGCTCATTCATTGGTTTAGAATCTACCATTTTAAATTTGTTAAAATCAGAAGCTTTAAATCTTTTAATTCCCATATCATCTAAACCATACTTTTTCTCTAGTGTTTCCCACGGAACTTTAGCATTAGTGATAGTATAATATATATCATATAACCTATCAGATAAAGCTCCAAGCGTCGCTCCGCATGGATCTTGTACCTACTTTTTCGTCAGACAAAATGACTGAAGAGGCATATACAGGTCAGGGTTATCACAAAGCTCTTTGGTAACCTCGTCAAGACACATCGAATACTCTAAATCATCGGTTATTGATAGTTCTTCGGCCAGTTGCCAATTACAACTATTCTCCGATGATTCTTCATCATCAAGATTGATTGTAGAGTTGTTAACCAAAATCTCATTTGGTTTTGCCAACGACAGAAATTGTTCCCATCAAACTTCTCTAGTTTAGCTGACATAATTTCACTTGTAGCCATAATCTGATGATGAATGAATAGTTTTTTTATTATAATGCAATAGAAATATATAAAACATTCATTCAACAGAATTATCATGCAGTGTAACATTTTGTTTTTAAGAGTTGTTGACAGCATTAACATAAAAAGCAGAATGCTAATCATGATACTATTCTAAACATCACAATTAGATTCTTGGATTGTTAGGAATATAAGCTGTTTAGACAATAATTAGCATGAAATGTAGTTAATAATTTTCAGATAATAATGAATTAATATTGTAACACAGATGTAAGAAATAATTCAAACGAAAAGAAATGAGGGTTAGAAATACGGCCTGATGGTCGAGGCGTGCAAGCACTGTCCCAAGAATCTAATTGCCCCCTCTCGTACAAGGCTACGCGGTAAAAGTTCCTGGAGATACAACGACCCTCGGTCAGGCGACCTCCTTCTCGTCGGCACGAGCTTCAAGAAGGCTTTGCGAACTCTTCTAGACTTTCGGGGAACCAGCAGAATATAATAGCAAGTATAGAGAAGGGAAGAAGAAGAGGATTTGTGCTTTTCACACTGTGTAAAACTCTTCGGGTTTAGGTCCTTTTATAGGGTTAAAAGAGCCGTTATTTATAAACCCGAAGTTAATACATTTTTAATCACGATAATAAATTTTAGCCGTTACAAAATCAGAATATTTCCGTTACGAAATAAATTCGCAAAATATTTATCACGTTTTTAATCACGTTAATAAATCTTAGCCGTTACAAAATATTTTTGTTACAAAATAAATTCATTAATCACATTTTTAAACTGTTCCAATTAGCAAAAATAAAAAATAAAAATTAGAAGATTATCCGGAGCTGCATTCGTGTCCGCAGGTCGTGTGCGCGCGCCACCCGACCCGACCCCACCCGAACCCGAGCCCGGCCCGGCCGGCCGCGCGCGTGTGTGGTGTGGAGCATAACCTTTT
>NC_033803.1:29407295-29544240 GCF_001876935.1 Asparagus officinalis | reverse complement strand
TATATATATATATATATATATATATATATACAAACACATATGTATGAAATTAGCAAAACAGCAGAAAATCTGCTGCACAAGTGGCATGTTTAAATGGATATTTGAGATAGAAAATAAACTCAAAATTTAACAAACCTAGTGTAAAATGAAAGATATGTGTATAGTTTGTCTATAGGAAGATACGCTCAAATGACTAATGACATGTCCTGCAGAGAAACTGTTGCACGAGTATAAACTTTAAATGAAAGCTGGGTATAGTAAATGAACTCCAAATTTAACCAAACTAGTACAAAATGAAATATATATGAATATAGTTTCTAAAAAAGAAAACCAATCTTAAAAAGAGTTTTTATAGAGAAAGATTGACTCTTTTTATTAACAATGTATCCTGCAAAAAACTGCTGCACGTGTATGCAAATTCAACTGAAATATGGTATTGATATTAAACTTCAAACTGAACCAAGATAGTTCCAATTGAAAGATGTTTGAATCTAGTTTTTAAAATAGGAAGTCATTCCTAAAATTAGTTTTCTTAGAGAAAGATATGCTCATTTTACTAACAATAGCGCCGATCATTTCCTGGGCAGTTTGGCCAATTTCTTATTTTCTGGAGTTTTTTTGCTCTGTTTTGATTGGTGTTCGCGGAGTTTGAGCCACTCGATTGTTACACTTATAGTCATGAATATGTTGTAATACTTATGTGAGTATCCCTAGGGGATTATGATAAAATATTATTACGATTACACTTTTAAGTTAGTGAGTTAGTACACCGTAAATGAGACCGTGATGAATTTCACTCCACTACACACATTTGTTTATCCGCATGAGCATACGAAGAGGTCGACGAACCTATGACACTTATTTATCCGCACGAACGTGCGAAGAGGTCGATGAACCTATGACACTTGTTTATCCGCATGATAGTGCGCTGGGTCGATGAACCTATGTTTATTATCCGCATGATAGTACGCTGGGGTCGATGGACCTATGTTTATTATCTGCATGATAGTACGCTGGGGTCTTTGAATCTATGTTTAGTTACACGCACGAGCGTGCGCGGCGGTCAGTGAACCTATGTCTTCGTTTCCGTATAGATTATGTAGGAATCGATATACCTATTCTGTTGTTTTACACAGGGACACAATAATATTATAAAAGGATTTTTATCTGAGTGTTTGGTGGATGCCAAAAGTGACCACGACCCGTTGTTGAGATATTCGATTGAGATACTCAGTTATGCGAGTATACGAGATACCTATGCTGATTATGATGCTTTACTTGCCAGTTATATTTTTTGATTGCTTAGTTTAGGATTAGTATTTAGTTATCTACAATTTGAGACATACTATATATACATGAGGGTTTTCTTGTTTGGATTATTTCGCTCGACGTACTACGGCTCGTGTTTTAGATTTCTAAGAATTAATACCATCGGATACGGTAAATACAATAGACATGACTACCTTACTTTTAGCATAGTCGAGACATGATATATATGGGAGGTTCCTCGTTTGGATTTTTCGTCCGACGTAGTAGTTCCGTTTAGTTAGGGGTTAAGTGCGAGTATTTGCATTCTAGATTGTTAACTTTAAATATATCTATGTTCATATCTTGTGATTAATGGTACAAGATGTGTATGTGAGGGTTGGATTATCCCCTCAACGTGTTTTTCTGGTATTAATTAATCTCTAAGATACGATTGCGAAATTTCAAGGATGAAATTCTTTTAAGAGGGGAAGAATGTAAAACCCTGAAAATTTTGAATGTGTTGTGATAAATAGTAATAAAAATGTTATATGATAAAAAATAATATATTTTGATGTTTGAGTATGCTAGGAATTTATTTGAGATCAATTCAATGTATATATGGGTATATACAAGTGCAAATGCAAATCTGGTGAAAGGACCAGTTAAGAGTTTATGTGTTTTACACATTGATGCATTTAGAATCTAGGAAAACTCAAAGACCAAAGTTATAGGTCTTTTCGACAGCTTACCAACAAATCTAAAATCACCTCATTCAGAGGTCGTATGACAAAGTTACAGTCAAAACACGCAGTGCATGTTGATATTTTCGGAAAAACAGGAAATAATTTTCAAAAAAAGTAAAATTTACTGTAGCAACTGCAAAGATTCTTCGTGGACAACAGACTCCATGTTTTCTGGGCGTGAGCAGCGGTGCGCAGCGGTGTGGGATAACGAGCTTCTCTTTAGCGTAATTTAGGGGATTGATTTGTACTGTAACAAATGCATTTTATCCTCTTCATGTTTCAGCTCTAAAAAAAGATCAAAAGAAAAGAAACCGAGAACTCTAAGCTCTCTCAGTTACAAACAATAACTCCTCATCTTCTCCAAGTGATCTCTAACCAAGCTCAACACCCCAAACCCTATATCAATTTCCAAACACCCTACAATCCTCTCTTCCTCCTCTCAAAGATCCTATGGTGAGTTCTGAAAGCTCCTAAGAAGTCCCTGTGAAGTGTTGAAGAAGAGAAACAGATTGTTTCATGTGCCATTGGTGAAGAAGGAAGCAAGGGGCGAGTGCGTTCAAGAGGATCTCGTACAAATGCTTTTCATCATAGCGTTTAGGCAATATTATCACCTACCCAAACCTTCCCTACAAATTAGTTCAAGATTTAAAAAGTTTAAAAATGATGTTCTTCATGCTTGAGTTTAATTTGTCATGTTAGAACAAAATAAGATTTTGACGATAAATTTTAATCAAATGCTAGAACTGAAAATGTTGTTTTCCTTAATATTGCTATTAGATTTATGATCGTGATCATTAGGAAATTTGGAATTATATATATATATATACAAACACATATGTATGAAATTAGCAAAACAGCAGAAAATCTGCTGCACAGGTGGCATGTTTAAATGGATATTTGAGATAGAAAATGAACTCCAAATTTAACAAACCTAGTGTCAAATCAAAGATATGTGAATCTAGTATCCAAAACAGAAAACTATTCTTAAAAATAGTTTGTCTATATGAAGATATGCTCAAATGACTAATAACATGTCCTGCAGAGAAACTGTTGCACGAGTATGAAATTTAAATGAAAACTGGGTATAGTAAATAAACTCCAAATTTAAACAAACTCATACCAATATAAATATATGTGAATATATTTTCTAAAAAAAACTAATCTTAAAAAGAGTTTTTATAGAGAAAGATAAACTCTTTTTATTAACAACATATCCTGCAGAAAATTGCTGCACGTGTATGCAAATTCAACTGAAATCGGGTATTGATATTGAACTTCAAACTGAACCAAGATAGTTCCAATTGAAAGATGTATGAATCTAGTTTTTAAAACAGGAAGTCATTCCTAAAAATAGTTTTCCTAGAGAAAGATACGCACATTTTACTAACAGTAGCGCCGAAACAGGAAGTCATTCCTAAAAATAGTTTTCCTAGAGAAAGATACGCACATTTTACTAACAGTAGCGCCGATCATTTCCTGGACAGTTTGGCCAGTTTCTTATTTTCTGGAGTTTGTTTGCTCTGTTTTGAGAGGTGTTCGCGGAGTTTGAGCCGCTCGATTGTTACATTTATAGTCATGAATATGTTATAATACTTATGTGAGTATCCCTAGGGGATTATGACAAAATATTGTTACGATTACACTTTTGAGTTAGTGAGTTAGTACACCTCAAATGAGACCGTGATGAATTTCACTCCACTTCACATATTTGTTTATCCGCACAAGCGTGCGAAGAGGCCGATGAACCTTTGACACTAGTTTATCCGCACGAGCGTGCGAAGAGGTCGATGAACCTATGACACTTGTTTATCCGCATGATAGTGCGTTGGGCTCGTTGGACATGTGTTTATTATCCGCATGATAGTGCGCTGGGGTCGATGGACCTATGTTTATTATATGTATGATAGTGCGCTGGGGTCTTTGAATCTATGTTTAGTTACCCGCACGAGTGTGCGCTAAGGTCAGTGAACCTATGTCTTTGTTTTCATATAGATTGTGTAGGAATCGATATTCCTATCATGTTGTTTTACACAGGGACACAATAATATTACAAAAGGATTTTTATCTGAGTGTTTGGCGGATGCCAAAAGTGACCACGACTCATTGTTGAGACATTCGATTGAGATACTCGGTTATGCTAGTATACGAGATACATATGCTGATTATGATGCTTTACTTTCCAGTTATAGATTTTGATTGCTTAGTTCGGGATTAATATTTAGTTATCTACAATTTAAGACATATTGTATATACATGAGGGTTTCCTTGTTTGGATTATTTCGCTCAACGTATTACGTCTCTTGTTTTAGATTTCTAAGTATTAATACCATCAGATACGGGAAATGGTCTAGGTAGACTATGCTTAATAGATAGAGCCTCCACTACATCTAATAGCTCTTCTTGGGGGCGGATGAATGTAATATTGCTAGCGCTCTGACGCTCTTGTTGTTGTTCATTTTTTTTATTTTAACTTTCAGGTGGCTCAGAGCACCGGAGAGTCGCAGTGTGACGGAGTTCTTGCATAGTCGTCGTCGTGTATTTTTACTTGTATGGACTCCACAGTAGTCTTATGTTTCCATTCAGTCACTTGAGTTTGTATTCATATTGTTAAGGCATGTTACCTTAGTACGATTTCTAGTTGATCCATGTTGAGATATGTCATGTTATTTCAGACTCAAGATGTATATCAGTTGTATTTTAGTTTATTATAGTCGAGACATGATATCATTATGAGATATTTTTTCTACATCATGTCTATTGTATTTTTATTTCCCTTATTTGCCCGTTTTATACCTTCACTTCTACTTGATTCCACTAGAGGATATTACTGTGATTGGTGAAACATGTTATTGCACAGTGGAGGTGCATGACAGGTTTGACATCTCTGGGTTCACCTTGGACTACAACCAAGTGTAAAAACAGGTGCGTCACAGTTGGTATTAGAGCTCTAGTTCCAGTATCCTTAGGATCATCCTGTGTCGAGTCGTGGAGCTAGAATAGAGTTTTCTCGGATTCATGTATAGAGTCCGATAAGAATTTACTAGAATGAGTGAGGACGATATATGCGTATATCTCAAAATTTTACAATTTTTTTTGACTACCTTACTTTGATTGAAAAATAATTGCCTGGATACGTATTGTGATACGTTATGTATATATATATTTATGATCTCATTTACTGTGACAATTAAGGTCTCCTCTTGATATTATAAATATTGGAACAAGGACGTGGTCGAGGTAAACTCGTACCTGGAGAGCTGGGAAAGTTGATCCCCGAGTCGTAGCAGGCTCCACCATAACTGATCGACTTAATGGCGCCGTTAGCAGCAAGATTTTGTAACACTTGAGGAGCAAGAGGCGTATCCGTTTCTACCAGCAAATATCACTTATTTGGTGATTTTTAGATTTTCGCCAGAGCAGCAAATATCACTTATTTGAGAGAATTTTATTTACTTCTTCGACAAACAATTAGAGCTAGTCAGATTGAAGCAGGGAGGTATGCCTGTATTTAATGAAGAAGTCAAGACCAACATGGTGACAATGACAAGGACAAGAGGCCTATTACGGGATCTAGAGTACCCCAGTAGCGGGGTAAGCAATCTTACCACCAACGTCAAGAATAGTATAAGAAGGGAGCACAACATGATTCGAGAGCACCGCAGCAACGCAGAGTTCGGGATACGTGTTACAATTGTAACAAGATAGGACAAGAACAAAGGACTTGACACAGTACACCAGTAGTAAGCCAGATTTACGTTATCCAGGAGATTCTTGAGGGACAGATGGTCCCATATATATTTTTTCCATCACCGACAGAGTTTATGTAGCCGTACCACGTAATCATAGTGCGAACAGAGCTATCTTCATGATTTTCTTTCAAGCTCAGACCTTGTTTTATTTAGGAATTGTGCATTCTTTTATCTTTCATGCCTTCGTGGATAGGGTTCAGCTTATAGCACATCCTTTAGACATACTGTTATCCGTCTCTACTCCTCTAAGGGATGTGTCCCTATTAGAGAGTATCTGTAGGAGATGCGTCATCAGTCTAGATGAGTACGAGTGTCTCATAGATCTGATCGTGTTGCGGATGTCGGATTTCGACGTCATTCTCAGTATGGATTGTCTTTCATCCTACCATATCAGTATCGATTGTTTTGCTATAACAGTCAGCTTGTGAGCATTCGTTGGGTTTGTATAGATTGTAGCAACCTCCTAGGGTAACCAGAATGCGGAGTCATTCCTGACATACGTCGAGGAGGTGATGCTGAGGGACCGATGTGCTGATTTGTGCGAGACTAGAGTTGTCTCAGTTTATCAGGATGTCTTTCAGGATATACCTAGGTTACCTCCTGTGAGAGAGGTTGAGTCCTACATCGAGTTGTAGAAGAGCACAATACCGATATCCCGAGCACCCTATCGTATGACACCTGCAGAGATGAGGGAGCTACAGATTTAAATAAATGAGTTGTTATCTTAGAGTATTACTCACTGGAGTATCTTTTGTTCATGGGAGCATACAGATTTAAATAAATGAGTTGTTATCTTAGAGTATTACTCACTGGAGTATCTTTTGTTCATGGGAGCACTGGTCCTCTTCGTGGAGAAGAATATCTTAGAGTATTACTCACTGGAGTATCTTTTGTTCATGGGAGCACTGGTCCTCTTCGTGGAGAAGAATGACGATTACTTATGATTATGTATAGATTATCGTGAGTGGGACAAGTTCACTTTCTGGATTAGATAGGATTTATGACTTGTTCGATCAGCTGCGGGGAGCGCAGCATTTCTCGAAGATTGATCTTCGTTTTGGTTATTTTTTTTAGTTGCGAGTTCAGGAGATGGATATTCCCAAAACCGCTTTTCTGACTCGATATGCGTCTACGAGTTTCTTGTCATGCCATTTGGGCTGACCAATGCACCTGCGGTATTTATGGATTTGATGAACCGTGTTTTCGCCCATACTTGGGCTAGTTCGTGATTGTATTTATCGACGATATCCTTATCTACTCGAGAACGGAGGCAGAGCACGAGCAACATTTACATTTGGCATTGCATACTTTGCGGGAGCATCAATTGTATGATAAGTTCAGTAAATGCGAGTTTTGATTATCCCGAGCAGTGATAGGACATTCGTTATCTATACGGATGCGTCATTAGTGGGTTTAGGAGGCGTTTTGATGCAGACACACAGAGTAGTAGCTTATACCTCTCGACAGCTAAGGAGGCATGAGCAGAACTATCCCACGTCCGACTTGGAGTTAGCAGTAGTGGTCTTCGCACTGAAGACATGGAGGCATTATCTGTACGGAATGCAGTTTGAGCTATTCACAGACGACTAGAGTCTGAAGTACCTATTTTCTCAGAAGGAACTCAACTAGTGGTAGCGGTGATGTGTCGAGTTCATTAAAGATTATGAGTTCGCGATTCAGTACCATCCGCGAAAGACGAACGTCGTAGCGGATGTTTTGAGCAAGAAGCATCGAGACCGAAGTGCGGCTTTGAGGTCCTCGTTGTGTCAAGATCTTCATACTCTTGGCCAATTTGAATTTTAGGCCATGGATTGGTAGGACCAATGTAATTTTTTTGGGAGCTATGCCCGTGCAGCCGTCTTGGAGTGATAGAGTGGCTAGAGCTCAGTTAGAGGACACTTGAATTTAAACTCGGAAGGAATAGATTTCCAAAGAACCTAATGCCGATTGGGCTATTGGGGCAGATAGAGGACTTCGGGTGAAAGTCCGATTAATGATGCCAGCTAGTGCAGAACTAAAGAAGGAGTTGCTTAACGAGGCGCATCGTACTAGGTACAGAAGTGCATCAAGGCACAACAAAAATGTACAAGGACTTGAAGAGAAATTTTTGGAAGAACGACATGCCAAGAGAGATTGCAGAGTACGTAGCTTAGAGCTCTCCCTACCAGCAAGTGAAGGCAGAACATCAGAGGCCAACATGGACCCTACAACCTTTACCCATTTCGGAGTGGAAGTGGGAAGATATTTCTTTGAACTTCATTGTAGGATTGCCAACATCAGAGATGGGGAACGCTTCAGTTTAGGTGATAGTTGATCGGATGAAAAAGTCAACTCCAGTGAAGACGACGTATAAAGTATACGGCGAAGACTTATGCGAAGATATTCATCCAAGAGATCGTAAGATTGCATGGAGTTCTAGAAACAATTGTATCAAATCGGGGCTCGGTTTTCACTTCACATTTCTGGAGGAGCTTCCAAAATTTATTCGGTAACCAGTTGTCATATTCCAGTGTTTTTCACCCGCAAACAGATGGACAAATGGAGAGAGTAAACCAAGTCTTGGAGGACATGTTATAGGCTTGCATTCTAGACTTCCAGGGCAGCTGGGAGGACACATTCCTTTGATCGAGTTCACGTATAATAACAGTTATTAAGCGACGATCGGTATGGCTCCGTATGAAGCATTGTACTGGAGACCCTGTAGATCCATGATTTATTGGGCAAAGCCGGAGGATAGCCTATTACTTGGGCCAGAGCTTGTGAGACGGACTATAGAGAATGTAGCATTGATTAAAGAATGTATCCTTGCCGCTCAAAGTCGGCAAAAGAGCTACAAGTATCAGAGATGACGACCCTTGGAGTTTCTAGTTGGAGAATTTACCATGTTAAATGTATCGTCAGTGGAGGGCGTTCAGCGATTCGGCAGACAGGGAAAACTTGCCCGAGATATGTTGGACCATTCAAGATTTATTAAGTGTGTTGGAGTGGTTTCATGTAGACTAGAAGTCGAGTATACACGATGTTTTTCATGTTTCGATGCTTAAGAAGCATTTACTTGACGAGGAGCAATAACGAGTATTAGACGCGTCGGAGATTTAACTCCATGATGATTTGACTATGATTGAGATTCATGTTCGTATAATGAGAAAACAAGAGACTTAGAAATAAGGTGATTACCTTAGTCAAAGTTCAAAGGAACCGAAAAGGAGCTAAGGAGGCTTCTTTGGAGCGCGAAGAGGATATGCGTCGCGATTACCCACACCTGTTTGAACAGGTAAATTGATTTGATTATGATTTTCTTATGGTTTATGATTTTTTGTATAGTCATATTTATATTTAACACTATAATGGGGGTATTAACACTTAGCTCAAAATCATTCGGAATACATGGTATATATATGGGAGGTTCCTCGTTTGGATTTTTCGCCTTACGTACTACTTTCGTTTAGTTAGGGGTTAAGTGCGAGTATTTGCTTTCTAGATTGTTAACTTTAAATATATCTACGTTCATATTTAGTGATTAATGGTACAAGATGTGTATGTGAGGGTTGGATTATCGTGATTAATGGTACAAGATGTGTATGTGAGGGTTGGATTATCCCCTCAACGTGTTTTTCTGGTATTAATTAATCTCTAAGATACGATTGCGAAATTTTGAGGACGAAATTCTTTTAAGAGGGGAAGAATGTAAAACCCCAAAAAATTTGAATGAGTTGTGATAAATAGTAATAAAATGTTATATGACAATAAATAACATATTTTGATGTTTGAGTATGCTAGGAATTTATTTGAGATCAATTCAATGTATATATGTGTATATACAAGTGCAATTACAAAATCTGGTGAAAGGACCAGTTAAGAGTTTATGTATTTTAACCATTGATGCATTTAGAACCTGGAAAAACTCAAAAGACCAAAGTTGTAGGTCTTTTTGACAGATTTCCAACAAATCTTAATTCACCTCATTCAGAGGTCGTGTAACAAAGTTACAGTCAAAACACGTAGTGCATGTTGATATTTTCGGAAAAACAGGAAATAATTTTCAAGAAAAGGAAAAGTTACTGTAGCAACTACGAAAATTCTTCGTGGACAACAAACTCCGTGTTTTCTAGGCGCGAGCGGTGTTGCGTAGCGGTATGGGATGACGTGCTTCTCATTAGCGTAATTTAGGGGATTTATTTGTGCTGTAAATAATAAAAACTAATGCATTTTATCCTCTTCATGTTTCAGCTTTCAAAAAAGATCAAAAGAAAAGAAACTGAGAACTCTAAGCTCTCTCAGTTACGAACAGTAACTCCTCATCTTCTCCAAGTGATCTCTGACCAAGCTCAACACCCCAAACCCAATATCAATTTTCAAACACCCTACAAGCCTCTCTTCCTCCTCTCAAAGATCCTATGGTGAGTTCTGAAAGCTCCTAAGAAGTGCTTGTGAAGTGTTGAAGAAGAGAAACAGATTGTTTCATGTTCCATTGGTGAAGAAGGAAGCAAGGGGTGAGCGCGTTCAAGAGGATCTCGTACAAACGCTTTTCATTACTACGTTTAGGCGATTATCTCCTACCCAAACCTTCCAGAAACAGATTGTTTCATGTGCCATCGGTGAAGAAGGAAGCAAGGTGTGAGCGCGTTCAAGAGGATCTCGTACAAACGCTTTTCATCACAGCGTTTAGGCAAGATTATCTCCTTCCAGAACCTTCCCTATAAATTAGTTCAAGATTTAAAAAGTTTAAAAATGATGTTCTTCATGCTTGAGTTTAATTTTTGGTCAATGAAAATTTCATTCATCTTCCAATATGAAAATTTCAGTACATCACTGCTCAGTTAGAAAACTGAGAATACACTAATAGCTAACAGCTTACAACCTCAAATAGTTACAAAGTACAGATCCATTCCTTATCATCTGTCGAGAAAGATCCATTGAGTATAGTAGTTAGAATGATGAGCTTGATCTCCTTGAACAATTTGTCAGCAGACTTAAAAATAGTTTGTCTATAGGAAGATATGCTCAAATGACTAATGACATGTCCTGCAGAGAAACTGTTGCACGAGTATAAACTTTAAATGAAAACTGGGTATAGTAAATGAAGTCCAAATTTAACCAAACTAGTACAAAATGAAATATATGTAAATATAGTTTCTAAAAAAGAAAACCAACCTTAAAAATAGTTTTTATAGAGAAAGATAGGCTCTTTTTATTAACAACATATCCTGCAAAAAACTGCTGCACATGTATGCAAATTCAACTGAAATCTGGTATTGATATTAAACTTCAAACTGAACCAAGATAGTTCCAATTGAAAGATGTATGAATCTAGTTTTTAAAACAGAAAGTCATTCCTAAAAATAGTTTTCCTAGAGAAATATACGCTCATTTTACTAACAGTAGCGCCGATCATTTCCTGGGCAGTTTGGCCAGTTTCTTATTTTCTGGAGTTTATTTGCTCTGTTTTGAGAGGTGTTCGTGGAGTTTGAGCCGCTCGATTGTTACACTTATAGTCATGAATATGTTTTAATACTTACGTGAGTATTCCTAGGGGATTATGATAAAATATTATTACGATTACACTTTTGAGTTAGTGGGTTAGTACACCGCAAATGAGACCATGATGAATTTCACTCCATTTCACATATTTGTTTATCCGCACGAGCGTACGAAAAGGTCGATGAACCTATGACACTTGTTTAACCTAAGACACTTGTTTATCCGCACGAGTGTGCCAAGAGGTCGATGAACCTATGACACTTGTTTATCCGCATGATAGTGTGCTGGGGTCGATGGACCTCTGTTTATTATCCGCATGATAGTGCGCTGGCGTCGATGGACCTATGTTTATTATCTGCATGATAGTGCGCTGGGGTCTTTGAATCTATGTTTTGTTACCCACATGAGCGTGCGCTGAGGTCAGTGAACCTTTGTCTTTGTTTCCGTATAGATTGTGTAGGAATCGATATTCCTATCATGTTGTTTTACACAGGGACACAATAATATTACAAAAGGATTTTTATCTGAGTGTTTGGCGGTTGCCAAAAGTGACCACGACTCATTGTTGAGGTATTCGATTGACGTACTACGTCTCGTGTTTGGATTATTTTGCGGTTGCCAATAGTATATACAAAAGGATTTTTATATACATGAAGGTTTCCTTGTTTGGATTATTTCGCTCGACGTACTACGTCTCGTGTTTTAGATAAGTATTAATACCATCAGATACGGGAAAATGGTCTAGGTAGACTATGCTTAATAGATAGAGCCTCCACTACATCTAGTAGCCCTTCCTGGGGGCGGAAGGAGGTAATCTTGCAAGCGCTCTGACGCTCTTGTTGTTGTTCTTTTTTTTTCCTTTTTTATTTTAGCTTTCAGGCGGCTCAGTGCATCGGAGAGTTGTAGGATGACGAAGTTCTTGCATAGTCGTCGTCGCGTATTTTTACTAGTATGGACTCCACAGTAGTCTTATGTTTCCATTAAGTCACTTGAGTTTGTATTCATATTGTTAAGGCATGTTGCCTTAGTACGATTTCTAGTTGATCCATGTTGAGACATGTCATGTTATTTTAGATTCCAGATGTATATCGATCCATGTTGAGACATGTCATGTTATTTTAGATTCCAGATGTATATCAGTTGTATTTCAGTTTATTATAGTTGTATTTCTTTCTACATCATGTCTATTGTATTTTTATTTCCCTTATTTGCCTGTTTTGTACCTTCACTTCTACTTGTTTTTACTAGAGGATATTACTGTGATTGGTGAAATATGTTGTTGTAATGTGGAGGTGCATGGCAGGTTTGACATCTCTGGGTTCACCTTGGACTACAACCAAGTGTAAAAACAGGGGCGTCACAGTTGGTATTAGAGATCTAGTTCCAATATCCTTAGGATCATTCTATGTCGAGTCATGGAGCTAGAATAGAGTTTCCTAGGATTCATGTATAGAGTCCGATAAGAATTTCCTAGACTGAGTGAGGATGATATATACGTATATCTCAAAATTTTACAAATTTTTTTTGACTACCTTACTATGATTGAAAAGTATTTGCCTGGATATGTATTGTGATACGTTATGTATATATATATTTATGATCTCATTTATTGTGACAATTAAGGTCTCCTCTTGATATTATAAATATTGGGACGAGGACGTGGTCGACGTAAACTCGTACCTGGATAACTTGGCAAGTAGAGCCCCGAGTCGCAGCAGACTCCACAATAACTGATCGACTTAATGACGTCGTTAGCAGCAAGATTTTGTAACACTCGAGGAGCAAGTGGCGTATCCGTTTCCACCAGCAAATATCACTTATTTGGTGATTTTCAGATTTTTGCCAAAGCAGCAAATATCACTTATTTGGGAGAATTTTATTTTCTTCTTCAACAAACAATTAGAGCTAGTCCGATTGAAGCAGGGAGATATGCCTGTATTTAATGAAGAAATTAAGACCAACATGGTGATAATGACAAGGACAAGAGGCCTATTACGGGATCTAGAGGACCACAGTAGCGGGGTAAGGAATCTTACCACCAACGTCAAGAATAGTATAAGAAGGGAGCACAACATGATTCGAAAGCGCCGCAGCAACGCAGAGTTCGGGGTACGTGTTACAATTGTAACAAGATAGAACAAGAACAAAGGACTTGTCACAGTACTCCAGCAGTAAGACAGATTTACGTTATCCAGGAGATTCCTGAGGGACAAATGCTCCCATATATATTTTTTCCATCACCGACAGAGTTTATGTAGCCGTACCGCGTAGTCAAGGTGCGAACATAGATTTCTTCGTGATTTTCTTTCAAGCTCAGACCTTGTTTTATTTAGGAATTGCGCATTCTTTTATCTTTCATGCCTTCGTGGATATGCTTCAGCTTATAACACATCCTTTAGACATACCGTTATTCGTCTCTACTCCTCTAGGGGAGGTGTCCCTATTAGAGAGTATTTGTAGGAGATGTATCATCAGTCTAGATGAGTCCGAGTGTCTCATAGATCTGATCGTGTTGCGGATGTTGGATTTCGATGTCATTCTCGGTATGGATTGTCTTTCATCCTACCATGTCAGTATCAACTGTTTTGCTAAAACAGTCAGCTTGTGAGCATTCATTGGGTTTGTACAGATAGTAGCAACCTCATAGGGTAACCAGAATGCGGAGTCATTCCTGGCATACGTCGAGGAGGTGATGCTGAGGGACCGGAGTGCTGATTTGTGCGAGACTAGAGTTGTCTTAGTTTATCAGGATGTCTTTCAGGATATACCTAGGTTACCTCCTGTGGGAGAGGTTGAGTCCTGCATCGAGTTATAGAAGAGCACAATACCGATATCTCGAGCACCCTATTGTACGACACTTGCTGAGACGATGGAGCTACAGATTTAAATAAATGAGTTGTTATCTTAGAGTATTACTCACTGGAGTATCTTTTGTTCATGGGAACACTGGTCCTCTTCGTGGAGAAGAAGGACGATAACTTATGATTATGTATAGATTATCGTGAGTGGGACAACACTGGTCCTCTTCGTGGAGAAGAAGGACGATAACTTATGATTATGTATAGATTATCGTGAGTGGGACAAGTTCACTATCTGGATTAGATAGAAAGGACGATAACTTATGATTATGTATAGATTATCGTGAGTGGGACAAGTTCACTATCTGGATTAGATAGAATTTATGACATGTTCGATCAGCTACGGGGAGCGCAACATTTCTCGAAGATTGATCTTCGTTTTGGTTTTTTTTAGTTGCGAGTTCAGAATATGGATATTCCCAAAACCGCTTTTCTGACTCGATATGGGTCCTTCGAGTTTACTGTCATGCCATTTGGGCTGACCAATGCACCCGCTGTATTTATGGATTTGATGAACTGTGTTTTTCATCCATACTTGGGCTAGTTCGTGATTGTATTTATTGACAATATCCTTATCTACTCGAGAACGAAGGCAGAGCACGAGCAACATTTACATTTGGCATTGCATACTTTGCGGGAGCATCAATTGTACGCTAAGTTGGCAGAGCACGAGCAACATTTACATTTGGCATTGCATACTTTGCGGGAGCATCAATTGTACGCTAAGTTCAGTAAATGCGAGTTTTGACTATCATTTGGCATTGCATACTTTGCGGGAGCATCAATTGTACGCTAAGTTCAGTAAATGCGAGTTTTGACTATACCGAGTAGTGATAGGACATTCGTTATCTACACGGATGCGTCATTAGTGGGTTTAGGAGGCGTTTTGATGCAGACACACAGAGTAGTAGCTTATACCTCTCGACAGCTGAGGACGCATGAGCAGAACAATCCCACACACGACTTGGAGTTAGCAGCAGTGGTCTTCGCACTGAAGCCTTAGAGACATTATCTGTGCGGAGTGCAATTTGAGCTATTCACAGACGACTAGAGTCTGAAGTACCTATTTTCTCAGAAGGAACTCAACCAGAGGCAGCGGTGATGGGTCGAGTTCATCAAAGATTATGAGTTCACGGTTCAGTACCATCCGCGTAAGACGAACGTCATAGCGGATGTTTTGAGCATGAAGCATCGACACCGGAGTACGACTTTGAGGTGCCCGTTGTGTCAAGATCGATCTTCATACTCTTGGCCAATTTGAATTTTAGGCCAGAGATTGGCGGGACCAACGTAAATTTTTTGGGAGCTATGCCAGTGCTGCCGTCTTGGAGTTATAGAGTGGCTAGAGCTCAGTTAGAGGACACTTGGATTTAAACTCGGAAGGAATAGATTTCCAAAGAACCCAATGCCGATTGGGCTATTGGGGGCAGATGGAGGACTTCGGGTGAAAGTCCGATTAATGATGCTAGCTAGTGCAGAACTAAAGAAGGAGTTGCTTGACGAGGCGCATCGTACTAGGAACACAAGTGCATCCACACACAACAAAAATGTACAAGGACTTGAAGAGAAAGTTTTGGTAGAACGACATGCCTAGAGATATTGCAGAGTACGTAGCTTAGAGCTCTACCTACCAGCAAGTGAAGGTAGAACATCAGAGGCCAACAGGGACCCTACAACCTTTACCCATTTCGGAGTGGAAGTGGGCAGATATTTCTATGAACTATATTGTAGGATTGCCAAGATCAAAGAAGGGGAACGATTCAGTTTAGGTGATAGTTGATCGGTTGAAAAAGTCAACTCCAATGAAGACGACGTATAAAGTATACGGCGAAGACTTATGCGAAGATATTCATCCAAGAGATCGTCAGATTGCATGGAGTTCTAGAAACAATTGTATCAAATCGAGGCTCGGTTTTCACTTCACATTTCTGGAGGAGCTTCCAAAATTTATTCGGTAACCAGTTGTCATATTCCAGTGTTTTTCACCCGCAACCAGATGGACAAACGGAGAGAGTGAACCAAGTCTTGGAGGACATGTTACGGGCTTGCATTCTAGACTTCCAGGGCAGTTGGGAGGACACATTCCTTTGATCGAGTTCGCTTATAATAATAGTTATCAAGCAACGATCGGTATGGCTCCGTATGAAGCATTGTATGGAAGACCCTGTAGATCCATGATTTGTTGGGCAAAGCCGGAGGATTGCCTATTACTTGGGCCAGAGCTTGTGAGACAGACTATAGAGAAGGTAGCATTGATTAAAGAATGTATCCTTGCCGCTCAAAGTCGGCAAAAGAGCTACACATATCAGAGATGACGACCCTTGGAGTTTCAAATTGGAGAATTTACAATGTTAAATGTATCGCCAGTGGAGGGCGTTCAGCAATTCGGCAGACATGGAAAACTTTCCCCGAGATATGTTGGACCATTCAGGATTTATTAAGTGTGTTGGAAAGGTTTCATGTAGACTAGATGTCGAGTATACACGATGTTTTTCATGTTTCGATGCTTAAGAAGTATTTACTTGACGAGGAGCAGTAACGAGTATTAGAAGCGTCGGAGATTTAACTCCATGATGATTTGACTATGATTGAGATTCATGTTCGTATAATGAGAAAACAAGAGACTTAGAAATAAGGTGATTACCTTAGTCAAAGTTCAAAGGAACAGGAAAGGAGCTAAGCAGGCTTCTTGGGAGCACGAAGAGGATATGCGTCGCGATTACCCACACCTGTTTGAACAGGTAATTGGTTTGATTATGATTTGCTTATGGTTTATGATTATTTGGATAGTCATATTTATATTTAACACTAGAATAGGGGTATTAACACTTAGCTGCTAATCATTCGGAATGCATGGTATATATATGAGAGGTTCCTCGTTTGGATTTTTCGCCTGACGTACTAGTTCCGTTTAGTTAGGGGTTAAGTGCGAGTATTTGCATTCTAGATTGTTTACTTTAAATATATCTACGTTCATATTTAGTGATTAATGGTACAAGATGTGTATGTGAGGGTTGGATTATCCCCTCAACGTGTTTTTCTGGTATTAATTAATCTCTAAGATACGATTGCGAAATTTTGAGGACGAAATTCTTTTAAGAGGGGAAGAATGTAAAACCCCAAAATTTTTGAATGTGTTGTGATAAATAGTAATAAAAATGTTATATGACAATAAATAATATAGTTTGATGTTTGAGTATGCTAGGAATTTATTTGAGATCAATTCAATGTATATATGTGTATTTACAAGTGCAAATGCAAATCTGGTGAAAGGACCAGTTAAGAATTTATGTATTTTACACATTGATGCATTTAGAATCTGGAAAAACTCAAAAGACCAAAGTTCTAGGTCTTTTTGAAAGATTTCCAACAAATCTTAAATCACCTCATTCATAGATCGTATAACAAAGTTACAGTCAAAACACGCAGTGCATGTTGATATTTTCGGAAAAACAGGAAATAATTTTCAAAAAAATGAAAAGTTACTGTAGCAACTGCCAAGATTCTTCGTGGACAACGGACTCCGTGTTTTCTGGGCGTGAGCGGTGTTGCACAGCGGTGTGGGATGACGAGCTTCTCTTTAGCGTAATTTAGGGGATTTATTTGTACTGTAAAAATAAAAACAGATGCATTTTATCCTCTTCATGTTATAGCTCAAAAAAAAAGATCAAAAGAAAAGAAACTGAGAACTCTAAGCTCTCTCAGTTACGAACAGTAACTCCTCTTCTTCTCCAAGTGATCTCTGACCAAGCTCAAAACCCCAAACCCTATATCAATTTTCAAACACCCTACAAGCCTCTCTTCCTCCTCTCAAAGATCCTATGGTGAGTTCTGAAAGCTCCTAAGAAGTCCTTGTGAAGTGTTAAAGAAGAGAAACAGATTGTTTCATGTGCCATTGGTAAAGAAGGAAGCAAGGGGCGAGCGCGTTCAAGAGGATCTCGTACGAACGCTTTTCATCACCGCGTTTAGGCAAGATTATCTCCTACCCAAACCTTCCAGAAACAGATTGTTTCATGTGCCATTGGTGAAGAAGGAAGCAAGGGGTGAGCGCGTTCAAGAGGATCTCGTACAAACGCTTTTCATCACAGCGTTTAAGCAAGATTATCTCCTACCCAAACCTTCCAGAAACAGATTGTTTCATGTGCCATTGGTGAAGAAGGAAGCAAGGGGTGAGCGTGTTCAAGAGGATCTCGTACAAACGCTTTTCATCACAGCGTTTAGGCAAGATTATCTCCTACCCAAACCTTTCCTATAAATTAGTTCAAGATTTAAAAAGTTTAAAAATGATGTTCTTCATGCTTGAGTTTAATTCGTCGTGTTAGAACAAAAAAAGATTTTGACGATAAATTTTAAGCAAATGCTAGAACTGAAAATATTGTTTTCCTTAATATTGCTATTAGATTTATGATCGTGATCATTAGGAAATTTGGAATTTATTTTGTTTAATAATCATGTTAAAATCGTGCAAAATTCAAGAAAAAGACTAATTTTGTCGTTAACTCATACAAACACTTATGTATGAAATTTGCAAAACAGCAGAAAATCTGCTGTACAGGTGGCATGTTTAAATGGATATTTGAGATAGAAAATGAACTCCAAATTTAACAAACATATTGTCAAATGAAAGATATGTGAATCTAGTTTCTAAAACAGAAAACTATTCTAAAAAATACTTTGTCTATAGGAAGATATGCTCAAATGACTAATGACATGTCCTGCAGAGAAACTGTTGCACGAGTATGAACTTTAAACGAAAACTGGGTATAGTAAATGAAGTCCAAATTTAACCAAACTAGTACAAAATGAAATATATGTAAATATAGTTTCTAAAAAAGAAAACAAACCTTAAAAAGAGTTTTTATAGAGAAAGATTGGCTCCTTTTATTAAAAACATATCCTGCAGAAAACTGCTGCACGTGTATGCAAATTCAATTGAAATCTGGTATTGATATTAAACTTCAAACTGAACTAAGATAGTTCCAATTGAAACATGTATGAATCTAATTTTTAAAACAGGAAGTCATTCCTAAAAATAGTTTTCCTAGAGAAAGATACACTCATTTTACTAACAGTAGCGTCGATCATTTCCTGGGCAGTTTGGTCAGTTTCTTATTTTCTGGAGTTTGTTTGCTCTGTTTTGAGAGGTGTTCGTGGAGTTTGAGCCACTCGATTGTTACACTTATAGTCATGAATATGTTATAATACTTATGTGAGTATTCCTAGGGGATTATGATAATATATTGTTACGATTACACTTTTGAGTTAGTGAGTTAGTACACCGTACATGAGACCATGATGAATTTCACTCCATTTCACATATTTGTTTATCCGCACGTGCGTACGAAAAGGTCGATGAACCTATGACACTTGTTTATCCGCACGAGCGTGCGAAGAGGTCGATGAACCTATGACACTTGTTTATTCGCATGATAGTGCGCTGGGGTCGATGGACCTGTGTTTATTATCCGCATGATAGTGCGCTGGGGTCGATGGACCTATGTTTATTATCTGCATGATTGTGCGTTGGGGTCTTTGAATCGATGTTTAGTTACCCGCATGAGCGTGTGCTGAGGTCAGTGAACCTATGTCTTTTTCTCCGTATAAATTGTGTAGGAATCGATATTCCTATCATGTTGTTTTACACAGGGACACAATAATATTACAAAAGGATTTTTATCTTAGTGTTTGGCGGATGCCAAAAGTGACCACGACTCATTGTTGAGATATTCGATTGAGATACTCGGTTATGCGTGTATACGAGATACCTATACTGATTATGATGTTTTACTTTCCAGTTATATTTTTTGATTGCTTAGTTCGGGATTAATATTTAGTTATCTACAATTTAAGACATACTGTATATACATGAGGGTTTCTTTGTTTGGATTATTTCGCTCGACGTACTACATCTTGTGTTTTAGATAAGTATTAATACCATCAGATACGGGAAAATGATCTAGATAGACTATGCTTAATAGATAGAGCCTTCACTACATCTAGTAGCCCTTCCTGGGGGCGGATGGAGGTAATCTTGCTAGCGCTCTGATGCTCTTGTTGTTGTTCGTTTTTTCCTTTTTTTTATTTTAACTTTCAGGCGGCTCAGAGCATCGGAGAGTTGCAGGGTGACGGAGTTCTTGCATAGTCGTCGTTGCGTATTTTTACTAGTATGGACTCTACAGTAGTCTTATGTTTCCATTAAGTCACTTGAGTTTGTATTCATATTGTTAAGGCATGTTGCCTTAGTACGATTTCTAGTTGATCCATGTTGAGACATGTCATGTTATTTTAGATTCCAGATGTATATCAGTTGTATTTCAGTTTATTATGGTTGTATTTCTTTCTACATCATGTTTATTGTATTTTTATTTCCCTTATTTGCCTTTTTTGTACCTTTACTTCTACTTGATTCCACTAGAGGATATTACTGTGATTGGTGAAATATGTGGCAAGATGCTTTACCTGTCAACAAGTAAAGGCAGAACATCAGAGACGAGGAGGAATCCTACAGCCTTTACCCATTCCGGAATGGAAATGGGCGGATATCTCTATAGATTTCATTATGGGGTTACCGAGGTCGAAGAAAGGGAATGATTCTATTTGGGTGATAGTTGATCGGTTGACGAAGTCAGCACATTTTATATCAGTGAAGACTACCTACACTGTCGAGACTTATGCGAGGATCTTATTAGATCGAGAGACGATCATATCAGATCGAGGCTTAGTTTTCAATTCATACTTTTGGAGAAGCTTCCAAGATTCATTCGGCAGCAGATTATCATACAATAGTTTATTTCACCCACAGACAAATGGGCAAACGGAGAGAGTGAACCAAATTTTGGAGGACATGTTGCGGGCTTGCATTCTAGACTTCCAGGGCAGTTGGGAGGACCACATACCTTTGATCGAGTTTGATTATAACAACAGTTATCAAATGATGATCGGTATGGCTCCGTATGATGCATTGTATGGGAGACCCTGTAGATCCTCGATTTGTTTGGCAGAGCCGGAGGATAGCCTATTACTTGGGCCAAAACTTGTGAGGCAGACTATGAAGAAGGTAACATTGATTAGGGAGCGTATTCTTACCGCTCAGAGTTAGCAAAAGATCTACGTGTTAGCAAAAGATCTACGTGGATCAGAGACGATGACCTTTTGAGTTTCAGGTTGGAGATTTTGTCATGTTGAAGGTATCACCTATGAAGGGCGTTCAGTGATTTGGCAGACAAGAAAACTTACCCCGAGATATATTGGATCATTCAGGATTATCGAGCGTGTTGGAGCAGTTTCATATAGACTAGATCTTCCAGCATCGATGTCAAGTGTGCACGATGTATTTCATGTGTTGATACTCAAGAAGCACCTACACAACGAGGAGCAGCAGAGGGTGATTGATACACCTGAGGTCGAAATTCAGACAGATTTGTCCACCATTGAGTTGCCAATTTCCATCCTTGCTAGAGAGGACAAGAGACTAAGGAATAAGGTCATTCCCTTAGTGAAAGTTCAGTGGAACCGGAAGGGAGCTAAGGAGGCTTCTTAGGAGCGCAAGGAGAACATGTGTCACGACTACCAACACCTGTTTGGACAGGTAAACTGATTTGATTATGATTTGTGTTTTGCTTATGATTTATCTCTTTGGCCATATTTACATTTAAAGCTAGAATATGGATATTGACACTTAGCTCCTAAGTATTAGGAACACATGGTATATACATGGGGGGTTCCTTGTTTGGATTTTTCACCCGACGTACTAGTTCCAGTTGATTAGGGGTTAAGTGGGAACATTGACATTCTAGAACGTTAAATGTAAATATCGGTATGTTCATACCTGTAGGCTAATGGTACGAGATATATATATGAGGGTTTCCTTGTCTAGATTTTCCCCTCAATATACTTTTCTGGTATTATCAATCTCTAGGATACGATTGCAGAATTTTGGGGATGAAATTCTTTTAAGGGGGGAAGAATGTAAAACCTCGAAAATTTGAATGTTTTGTGATAAATAACAAGAAATATGTTATATAAAGATAAATATCATATTTTGATGTTTGAGTATGCTAGGAATTGATTTGAGATCAATTCAATGTATATACGTGAATATACGAGTGCAAATGCACAAATCATCAATGTATATACGTGAATATACGAGTGCAAATGCACAAATCACACACGTGACCAGTTAAGAGTTTAGGACTTTAACATACTGATGCAGTTAGAATATGGAAAAACTCAAAAGACCAAAGTTATAGGTCTCTTCAACAGCTTTCCAAAATATTTTAAATCACCTCATTCTGAGGTTGGATGAGAAAGTTGCAGCCAATACACTAAACAAACCATGCACAGAAAATAATCTTCCATGAATAGTATCCCCAATCACTGTAGCAGATTACTGTGACGGAATTACTGTAGCTTCCGTGCGGCTAGAGCTGGATGTCAACACTCCTCACTAGCATAAAATATATGTGATTTGTATTGACAAAAACAAAACAAATGCATGATTTTCCTCTTCATGTTTCTTCTCTCAAAAACAAAGAAGAACCTGATACTGAGAGCATTAGTTCCCAGTTTCTAAAACAACGACTCCTCGTCTCCAAAGAAATCTCTGTCAAAGAAAAACAACTCCAAACCCATTATCACTTCTAATTACTCCACAACAATCTCTTCCTCCTCTCAAATCCTACTTGTAAAACTTAGAGTTTCTCCTGTGACGTTGAAGAAGAGGAAACATGGGAGTGTTCCCTGTGCCATTTTTTTAGAGAAGACGGGGGATAGCGGTTTGCAGCAAGGAGGGATCTGGTATGAACATTTGCTTGGGGATTTTCAGCGACATCAAGGCAAGACTACGCTCATCCAAACCTTTCCGTGTAATTAGTTGAAATTATAAGAAGTTTAAGAAATGAGATTTTTATGTCTGAGCTTTAACTGTTATGATTAACTTCTATGTTAAAATAAATTAGATTTTCGATGATAATTTTGATCAATGCTAGAACTGAATATTTTGTTTAATTACTGTTGGAATTAAATTTATGATCATGATCATTAGGATTAATATAAAATTCCGTTTTACAATTGTAAACTAAGTTTTACCATGTAAAAATCCTAGTTTATTTGATTATTTGAGTTCTTCTTGTAAACTAATCATGTTAAAACCTAAGGATGTGATATCTAAGATTGAAATCAAGTTTTAAAATGAATTACATCTCTTTTAATGTGTAATTCTATCATATTTTAATAATCAATTTCGTTTATATATGAGAAATTAAAGAGATTTACTAGTGGTATATATATTCCGCAGAAAACTACTGCACGGGTATGATCTTTAACTGAAAATTGTATATAGCAAATGAACTCCAAATTGAACTAAACTAGTTTCAAATAAAATATTTGTAAATCTAGTTTCTAAAATAGAAAACCATTCTTAAAAAGATTTTGTTAACTAACTTACAAAGAGAGATTTAATGTTAACTAACTTACTCTTCCTAACTGTTAGTTCTTAATTAAAATTTTTAATTATTATCGCTCTTGACTGTTAACTATTTTTTTCTTTGGCTTAATATCAATATGTAGAGTCATGATATTAAGAACTAATTGCTTGTTTCTTATTAATACATATTAGTCATAATTGTTGAAATTGTTCAAGCTTATTGGTGTAGTACTAGTGCAACTATTTGATTTCCTGTGCAAGACTGCGAGTATTGATTCTTGCTACTTGATGCTAGGTGTAGTGCTACTAGTTGATTCGCCATTTGTAACCTGTAAAGAGAAAAATAAAATTTATCAATATTGTTGTTAGTGATGCAATATACTCGTATGAAAGTTTTAATAATTTTCATGGTTGAATGAAAATTAATGTGCAAGTTTAATACACTAAATCTATATACTATATTATATGTAAATATATGAATTTTGTTGCATAATGCATATATGTGTTTTGGTGTAGATATGTCTTCTTCAGCGAGTGGTGGTAGAAGACGAGATCATACATGGAAATATACTTCATTAGTTGATGATGGGAATGCCAATAGACACAAGTGCATATTTTGTAACAATTTCACAAATGGCGGCATATCTCGACAAAAATAGCAACTAACAGGGACGGATAGGAAACGTAAAAATGTGAGGCTTTGTCAAAAAGTCCCTTACAATGTGGTTGAAGACATAAAAGGTTATGAAGAAAGACAAAAGATAGCTAAAAGACAACATGCTATAGATGATTATCTCCCCGATCTTGGAGATGAGAACATGGTAGAGATCGATGATGAGGAGCTTGAAGATGAACAAGTACAAGTACAAGAATCTAGAGATAGAGGAAGTGACCCGGCGGTTCTTAAGTCATCTTTGGTAACAGCAAGAGGAAGAGGGAGTGTTGGCTTGCACAGTGTGGGATCTTCCATAGGCCCAAAGAGGAAGGGGTCGATGGATGTATTTCTTATATTTGATCCTACTCTAGAGATCGCCAAGGATGAAAGAAGGCGCAAGTTAAGGAAAATGTGTATTAAAGAAAGCCTCAAAAAAGATGCAATGACTAAAGTTAATCAAGACATAGCTCAGTGGTGGTATCAAGCTGGTGTTCCCTTTAATGTTGCTCGTCTTAGGTCTTTCAAAATCATGCTAAAGTCCGTTGGGGATTTTGGGCCAAACTTGCCTCCTCTAACATTACACCATTTGAGAGAGCCTTTGCTTAGGAAGGAGAAAAAAATACACCGATGATCTGATACAACCTCATAAGGAGGTGTAGGCTACCAAAGGTTGTTCTTTCATGTCAGATGGTTAGAGTGACAGAACGGGGAGGACATTGATCAACTTTCTTGTAAGCTCTCCTCATGGTACGATGTTTCTTTCCTCTATTAATGCTTCTGATGATTAGTGAGTAGATTAAGCTCATAGCACCTCAGAATGTTGTTCATATCATCACAGATAACCATTCTATTCTCAAATATGTAGGTAAAATTTAAGCAATAGATTTTATTTTAGTTATGAATCCTTTTCTATGTTAGGATGCTCGGATATTGATCTTTTTTTTTCTTTTTTGTTATGGGAGCTGAATTGAAAAAGGAGTATCCTCATTTATATTGGTCTCCGTGTGTTGGTCACTGTATTAATATCTCATGCTCAAGGATATTGGTAAACTACCATATGTGAAGCTAACCTTGAGTCGAGCTATAGAGTTGACGGGATTCATCTACTCACATGCATGGGTTTTGAACCTGATGAGAGGTGAAACTAACATCAAAGAGTTTCTTAGACCGGCGGTGACACGATTTGCCACGTCATTTATGACTTTGTCAAGCATCCATTGACAGAAAAATAACCTCAGAAAGATGTTTAATTTGGAGAAATAGAGGCAAAGTAAGTGGGCAAGAGATTCAAAGGGCAAATCAGCTGAAAGGATGGTTCATATGTCATCTTTCTGGAACAACATCGTTCGTATTCTCAAGCTCACGGCTCCTCTCATTGGTATTCTGAAACTTGTTGATGGTGACAAGAAGCCTGCTATGTGATTCATTTATGAGGCGATGGATAAAGCTAAGGAGGCTAATGCTAAATCCTTTGTTGATGATTCAACAAAATATTCTGAGGTATTTGATATCAATGATAAGAGGTGACAAGATCTGCTTCATCGGCCTTTGTATATTGCAAGATATTACCTTAATCCTGCATTTTTCTATGACCATCCAAACATCCAAGGGGATAACGAAGTTATGAAATGTCTTTATCAAGTCATTGAGAAGATGGTGCCCACACAAGACCAAGACAAGATTGATAGGCAGTTGGATATATATAAGCATGCTGGGAGTCTTTTTGGTATAAAGATAGCTAAGAGAAACAGAAAGAAAAAGTCTCTAGGTAAATATGCATAATATAAACCCTTAATTGACTAGATTTTTTTTATAGGAAATACACTACTAATCACACTCTATTTAAATTGACGGCTGATTGGTGTGAGTCTTATGGTGCATCAGCACCAGAGTTACAGAAGCTTGCTGTTAGAGTCCTCAGCCTTACTTGTAGCTCCTTTGACTACGAAAGAAATTGGAGTACTTTTGAGCAAGTATGATTAGTTTTATTTTATTCAACAAAATAGATTTAATTCCCTTAGAGATATGGATATTGATTTGATTAATTTGTATAAATTACAGATACACACCCAGAAGAGGAATAGATTGGATCATAAGAGGTTGCAAGATCTTTACTGCAAGTACAACCAAGCATTGAAGGAGAGATTTGACTGTAGAGATTCTATTGATCCGATTAAGTTGGCTGATATAGATGAAAGCAATGAGTGGTTGTTAGGGCAGTTCGGTGAAGGTGAAAATGCAGAGAATAACTTGGTGAAGGGCTAGTACAACCTTACATATGGTGCCGTAGGAGATGCGATGGGAGATGAAGAAGATGATGCTATATATCTAAGATCGACTAGTAGGTTTCGAGGATCTTCGAGTGGTATTGGTTCATCATCGAGGAGGAGGGAGCTAGTTTCTTAGTCGGAAGATGAAGAGGAGTTTAATGATGAGGAGGAGGAGACTAAAGAGGAGGATATTCCCTTTGAAGGGGATGATGATGATGTTAATGAGGATTATTAGAGTCATTAGGCTATTATTTTGCTACTTATTTGCTTTTTTTGTTAGATTGCTTGCTTAGCTTTGATGTTAGTAAACTCCTTAAGTGTTGTTGCTTAGTTGATTTGTTTTGATGGACAACTTGATTTGCTTCAATGATTAAAATATTATCTTGTGATTTGGTAGTATATACATTATTTATATTGAGTCCTTAACATTTTCTATGTGAAATTTCACAAATATATTTTTTTCATGCATATTGTATATCTTCAAAATTTTTGTGGTCTGGAGTGCGCCTCGCTTCACTCGGGTACGCGCATCGCATTGCGCCTTGTGCATGTTCGTGTAAACTGACTTTGCGCCATGCATTGCACCTCGTGCATTAAAAACACTACTGCTCAACAATGCCTCATCATCTGAAAGAATGATTTGCTTCATAGCTTTTACTTGATCAGCTCTAAACTCCAATACTGACCCCCTACGATCCATGCGGTGCTTAGAAATAATGAGATGCTCCACCAACGGCTCCCTCTCATAGCGAGGAGGGGATTTAACAGGCCCCATCAACAACGCTTGGATCGCCTTCTAAGTGTGAGGGGAAAGCTTGTCGATGCAATGGGGGAAGGACCACTCATATCGATCCTCCAGTGCAGTAGTTGGAAGACCCAAAGCAACCGGTATGTGGGCTTCTTGTCGACCACTAGAACCATAGTTCAGGCTTGATCTGCCTCAGTGGTGAGGATAGGGGATATGCCGATAGCTAGAAGGATAGCATTGTCGAACAGGTTCTCCTAGGAACGAGATCCTTTGTAGACACAAATCCTCTACCAACCCTCGCGCCTCAACTGCCGAGAGCTTCTCCACTCTTAGACTCTCCTTATTAATTTCTGGCCACATGAGGCTAGCCAAAATCGGATCGGCGAGAAGGATAAAGAAAAACTTTTCCCTCCGCTTCTTGTTTGTCTTGGGAATGTTGGACACCAGTCGGTAACCACCGATTATTTGCAGGTAGAAATGGCTCTCTTTCTTGCTAGTCTTAACGCTTGCAAGATGACCCAAAATGCCCAGCGTGGGCTCAACATTCACATGGTGGCAGATCACTAGGAAGGTCACCAGATGAGAAATGGAGTTCGGCTTTCGTTGCACTGGTGAAACCCCTAAAACATTAAAAACCTACTAAAGAAATAGGTGCAATGACAAATAAATGCCATAGTCGAGGTGGTGCCAGTATATCAGTCCTAAATTGCTGCTTTGATGATGGATATATTGCTCCCTTGATGATGGATATATTATTATATTGTTTTTAATATTTTATATTAAAATAATCTTAAAAATAATATTATTGTATATTATAACTATTATTTATTTAATCATTTGATGTTATATCAAGTTTTTGAACTTAATTGATCTGTAGTATCATATTATAAAAAGATGTCATACTAATTGTCCCACTCAAATTGTCTTATTATCCCATTTTACCCCCACTTTATCCAACTCAAATTGTCTTTCCTCTCTCCTCTCATCCGCCCCCCCAAATCAGATCTGAAACCTCCTCTCTCCTCTCTCCTTGATGCTGCGTTGCCAGACGCCACTCAGATCCCCTCTACATCTCATATCCCCTACGATGAAATAGATTTGTCGAGGGAATGCAGTGCGGATTTGAGGTCGAGACGAAGAAAATGTGATCGCCATTTAGATCCGGTTGTTTGATTGTGGAGATTATGACAGCAATAGGACCAACTACTACTATAGAGGTCAAAGACGGAGTGCTGTTCCCATAGCCTAATGACTTATTTGGAGGAGACCCGAATGATATTAGGTTTTGGTGTTGAGGAATATGATTAGAGACGAAGAACTAATTAAAATCACCAATGATGTTAAGTCCCTCTCGGCGGCGCGCCGGCCCCTATTAAGAAATGATATAGAGGTCAATGATGTTAAGTCCCTCTCGGCGGCCCCTGTTTAACTAAAATCACCAATGATTAAAATATATGAAAGTGAAGCAGGTTTGTTAAATATACCAATTCCATGAACGGAAGCAACTTCCACATGCAGGTTTATTAAATATATCAATTCCATGAACGGAAGCGCAACTTCCACGACCTTTCTTTTTTTTTTCATTCTTATATTCATTATGACAGAAGATGAAATAAATGAAAAACGTACCTATGCTCTGAATCTAGTTGTAATTCTTTATAGAGTAATGAATGTCAGCTCCACGGTTAAACTCATAAATTTTTAACATGATCGCTATGATTCTTGGGAATGAATCTCACATTTTTGAATGCAGAATCTATGGAGATAAACTAATAATACCATTCCTAGTAACTAATTATAGACATTCTTTGCAATCAAGGTCATAGAGAGTCTGTACACTGAATCTTCTTCTATTGCCGAACCAGGTTGCCGTCCTCGCTCCAAACGTCCCAGCCATGTACGAGCTCAACTTCGGCGTCCCAATGGCCGGGGCAGTCATCTGCACCCTCAACGCTCACCACGACGCAGCCATGGTCTCCGTCCTCCTCAAACATTCTGAAGCCAAGCTCATTTTCGTCGACCACCAGTTCCTCACAATCGCTGAAGACGCCATCAACCTCCTTTCACAATCCAACTCCAAATCCCCTCTCCTCATCCCAATCCCGGAACCCTCTGAAGACTCCTCTCATTCACCTGGTTTAAACTACGAAAGCCTCATCAAAACCGGAGACCCCTGCTTCGACATCAAGTGGCCGATCGACGAGTGCGATCCTATCGCCCTAAACTACACATCCGGCACCACATCCAGGCCGAAAGGCGTGGTCTACACACACCGCGGCGCCTACCTCAACTGCATCAGTTCCATTCTCTTTAGTGAAATAAGGACTTTGCCGGTCTACTTATGGACGGTGCCCATTTTCCATAGCAATGGTTGGTGCCTGACCTGGGGCATAGCGGCACAGGGCGGGGTCAACGTCTGCCTCCGCGATTTCACCGCAAAGACCATCTTCGAGAAAATCACCAGGTATGGAGTTACTCACATGACCGGTGCCCCTACCGTCCTCAACATGATGGCAAACTGTCCGCCTGCTGACCGACAGCCGCTCGCAGCTGGCCAGATGGTCTGCGTCATGACGGGCGGGGCTACTCCGCAACCACCAGTCTTGGAGAAGATGGAGGAGATGGGATTTAAAGTCGTCCATGTGTACGGACTCACGGAGACCTACGGGCCCGCGACAGTGTGCGAGTGGAAGCCCGAGTGGGACGAGTTGTCGGTGGATCAGCAGGCAAAGATGATGGGGAGGCAGGGAATTCGACATATCGGAACGGAGGCGGTCGACGTCAAAGATCCGGAGACAATGAAAAGCGTCCCGGCCGATGGCAAAACAATGGGGGAGGTTATGTTTCGAGGCAACACGGTGATGAACGGATACTTCAAGGACTTAAAAGCCACGGAGGAGGTTTTTGCAGGGGGATGGATGAGGACAGGGGATCTCGGGGTGAGGCATGCTGATGGGTATATTCAGGTGAAGGATAGGCTGAAGGACATCATAATCTCCGGCCTGGAGAATATAAGCACGATCGAGGTCGAGTCGGTAGTTTATAGTCACCCGGCGGTGCTTGAAGCTGCGGTGGTTGGACGACCTGATGAGTACTGGGGGGAGACGCCGTGTGCGTTTGTGAAGCTCAAGGATGGAGCTTCTGCTGATGCTGAGGAGATTATAGGGTTCTGTCGGGCTCGGCTGCCGGATTTTATGGTGCCCAAGAGCGTGGTTTTCGGGGAGCTGCCGAAGACTTCGACGGGGAAGATGCAGAAGTTTGTTCTCAGGGAGAGGGCCAAGGCTATGGGAAGCCTATTCATGAATGGCGGCGGGAAAATGCTTGAAATATAGTATTCTAAAAGTAATTGTGGATACTGTACAAATGAAGAATTTCATTTGTAATTTGATTTGTTGAACCAAAAAATAAATGGAAGTCTCAGCAATGATATGGGGTTGAGATCTGATCAATGTATTATGTTTGTTACATATGAACTTATATCTATTCATTTTAAACGTGTTCCTAATTAATTCTTCTCAATCTTCTAAGAATATTTATTACTAACCATTTCTTTTTGAAAAATCTTGTAAAATTCATATTCTGTGGTTATTTCAAACTTAGGAACTCACATTTGAATTGGAAGTTTTATATTGTTGGGTACTAGTGATCTCGTTTTCCGGATTCACAAGAATATGTTGAAGTTAGAAAGTCTCCAATCACTTTCATAAGTCATGGCTAATCTCTCCTTTATATAGAAAGAGAAAAAGATGGTTTGTGATTAAAGCCTCCCCTTTTAAAAAGTTGTTCACGTGTCTATTTATCTCATCTAAGAAAATGATGTGCGGACGAATAACTAATTCTATCCAAAATTTATCTCATCTAAGAAAATGATGTGCGGACGAATAACTAATTCTATCCAAAATCGTGTTAGTTTAAAACTAAAAAAAAGGGTAAAACGTTTAGTTTATAATAAAAAAAACTCACTATCATTTGCGTAGTGCAAACAAGTAAAAAAAACTAATATTTTAACCATTTCATTCAAAAAATAAAATGGATGACCATTTAGAACAGAAAAGTACTAAGTTCCAATAAAAATATTACAAATTACCTACATGATTGTTTTAATACAAAGTATGTTTATAATTAATCTAATGGAGGTTTTTCTATTATGTCTAAGACTGATTTTAGAAGTGTGTGGTTTTAAAATAAATGGGGGTAAAACTTTGGGTTTATAGGCAATAAACCTTTTAGAAAGTGGATGACTTCAATGGAAGTTGAACTTTAGGCGAAATATTTACCGTTGAAAAAATTATTGGGTTTAAAGCTTTAAGTTTGCAGGTAAAATCTTTTTTGGAAGTGGATGGGTTTTAAAACAAGTGTGGGTAAAAGCTTTGGGCTCATAGGTAAAAGCACTTTTTGTAATAGGGTGGGTTAAAAAATCGCTTATTGTTTAAATGTTTATTTGCATATATACCCTTTACATCATGAATATTTGCAAAACTACCCCTCAAATCATCAATTTCGGAAAAAAATACTCACAAATTAATCAATCATTAACTTTAATGGGATGATTTGTAACTGAATGTAAAATTCATTAACAAAATAATTTAATTTTCACTCACAAAGTTGATAATTTGCTGATTTTAGGGCAATTTTTTTTTCCAAAGTTGATGGTTTGGAGGGTATTTTTACAAATACTAAAATTTGATCGATAGTTTTGTAAATACTAATAAGGTAGAGGGCTGCATGAAAATGTGTACAATATCTATACAGTGCAAGCCTATTCATTAATGGCGGCGGGAAAATGTTTGAAATATAATTTTGCGAAATATTGATGGGTACTCTAATTGAATAATTTCCTAAGTAATTCGACTAGTCAAAGAAAAAACTAAATGCAATTCTCAGCAATGATATGAGATTGAGATCAAATAAGCAGCTGATCGATGTATAATGTTTGTTGCGATAAAAAAAGTATGATGTTTGTTATATATGACTTATACCTATTCTCTTTAAATGTGTTCCTAATTAGTTCTTCCCAATCTTCTAAGAATGTTATCGATTATTTCTCTCTGAAAGATCATATAAAATTCGTATTCCTTGGTTATTTCAAATTTTTATGAACTCACATTTTTATATTGCCGGGTATTAGTGATCTCGTCCTCCAAATTCGAAAGAATATGTTAAAAAATGGAAAGCCTCTGATCACTTTCGAAGATCATGGCTAATCTCTCCTTTATACGCAAACAGGAAGCAGTGGTTTGCGATTAAAGCCTCCCATTTAAAAGTTATTCACGTGTCTTTTTATCGCAACTCAGAAAATGACACGTGGGCCTAATACTACAAAAAATTCACAACTAATTTTATCCAAAATTTTGTTAGTTTAGAAATAAAAAATTGGATAAAACTTTTAGTTTATGAGAAAAACTCATGTATCGTTTGTGGATGGCCAAAACATTAGTGCAAACAAGTTAAAAAAATAATAAGTATCATTTCATTCAAAAAATAAACTCTATAAACATTTAGAGCGAAAAAAAATAACAAGTTAAAAATATATGGCAAATTACCTACACTAGTATTTTAGTCCGTGTTAAGCACGGTCTTATCGTAATTCATCCTTATTTCATCCTGTTGCTATTTTGTGTTGCAATCACTCTTATCCTAATATATTTTTAAAGATCTAATGACTAAACACCCTTCGAAGCACGTGAACCCCCTCCTCCCCCACGCCCGTTAAGGTTAGAGAACATGTACCCGTCTGGAAATAATGATATTAAACAATTTATATAAAGCTATAATCAAAATTAAGATCATTTAAACTAATTTTTTTCATAATTAATGAATAAAAATAAAAATAATCAAAGTATCCTAAATGCAACTTGAATTAAATAAAGATATAAGTCAATTTAGTATTCAAAAAACATTATTTGTAAATAATGCATCACAAAAAGGTCTTAATCGATCAACCAGTCATAGGATGTAATAAGCAAAACATTAAGAAAAGCTCCAATAATTTTAATTAATTTTTCTTCATCTTAATCCTCTTTTTAAAAGTTGAAAGTGTTGGTTCTTTGTCAATTTTAGCAAAATATAAAACATGTTTATTTAGTAAATTTAAAATTAAAAAATTATATATCAAAATTAATTAATGTATAAATAAGCCAACCTGATTGTGCCTTTATTTTTTCAATAGTTGTAGGTGGGATTTTAAATGCAGAAGAGTCAAGTGTAGCAATAAGCGAAAAATCTAAAATCTTCTTTTTGGCTTTGCTATTGGTGGTGGATATCAGTGTGGATAAGCCTAGAGTTAATTCAATAGATTAATTATCAATGGTATCATCCTGATTCAATTCAATTGGTTTCCCTTCTTGTGCATTCGCCTTAGAATAACATGTTAATAATTTAATTTTTGAAATAATGAAACTAATATTAAATTTAGTAAAAATATTTTTCGTAGAATTTTTATCAGAACTACTTCTAGGTGCCGATAAGTCAGGAGTATGTTCAATTGATTTACTGCATCATCACAATCAATTAGCGTCATATCGAGTGACTTTTTATCCTTTGACAAAAACAAATTTAGTATTAGAATAATGACTACATTTTATACAAATATAATTGTTTAATAAGATTATGTAAATGTTACATTTCCGTCAGTTAGCAGCAATAGCGCGTTGAGTGTTTCATCATCTACATCATCATCAATGATTTAATAACTGTGTAGTCTTCAACGCATTTATTTATGTTAAACTCTGTAACTTTAATATGGAAACACATATTTTTACCGATTAATCTCTTGATAGAAAGTGAAATATCCTTGTTGTCTGCATCCTGTTTAAGAAAATGCATATTAATTTATAATTTCATCTATTAAATTGAAAACGTATCAAACCCAGCGAAGTTGCTAATTCAAAAGGACTAATTTTCATTAAACAAAGAACATCGTGATGGAATATTATAAATATAGTGATGCGTATTCCATCAGTCAATTGTAAGGTAAGTTTATATCTAAAGTTAAATATATATTTTTGTTATATATTGTTTATTCAATTTAATTTTTATAAACTATAAATAATTTATATTTTATAAAAATTATAACATCCTATTTACCTTTCTTCTACATATTTTATTTTTTATGACAACTGCAACAAAGAACCTCATTGATCTCTTTCAACTTTAGCAGTTAAATTAAAGTATGATTTGGTAGTTTAAATTAGTAAATTTATTTAGTAATATTAATTTCATAATTTGAAATTTATTATAATTATTTAATCATTTCAAAAAAAAACTTTTTTCAGTAAAATAACTTTAAATAATTTGAAAATTTTTAAACACAACCAAAATTAGGTAATCAAATTAAAGTTAGATTTGGTAGTTTAAATTGGTAATTTATCTTAGGTAAGATTAATTTTGTAATTTAAAATTTACTAAAATTTTGATATTATTTAATAAATATTTTTAAATTAAAATAAATTGAAATAATTTAGAAAATTATGAACATGATCTAAATTATGTAGTTATATTAAAGTAAGATTTGGCAGTTATAATTTGTAACTTATATTAGGCAAGATTAATTTGGTAATTTGAAATTTACTAAATTTTTTATTATTTAATTCAAGTTTTACTGAAATTAATTTTATTTTTAAAACAATTTTTTGGTATGAAAATGAATTTTCACAATTTTTTGAAAGCAAAAAATAAAAATTTAATTAAATTTATAAATTATGAAACCAATTGAAATGCAAAACTATTTTAGAAAATTGAAAATAAATTTTAACAAATATTTTAAAAATAAAAAATATCCAAATTAGAAATTAGAAATTAAGAAACTAAATTATCTTTATAATTTTAGAAATACATAATTAAAATAATAATAAACAAAATACATAATTAAAAATAGTATGCCAGTCACTCAATTATAAAAATTTCATATCAATAATTTCAAATATTACCTAAACTTATCTTAATTTTAATCTTTTAAGTTTTAATTGTTTTATTTCTTTAGAAAACTAAAAAATACATTTTGAAAATTTCTAATTGAGGTAGTATTTTAAAACTAAAAATATATTTTAAAAAATTTTATTTGCAATAATATTTTAGAAAATAGAAAATTTTATTTTCAAAAACTTTGGTTGTTATAATATTTTAAAATTAAAAAATTGTATTTCCAAAAATTTGTTTTAATTGCTACAATAATATTAAAAGCTTAAAATATATTTTGTTTTTTTAATATTTTAGATAAATTAAAATATATTTAAAAAAATTTAATAGCAATAATAATTTTAAAAACCAACATATATTTTAAAAAATATTTTTAATTGCTATAACATTTTAAAAAACTAAAAATATATTTTAATTTTTGTAATATTTGAAAAAGGCAAAAAAATATTTGTAAACATTTTAATTTCTATAGTCTTTTAAAAAATGGAATAATATAATTTAAAATTTTAAGTGCTTTAATATTTTGGAAAAATAAAAATGACAGTTTTGAAAATTTTAATTGATGTAATATTTTAAAAACTAAAAATGTATTCTAATTTTCGTAATATTATAGAAAACCATAAATATCATTTTAAAATATATTATAATTTATGTAATATTTTAAAAATATAATTAATTTTGTTAAAATATATTAAAATATATATTTCAAATTATATAAAGTTTAGAAAACCAAAAAGTTATTTTAAAAAATATTTTTAAATTTCTATAATATTTTAAAAATTAGCAAGAATATTTTGAAAATCTTAATTGCTGTAATATTTAAAACAGTTGAAAATTATATTTTTAAAAACTTTAATTTCTATAATATTTTAAAAAATAGAGAATTGTATTTTCAAAAATATATTTTAATTCCTATAAAAGTATTGTTTTGAAAAAAATTATTTTTATTGCTGTATTATGTTAAAAAATTGAAAATGTATTTAAAATAATTTTAATTACTGTAATGTTTTAAAAAAAAGAAATATATTTAAAAAAATTAATATGTGAATGTATTAAATGCCTAAATTATGTTCTCCAAGTAACAAAAACATCGTGAGTTGAATATTAAACATCACCGATTCGTTTTCTTGTGATAATGTTCCACAGAGATAAATTAAAGATGCAACAATTAAATATAAAAAATATTAAATTAAAAATAATTATTCAAGTGTTGTAGAATAAATACCTGAATAATATTTCTCCGATTAATAGTGTCTTGGATTGTAGATAAAATATCATAGAGTTACTTGTCATAATTATAACTCAAGATCCAAAAAAACTAAATTTTTTTATAATAATTAAGCTTATAAACAATTAAAATAAGTAAAAAAATAATATACAAATTAAAATAAAAGAAATACTAGACAGTGCTAGATTAATTATCTGATGTATGTTTTGGAGACTGAAAAAGCAATTCTGAGTTTGGTGAAAAAAAATTACGACCGGAAAAATTCAGAGTTCGGGAAAAAGTTTTTACGTGAAACTACAAGACTGAAATTTACCTTTTTCCATATTGGAACGGAACGCCTAAATGAGAGGATTTGGTTTTACTTTTGATTTGAATTAGTTACCAAAGATATTGCAAAAGATACATGTAGGCGTCAAAATTTGCCTATAGGTTCCCGCACGCAGCTTGGGATAAAGAGAAGGCGATGAATGTCAATATTTGAATCAAAGAAGTTCATTCGATGCCAAAAGGAAGCAAAGAAATATGCAAAGGAACGCGCGAAACGACAAAACGATGAAACAACAAGATGCGAAAATCAACGAAACAGCATAACCGAAACTTGGACAAAGTGTCTCGCCTGCGAGACACTTCAATGTGTCTCGCGGGTGAGACACAATGATGTGTCTCGTGTTAGACCATAGAGGGGGGGTGATTATGGTCTTATGTTAATCTAATCCAATTTTATGCCAATTAAAACTAATAACAAGTTATCCTATCAAGTATGAAATACAACAAGATATATGAGCTAGGATAAGCAATATGAACAAAGAGATATATCCTAGCAAAGAGGTATATGATGAAATATATGCAAGGATATATAAACTAATGCAAGGGTGAAATAAATATAAACTAGATAGTAGGTTAAATAAACAAAGAGCAATACACAATGGCGATATAAGATATGAACATGAAAATAAGTGCGCCAATGCAATCTCAAACATCAAACAAATGATATGTTCACGGAGTTCGGTCCCCACGACCTACGTCTCCGCTCCTCACCTCGAAGAGACAATCTCAAACAAATGATATGTTCACGGAGTTCGGTCCCCACGACCTACGTCTCCGCTCCTCACCTCGAAGAGATCTCCACTATCACAACCGGGTTTTCTATGCTTACCCGAATAACGTTTACACCTCACAATGTCGGTTTTCAACGTTCACCGATCAACATTCACACCTCACACTCTCACTCGGTTTTCTAGCTCACCGAAAACTTTATAACAACACACTCGGTTTTCTAGCTCACCGAAAACCTTACAATCTCACAATAACAACAAATGATTTGTTCTCTAATACAAGGCAAGAACTCAATTAAAGCTCACACTCAATTGTTACAACTCACCACAACCCAATTTTATACTAAGTATGAAAATACAATAATCTCAATGGTTGTGTGTGTAAGCAATGAGAATAAATAAAACTGAACTCAAGAAGAACTAGCAATAAGATTGATATGAAATACAATAGTAAAAATGCTAGGAAATAGAGTTAAGGAAACTTCTCTATAAACACAAAGAGAGGATGATGAAATATTGAAGATAAACTCTTTAACAACTGATGTAAGCTCCTCTTTATAAAACCCCAAACTTAAAACAAACTAACCAAGCTTAAACCCTTATTAAACTTTTGTTTTAAAAACTTCTTGGTTTATTTTAGTAGTTGGGGTTTGAGGGGTTTATATAGGAAGAGAAACCAACAGCAAAACCCCCAACCAAATCTCCCAAAACCCCAAAAAAATATTTTTCAGATTCTGTACAAAAAGAGCCGTTGGGCATACGGCGGTCGACCGTGAAATTCTCGCGGTCGACCATGAGCCACTTTCGAGCCTGAGAAATTTTCAGAAAGTTAGACGGTCGACCGTGGGAATTTTCGAGTTGACTGTCGACCGTGGCGGTCGACAGCGAAAGTTGTTGATGGCTCCGCAGGGAAAATCAAAGGCACGGTCGACCGTGGCGGTCGACCATAAACTGATATATGAGAAAACATGTTTGAAAGTTGATTTTCTGATTTTAAAACCCTGTTTAAAAATATCAAATAAATTTTAAAAAATATAAAACTTTGGAAAATAATTGTGGACATGATAATAAACATGCTATAACAACTGGTTTTCAAAAAGAACTTCCCAAATGCAAAATATCATCATTTTACAAAATAGTCCAAAACATGAAAATGTAAACATATGAATTTTGATATTTTGGCTAAACCATGTTTTGAAACAGTACAAAATGATTTTGTAGACTTAATAGAAGATGTAAACTATTATTATGAAGTCTATAAACAATGAATATAGTATTTTATCAAAATACACATATAATACACTAAAACATGATTTCATGGAACTAAATAAAATTGATATTGATGAAATCATATAAATGCATATAAGTATGAAACAAAAATATGTTTTCCAATTGTATTCAATTGTTTCATAGTAAAACTTGAAACCTATCAAACCAAAACATATATGTATATATATAACTATATATATACAAAATCAAAACGTGTATGTGTGTATATGATTGAGCTTAAAGTACTAACACACATAATATAAACCTAAACTAAATATACCCAAGCTTGTGATCTTCAACGAAGCTCTATCTTGGTACACTTGCGGATGAAGCTTGAACTTGAATCTTTAACTTGAATTGCAAGGCTTCAACCAATATTCCACCAACCTCCATTTGATATGATCGTTATGGCGCAATCCATCCAACCTCCAACTCGTTGTTTGTCTATAATAAATAGAAATATACAAACACTAGACACACAACATTTGTGGTAAATTGTTTGTTAAACATCATCAAAACAAAGAGGCCAACATCTCGCACACACAGAGTGCCTCGCCCAATCAGCCTCCCGACGACGCGTTTTTTGATAGATTTCTCGTGATTCGTTCGTTCCAGTGGCCTCCTAACAACCTTGGGGTTATCTTTAAACGTGGTAAAGCCGTTATTAACTTAAGATAAGGCCAAATCATGAATTCTTATTCAGGAACACGGCGTTCAAGCCCTATAAATAGCCCCCTTCGTGCATTCGTGAAGGGTACTTATGGTTGACTGATGAACGTGCGAGAGAACCCACATTTTCCAGAGCAGAGCTACGATTTACAGAGAGATAGGTGAGGTCTTGGCAATTTTCTGAACATAAAGGGAGAATTTCGAGAGATCCATAGCCTTCCACCCATTTCCTTGAGATCAGACATTGTTTTGATCTTGAGAAGAGTGGTAATCTCACTTTGTTGAGGTTATTCACTTTTGTTCTAAGTTTCCTCGATTGAAACAAAGAAGTGAAGAACATTACGCCTTCGTTGCGATCAACCCGGATCTGATATTTGGCGGTCCACGAGCTAACGCGTCCCCGTCATAGGTAAAGATCTCACGCAAGCAGCAGATTGATAAATGATCTAGGAGTATGTTTCGAGGAGATCTCATTTGTTTATCTTCGTTGTAATAAGAGATCTTATAAAAAGATTAACTCTCTTGAATCTGTAATTCGATAAATGAGTTATAATGGATTCCACAATGAAAAAGATTTCTGACGCAAACACGCTGACGACCACAGTGGGAGGCAACAGCCTCTTTACCGAGGCTGTAGTGTCCTAACCGAAGATCAAGATCCCTGTTGATGCAGAGATTGAATACGAGTTCGACCAGACCAAATTTGAGGAGTATCTCTCCTCCTCTTCCAATATCTTCCTCATCCCGCAAGGATAGGAAGATTTCAGCATCGAAGAAGGTGTTTCAGTCTTCAAAGGCTGTGGGTGATTATTCTCACCCAATTGTTATGGAGGCTTCCCCTCGTAATGTTCTCCTGGCATCCGATGAAGCCGGAAATATTGCTCGCGACAACTCCTCTTCAGTTAAGGAGTTGTTTGAAGAAAACACACCTATTCTGACAAAAAGGGCTCGTCAGAGGTAGCACCAACGTCTCGTACGTCAGCTTGCCAAAGCCTTGGAGCCGGTTGATGAGATCCGTTATCACGCGGATCTGGAGTTTAGGAGGCGTCAAGCGACTCAGTCGCCTTAACGGCAAGCAATTGACTCTTCCTCCAAGCCATCAACCAGCGAATGGGTCCGTGTCAAAAGGACTCGTTCAACTCTCGAGGAACGCATTCAGAAACATCGTACACTTCTTATGCACTCGTGTATTCTTATGCAGAAAGCACAAGAATTACATAAAGAAGAGGTGGTAAAAAAATCACCAAAACCACGCCAAGTCTGGAGGCCAAATTCCAAAACGGCGTCGAAATCAACTCGGAAGACGGCCGAACCAGCCTCTGATGGCTGAGACACTTCAAAGTGTCTCGGCCATGGATAAGACACTTTGATGCGTCTCGTCCAAACAGACTCTCCTGTAGCCGTTTATCCGCTTCTGTCAGCCTCTGTTCCTGCTCCGGTCTCTTCCATACTTCCTGTGAAGCTTCACGGCAACATAGATCTGTCTAAATTTAAGATAACAGTGGTAGATCACCTTGGTCCCGTTCACGAGGATTGAGGCAAAGCTCCGGTGAAAGAACGCTTGGGTCCGGTGAATAAATCCCAAGTGACGTTTCAGACTGGGGGTCGTACGCGTCCTCCCATCAAGTCAAAGTCATCCTAGATTGGGAAAACTCTGATTTCTATATGCTTGGGGGTATGTGTTGAAGTACAGGAGCCCGTTAAGGTCCCACACCCGCAAGGGGGTTCCAAACGTGCGACTCCTGAGAATGCCAACAAGATGACACATCCCCAGAAGAAGACGTGTCCGTCAAAGGATAATATTATACCCAGGGAATCATGCTAACACAAGATATGTTGCTCCGATCATCATATCGATGAGTTGTACTATCAGACTTGAGGTACAAATAAATCTCAAAAGAAAAATACCTAAGAAATGAACTCTCATTGTCCTTGTGAGAGGCTAATCAGGGTAGTATTATCAGCATGTAGCTGCCCCAAGACCGCTCCACGGAGGGTCTTGGTATTCGAAAGGATCTCCACCGAAGCATCTAATTCCAAATCAATGCGCTTCTGCAAAAGACCCCCTGGTCATGATGAAGAATTTCCAGAAGTTAGCATTAATATGGCCGATAAGGGAAAGTCAACACGATGTTCCAGTCCCGATCCCTTTCTAGGGGCATCCTAGCGTCTCGCTTGGTTACAATCGGGAACTATCATACCCAGGCTAAATAAAGAACACTCCTCAGATGATAAAATGTCAGATGCTTGCTCTGCGGTCACCTCCGACAATACAGTGTCTAGCGTGGGACGATCTCATGAAACGTTCATGGTTACCACCGAACAAATAGCTCAACTACTTCAAGAAGCTTTGGCAAAGTAGAAAGAAGAATTCAAGGCTGAGATGGAGCTGACCATGCAATGAATGAGGGTTTTACATAACCAGCAGATTCAAGCCTTGTCCAACCAGATCGGTTAATCCAATTGTCGTAACGCTACTAATCATGAAAATAGCGATTCAGATGTAGATGAAAATCTCAACGCCGATACCCTTTCTAGTGACCAAAATGCTAGGGGTGGTCCCATTGAGGATAACAACGCTGGGGGTGGTCCTGTTATTCCTCCTCAAAATCGCCTGAAGAAAAATATGGGCGAGGATGAGAAAATGAAAGATCTGGAGAGCAAGATCAATGCATTGATGTCCGCTCAAGAGGTAAAGAAGACTGGTATTCCATGTCCATACCCAACGGAGTGGGAGTCAATCCCGTATTCGACGAAATTCAATCTAATTAACTTTACGCTGTTCAATGGAAATGGCTGACCCACTCAACACCTGATTTATTTTAAGTCCCACCTAGGCGTGATTTTTGGCAATGAACCTATGATGATCCGATCATTCGTTAGCACCCTTCGCGGAGCTACCTTCGATTGGTATCGCCATCTCAAGCCAAAAAGTATCAACAGCTAGGATGACATGGAGAACATGTTTCTCACTAATTTCTTCGATGACGGCACTGAGGTGTCAATTGGAACACTCTTCGATGAGAAGCAAAGGGACGGAGAATCAGTTGACAACTTCGTCAAACGCTTCCGGAACAAAGCGATGAACTGCCGAGATCCAGTCACAGAGGAGTTCATCCTCCAAACTTGTCACAACAATCTTTCTTTGGACGTGCTAGAAGCCATAGGGGTAGTGCTGTCCAAAACCTAGAAGGAGTTGAAGGTACGTGGGGAGCAAGCCGAACACTTTCTCAAAAGGAAGAAGGCTGAGAGAATCTAACCGGTAGGGAATCCTCCGAAGCAGAACTTCGTCCCTCATGATAAAGGGAAGGCACTAGCAAAGGCAGTGGATGCGAATCAGACATTCCAACTACAGCTTTAGCAACAAGCACAATCACAAGCGCCGCAGTAGTCGCTATTGTTTGTGGGAAAATTTGTAGTAAAAGAAATGAAAGAAAATTGATTTGTATTCCTTTAATCTCAGTTAATGATAGTTTTGGTAGATTTTATGGTTGACAGAGGTATTCTATTAAACATAACAACTCAGAAAATTTATTGCTCATAATCGAATGAACTACAAATAAACCAAACCCCAGTCTTGAACAAGTGCAGGAAGGAAAAGGGTAGACATGGCACATTGCCTAGTGAGCCACTGTCTAACGAGTTTGACTATCAGAGGTAACTGTTAACGTGATAGTTGTTGGACCTGCCATCCTACTGAAGAGGAGGATTAGCTTCAGTGGCCGTAGCATCTTCCGGTTCTGACTGGGAAGAGTGAACTTGGTCCGATTGCTCAGGTGAAGGTTGGGCTTGGTCCGCCTGTTCTCCTTGAGAGATTAGTTGTCTCCAGGAACGGCATTCTGCAACTCCGATTCGGGCTAGGAGGTCTGTCTGCAAGTTGTGCCGACAAGTCTCTACTAAAGTAGACTGTGTCATACCTGACGAACACCGGAGAGCCATGGTTCGGAACCTTTTGACGAAGGCTTTGACAGACTCCCTCTTCTTTTGCTTAGTGGCTAGAAGGGTATGGATGGAGACTTCCGTATCCTCTTCGAAGAATCTTGACAGGAAGAGTCTCTCTAGATCTATCCACTTTTGGATACATCCCACAGGAAGTTTCCTGAACCATTCAAAGGCAACTCCCTTGAGGGTGCCAATGAATAATGGAGCCAGTATGGCGTCTTTTGATATCACATTCCCAGTCTGTGACTTGAAATGATAGATATGTTGGTTCGGTGATCCCGTGCCGTCAAAAGTTTGTAGCGTCGGGACTTCGAATTTTGGAGGATAAGGGGCTGCATCCCATTCGGCAGGATAGGGTCTGACAACTCCCTCGTCTTGAAGCTCGCTTCTGTTAGCCATGACATTGAGGCGGGCTTCCAATTCTTCTATTTTGGCAGACTGGACAAGTTTGTAGCGTCGGGACTTCGAATTTTGGAGGATAAGGGGCTGCGTCCCATTCGACAGGGTAGGGCCTGACAACTCCCTCATCTTGGAGCTCGCTTCTGCTAGCAATGACATTGAGGCGTCCCTACGGGAAGATTCTTGCCTGAGTGGCGAATCTGTCTTTTGAGATTTGGCCTTGTCTGCGACGAGTTGAGTCAACAGGGCCATGAGTTCATTGATGGCCTCTTGCTGAGATTTGAGCATGGCCTCCTGCTCATCAAGTCTCTTCACGAGATCTTCATGGCTTCCCGTCATATAAGCGTAGCTCTCATGTTCAACAAAAGAGCTTGATGACTGGGACTCTGCAATGGCTGAGTGTTCATCATCGGAATTGGTTCCTCTGGCTACCCTCCGATAGTTGACAGGGGGAATGGCTCCTATTCGCGTCCGAGTGCGTCGGTAGATCCCTTCAAACTCGTTAGCAATTTCTCTGACGGTCGGCGAACGACTTGCCTCTGAGTCATCGGAATTAGGACTTGAGGCTTTCCCTTTTCCGATCACATTGATAGTGACCTCAGGATATTCAGTCTCTGGAGACTTCTTCCTGTGAGAACGTCGTCGTTGGTTGGGCAAGGTAACATGCGTTAATCGGTCGAACACCAATTGTTTGGTCGCATATGAACAACATTGACATCCCGAGAGGACCGTAGGAATGACTTGTTGCATCGGTCTTTCTCTCGATATGAACTCACTCAAATCTATTGTGAAGATTCGAGGAGAATTGCTCACTGATCGTGAGGTTTGAATTGGAACCCCCAGTCTATGATTGGACATGACTGGCTCTTGGTGAACATGGATCTGGTTGAGATACTTTGAATCCATGGACTTTTGACATCCGCCCCTCAATCTAGTCGCGCTACGCAGAGTATTCAGGTGTTGCTGGTGAAACGCAGTTCTGAGGGCTGCGTTTATTTTGTGGAACGCACCCCTGAGGGTTGCGTTCATTTTGTGGAACGCGCCCCTGAGGGTTGCGCTCAGTCTTCTTCACACAGAGCCTATGTTTGGGCTCATAGACGCGAGACTTGCATTCTGAGGAAAATTTGTAGTAAAAGAAATGAAAGAAAATTGATTTGTATTCCTTTAATCTCAGTTACAATTGGATTTCCTGATTACAAAAGAGAGGAGAATGATCTGGATTCTCCCCTTTGTTTAATTCTGGGTTCTTCACGGTAGCGATGAGATGCCTCCCTCGAATGCTCGCGTCGAGTTTGCTTCTCGTTGACGATCCGACGTCTTGTTTCACTGGAACGTGGTCTTCTCCTCACGATTTGACGTTGTGGAGAACTCTGAACGAGTTTGAAACTCTATGAAAGAGTTGATTTAACCAAAATCGGTTATAAGCCAAGGATGAAGAAGATCTTGTTGCCGATCTCAAAAGCTCCAACCGATCCAACTCCTCGATCTGATTATAAACAATCCGATCTCCAAAAATCCCCTCTTTAACTCTGTTGATTATCAATAATCCGATCTTTAACTCTGTTGAGTTTGTCGTTATTTATAGGGGATTAAGGGGTGTAACCACCTCCTTAATTCGCTCCTAAGTGGGGCTAATGGGATGTAACCGCCCCTTAAATCACTCCTGAGTGGAGTTGTGATCCCCTCAGATTGTGGGAAACGGTTTTGAAATCGTTCAACTCGTGTTTGAACGAGTCAAACGCAGATCCTGCATTCTGGCAGTGTCTGGAAGCTTGAACGCAGTGATTGGAAGCTGCGTTTGCAGCGGATGAAAGCTGCGTTTGGCAGCGGTATAGAGCTGCGTCGGGCAGCGATGTTGATCGCTGCGTCGGGCAGCGATGTTGAGCTGCGTCGGGCAGCGAATAGAGCTGCGTCCAGTGGCGATTTAAGCTGCGTTTGCAACTTTTGGAGCTGCATTTGAGCTGCGTTCGTGGCTATGAACGCGGCGCATCTTGATGCTGGTACGCGGGGAGGACTTCCACGTCTTGGTTTGAAGAGACCATTGATTTGTAGTCTCTTTCTGTCGAAGCGTTGCAAAGATCATTGTCTTGTAATCTTCGTTTTGACTCCTTGAGAATATGAGAGTTGTCAGATTGTAACTCCCGATGTTGATTGTGAAGGCTGTTGAAGTAGAGCTTCCATCAGTTGTCGTGAAGGTCGTCAGATTGTAACCTTCAGTGATCTACGTGAAAGTCTTCTGGAAGTCGTCAGATTGTAACTTCCATCATCGGTGTTTGATGGGGATCAGCTATCTATTGTGATTTTTAGACAGCCTACAGCTATCTCAATGGCAACAGAGACATCAAAGGCAACATAAGACCACAGAACCAAAATTTCCAAAAGAATATTCTTTTAAGGAAGACGAGGTCCTTAGTATATTCAAATACCTTCTAAAGAACAACAAGATCAAGTTGCCTCTAATCACTGACCAGGAGGGAGCTAATAAGACTACAGATCCGAAATACTGCACATTCTATAGGGCGGTTCATCAAACCACCAAGACGTGTTATGTGCTCAAAGACAAAATTCAGGCCCTGATTGACGTCGGGATCATCACTGTAAAGAAACCAAAGGAAAATAAGAACCCGTGATGAATGTGGAAATCAAGACCGTCAACGACGATCCTCACAGACAGCGCCAAAAGGGGCTTGTGCTACATACGACCCCGAACAGCGAAATTCTTTGGGTTCATACAGATCTGCTCAACAACGAACAGTGGACGGGATCCTCTTCTAAGAAGAAATCCAAGTCTAAGGGCAACAGAAAGTCTTGTTGCGCCGCCACAGCGATTTCAGAGGAAAATAACGAAGGGATCCCTACCATCCCACTTTTTGACGATGAGCATGAAGCTTTTGTGACCAGCAGAGAACCGGACTTTGTCACTAGAAGTGGGAATGAGTATCGATTCAATTATCCTAAGGTGGTCGATCAATTGGCTGAGTTAGGGGTGGTTACAACTCCCCCTGCACCTACTAAGAAACAACAGCAGTAGTCAGCTACCAAACAAAAGGAGGCTACAACTAAAAAGGAGAAGGAACCCCAACACCAAGAGGTTCAAAACCCGAAGCAGTCTCGATTTAATTGTCCAATTTGAAGAGATAAAGTGGGAAGTTCGAACACACCGTACCGCTTCGATGTTATGACTCAGCTAGCTAACATCCTAAAGAGGATAACTCTATACAAGTTATTGCATCTTTCCAAAGACACCAGGGAGGCCCTACAAGAAGCCTTGGCTGATTCTGATGTATTCCTCACTCAGATCAAGCCAGTCCCTAAAGAACCGGAGCCACCAGTTCAACATTGCAATTTGGTGGCCAAACAGTTCCCTTGTATCACCTTCACCAAGGATGACATGCAAGTGAGAAACTTGAAGCATGATAGGCCCTTGTATTTCACCAGATACATCGGATCCAGTGTTGTTAACCGAATCCAAGTCGACCCAGGTTCCGCTGTAAGCATCATGACACTCCGATTGATGTACAATCTCAGAATCCCCGCTAGCAAGTTGGCTTTGATAGGTACTGTTATCTACGGATTCAATACCAGTGGGTCTAAGCCATTGAGTAAAATCCAGTTGAAGTGCTAACTTGGAGATCTAAGGTCCGAGGTCATGTGCTATGTGATCGATGTGGAGACCTCCTATAACTTACTATTAGGCTAACCCTAGATCCATGGTAACGTTATAGTCCCCTCCACCTTCCATCAGTGTCTAAAATATATAGACATCAATAACGAGGTTAAGATGGTGGTTGCGGATAAGCAACTGTTTAAGGGGTTTGAAAACTATTTCACCGATTCCCTTCTTTATGATGCTGAATTTGATACTGAACCATCGGCCCAAGGCACAGACAACGGAGAAGAAGCTAACACCGAAGCTGTGCTTGATTATGACGGAGGTTTTGTATTAAATAATATTGTACCCTTTGTAATCAATCTTGGCGGTGGAGAATCGTCAGATGGTAGTTGTAATTGGCAACTTGTCGAATGGGAAATAAATGATAATTTAGAGTATTCACCTTGTCTTGATGATGTAATGCAAGGGTTGTATGATAACCCCGATATACATATGCCGATTCGGTCATCTTGTATGAAGAAGAAGCGTATCCAAGACTCATTTGGAACAACCCTCGTCATTCCCGCCAAGGCAGGGGGTGAAAAGGAAGTGATCTTTGGAAAAGGGGAAACGTCTCTATCATCAGACCTTCTCAAAGGGAGATAGTGACGATGAGAGACCCGGTCCTCACTTATTCAGATATAGTCAACAAGCGCGCAACTTCAAGAAGAAATGGGGATACAACTCCACACTCGAAGAAGGTCTTTGTTTTGGTCAAGGTCCACGAGTTCCACCTCGTTCGGCCTATGTACCAAAAGGAAAGCCTCACAATTATTATGGCTATAGAAGAGGCCTAGGCTACATCTCTTCATCCGATGATGAGGAAAGCCTGACAATTACTATGGCTATAGAATAGGCCTAGGCTACATCTCTTCATCAGATGATGAGTGTTGCTGGTAAGTAATCGATCGATTAGTAAATAAGGACAGATACTCATCCTTCAAATTAGGACTCCGACGTTAGTCTTGGAGATATGTTCAAAGGTCTGATGTCGAATATAGCCACAGTCGATCCAGCCACAATGAAGGAAGAAAATCAATTGCCAACTTAGGAAGATCCTTAGATACATCACCTGAATATCTAATATTGTGATAGATTCGAACAAAGAGAACCTCCCACTGAAGACAAAGTGGTTCAAGTGAACATGGGCAACAAAGCGAATTCGATGCCCATATTCGTCAGCGATAGCCTTCCACCAGATGAGAAGTAAGAGTTGATTGCCCTCATTAGGGAGTACATAGATGTTTTTGCCTAGAATTATGAAGATATGCCAGGACTTGATCCAAACATGGCGATGCATCACCTCAACATCAAACCGGATGCCAAACCTGTTAAGCAACAGCAACCCAGGTATATCCTGAAAGACATCCTGATACTCTGAGACAACTCTAGTCTCCAACAAATCAGCACCCTGATCCCATCGCATCACCTCCTCGATGTACGCCAGAAATGACTCTGCAAAACGGTTGCCCTGAGAAGTGGCTACAATTATCTCGTACCCATCGGACGCTCGCAAATTGACTGTCTTCGCAAAGCAGTCAATACTAACATGGTAGGAAGACAACCAATCCATACCAAGGATGACATCGAACTCGGACATATGCAACACTATCAAATCAACAACGAACTCCGACTCATCTAAACTGATAGTACACCTCCTACAAACGCTCTCCAGAAGCGATATCTCACCTAAAGGGGTGGAAACTGACAAAGGGGTGTCTAATGGCTGAGCTACGAGCTAGAGTCTAGACATAAAATCATGCGAAATGAAGGAATGCGAAGCTCCCGAATCAAAGAGAATACGGGCGGGAAAAGAATTTACAAGAAATGTACCCTCCACCACTGCTCCGCTAGCTTCATGATCACGCGGTACTACCGCATACACTCTGCCTGTGGCTGGAGACTGCTCTGTTGTCAGTGCTGGAGAATACGGTACTATCTGCCCCTGAGGAACCTCCTGAACTGCACGAATCTACCCTTAGTCCTCTGTGCTACTGGCGGTGATCATGCTGGGGTCCCTTCTTATGAGGACCTTGCTGCTGCTGCTGGGATCCAGAAAAAAGTCTCTTGTTCTTCCCCTTATCCCCGGTCTGTCCTGCCTTGGTCTTCCCTTCTTTATCCTTCTGGAACATGGCAGTCTCAATCTCCTGTGAGGTGGCGGCTTCTGCTACCTCTCGAACTGAATAGAACTTCCTCGAGACTAGGTAACGACGGAGATTAGGCAGAGCCCTGCTAAGAACATCTGAGCCTGGCGCTCTCCTGTCTGCCACATGCCCATGAAGTGCAGCAACTCCATAAATCTGCTCTCAAAATCTACCACTGACATATCCTCCTAAGTCAGCCGGGACAACTCAAGCTCCTTCCCAGTCCGTGCGGCAGACGAAATATACTGCCCATCGAAGAAATACACAAAGTCCTCCCATGTGAGGGTCATCTAGTGCTCTGGAGTGAACTGAAGCCTATACCATCTCCCGGCGTCTCCCTTCAGACTGTAGGACGCCAACCTCTGCTTCTGGACCGAATCCACATTAAGTATATCGAGAATGTTACTCACATCCTCCTTCTACTTATGGGCTGCAAGAGGATCTGCTGACCCCTGGAACTCTGGTGCTATCATCTTCTGGTACCTCTCAACCATACGGAGCCAAGCCTCCTGCTCTGTGGCTCTATCTGGGACTGCTGCCTGTCCAGCTCTCCGAGTACGAGGTCTACCACGTCCTGCCATCTCTCCGATCAAAAGAAAACAAGAGTTTATGAGTCCAAATAAACATATACACATGTAGCATATCAAAATATGATTTTCACAACAATTTAGTATTCACCCAAATACTTTAAGTTTACACAAAAATAGTTGTCATAAAATAAAATAAAAAAATATCCACAAATTTTGAGATATACGCATATATCGTCCTCACTCATACTAGGGAATCCTTACGGACTCTATACATGAATCCTAAGAGACTCTATCCTAGCTCCACGACTCGACACAGGATGATCCTAAGGATACTAGAACTAGAGCTCTAATACCAACTGTGACGCCCCTGGGTTCACACAAGGCTGCAGTCCAAGGTGAAACCAAGAATGTCAAACCTGCCATGCACTACACCGTGCAATAACATGTTTCACCATCATAATTACTATCTCTCTAGTAGAGTCAATAATAGGTGTAGGTACAAAAGCAAGTAAAAGATAATACAAGAGTCAACTGATGAAATAATAGAGCAAATTAATATTTCATCATCTAACATACTGAAATACAAGTCAATGTCTGAAATGAATAAACTGAAGTTCCTTCAAGTCTCAAATACATAAAGTCTGAAAAAGAGAAAATAAGGCACACAGCCTTTACAACTTCTAGAAATAACTCTCAAAATGTCTAAACAAAAGCCTACAGTAGAGCTCAAAAGTAAAATATAATTATAATAGAATAGCTGAAGCTAAAGTGTCTCGCCATCAACCTACGACTCTCCGGGCTCCTGGCTCGTTACCTATAAGGGGGAGGGACAACGAGCGTCAAAGCGCTAGCGAGCAACATCACAACCAACCCCAAGGAAAAGGGCTCGTTGTATACAGAAAATACAGTTAACACATATAAATATAAAATCATTTATCCTAACAATAATGGGTTTTAGTACTTAGGAAATTACAACACGAGCATAGGTACGTCGAGCGAAATAATCCAAACAAGGAAACCCTCATGTATATACCTTGTATCTCAAATTGTAAGTCCCTAAGTACCAAACCCAAAGTCTAATACATGAACAATAAAGAAAAGAAAACAAACTCATCTCTACCGATAAACATAGTCATTTCAAAGCCACAATAAGTGTCACGTCCAGCCTAGGTAGCTATCATGTCCCAACTTCATAAATATGTCATGCTCCAAACTCGATTATGTATCATGCTCAAGGTTTAGCAAATGTCCAACACATGGACTAAATGATATGCATGTCCAACACATGGACTGAAATGATAAGTGTCCAACACATGGACTAATAGTAATGTATGTCCAACACATGGACTATAAGTAAAGGGGTGCAACAGTCAAAGGTGTATGCTGAAAGATATACATATCCTAAACTCGCACGCGTCTCGATGTACAGGTCTAAACTTGTGTCAAAAGTCAACTCACATGTACAGATAAATCATAACATTATAAACTAGTGTCAAATAATCGACGCGACCCCGAAAAGCAATTCAAACAGATCAAGAATCTATAAAACACCTCATCAGTCGACTTAAGTGTCGACTGATGCCATCAGTCGACTCATAGGTCGACTGAGAGGATCAGACAGAACCATATCAGTTCCCCAGTCGACTGATTGGTCGACTGGGGAACTGACAGAAAGCAAAAATCAGCCCGTCAGTCGGATAGCTAAAAAAATTCAGCCCGTCGATCGACTGATCAGTCGACCGAACTGATGCAGAACCTGATTGTAGTTTATTATTTGCAATACTATTTATCTAACATCATCATCATAAATCCCAAGCATAAAGATACCGATTTTAACATATATGTACTAAACTGAAATGAAAGATCTGCATGTAAACATTAATCAAAAACCTTAAACATATAAAAACATGTTTGATACATTTTGAAATCAATAAATCATGAATTAACTCTTGTCAAACATTTTCAGATCTAGATCTCTTTAATAAAACATTGATGATCCTTTTTATAAACTGAAAAGCTCAATATTTCGCATCATATACTATAAAGATTTATTAAAACATTGATGATCCTTTTTATAAACTGAAAAGCTCAATATTTCGCATCATATACTATAAAGATTTATTCTTTATACTAAAATATGTTTTAGGCTCAATAGAAACTCATTAAAACTTAAAAAATTCGTGTAAAACAAAAGGGGCAGGGTTGGGCGAGATGTTACTCGCCTCAGGGGTGATGAAAAGCTTCTGGATCTGCGAGAGAGTGGTTTCCCCTTTGCTGCAATGTTCGAAACCCGCTGAAAATCCTTTGAAACACCCCAAAATTGCCAAGAACGAACCTAGGGGTTGAGAGAGGAGAGAGGGGGCTAGGGTTTCTCAGATCTGATGATGAGAGGGGGTGTTTTCGGGTAGGGGAGATCATATATGAACAGCCAGACCCGACCCAAAACTCAAACCAAACAAAACAGATCCGAAACCTGGAAAAACTAGAAAACAGCTCGTCAGTCGACTGATCGGTCGACTGAGCTCGTCAGTCGACTGATCGGTCGACTGATCTGGCAGTTTCCTGTTTCGTGCATGTTTTGCTTATTTGCAAAACCAACGCACAAAACTCTAAACATATACACTCATATCATCTCAAATAACTTATTATCATGTCCATCTATGACCTCAAGCTATGTATCACAATAATTCACATATATGCATAACAAAACAAAAAAAATACGGGGTTTTACATTCCCCCCCCCCCCCCCCCCGTCCCCCCCCCCCCCCCCCCTTAAAAGAATTTCGTCCTCGAAATTCAGAAAGTATATTCAAACAAAAAGTATTACTCTAGACAAGCATATAACGATATTTATATTTAACAATCTAGGATGACTATATTCCCACTCAACCCTTAATCGAATGGAACTAGTATGTCGGGCGAAAAATCCAAACAAGGAACCCCTCATATATATACCATGTGTTCCAAAAGATTAAGAATTTAGCGGAAATATCCTCATTCTATCATTAAATCTAAATATGACCACACAAATAATCACACACATAAATCAATCTACTTCCTCAAAAGGTACAGGAAGTCGCGCGGCATAATATCTTCGCGCTCCTGAAAATCATCTTCGATGTCTACACTTAACCATCTAAAATGTAAATACCCCCACTTAACCCCTAACTAAATGGAACAAGTACATCGAGCAAAAAATCCAAACAAGGAACCCCTCATATATATACCATATGTTCCAAGTACTTAGGAGACAAGTGGTAAATCCAAACAAGGAACCCCTCATATATATACCATATGTTCCAAGTACTTAGGAGACAAGTGGTAATACCCTCATTTTAGTGTTAAGTATAAACATCGCCATAATTGAATCTATAAGTCATATATATAAATCATACAATAAGCTTTAATTTACCTACTTAAACATGTGTGGATAGTCGCGACGCATGTCCTCTTCGCGCTCCCAAGAAATCTCCTCAACGCCTCTTCGGTTCCACTGAACTTTCACCAAAGGAATCACCATGTTTCTAAGCCTCTTGTCCTCCCTAGCAAGAATACCAACTGGAATCTCTATAGTAGTCAAATCCTCCTGAAGCTCAATCTCTGGTGTATCCAATACTCGTTGCTGCTCCTCATCATGCAAGTGTTTCTTGAGCATAGAAACATGAAACACATTGTGTATACTAGACATTGATGCTGAAAGATCTAGTCTGTATGACACAACTCCAATGTGCTCCAAAATCCGGAAGGGTCCAATATACCTCTGTGCAAGCTTTCCCCATCTTCCGAATCGCTGAACGCCCTTCATCGGCGATACCTTCAGCATAACTGCATCTCCAGCCTGAAACTCCAAGGGTCTTCGTCTCTTATTTGCATAGCTCTTTTGCCGACTCTGGGCGGCTAGAATCCTCTCTCTGATCAAGGTTACCTTCTCAGTAGTCTGTCTCACTAGCTCTGGTCCAAGCATTAAGCTATCCTCCGGCTCTGCCCAACATATCGGTGATCTACAAGGTCTCCCGTACAATGCCTCATATGGGGCCATACCGATCGTCACTTGATAACTATTGTTATAAACGAACTCTATCAGTGGAATATGCTCCTCCCAGCTGCCCTGAAAGTCAATGACACAAGCCCGCAACATGTCTTCTAACACCTGATTCACCCTCTCCGTCTGACCATCTGTCTGTGGGTGGAATATACTACTGTAAGATAACCTGCTGCCGAAAGAATCCTAGAAACTCCTCCAAAAATATGAAGTGAACACTGAACCTCGATCCGACACAATCGTATCAGCAACTCCATGAAGTCGGACTATCTCCCGAAAAAATATCCTCGCATACGCCTTAGCTGTATATGTAGTCCTCACTGGAATAAAATGTGCTGACTTCGTCAACCGGTCCACTATCACCCAAACAAAATCATTCCCCTTCTTCGACTTCGGTAACCCTACAATGAAATCCATAGAAATATCTGCCCACTTCCACTCTGGAATAGGCAAAGGCTGAAGTGTCACTGTCGGTCTCTGATGCTCTGCTTTCACCTGCTGACAGGTAAAACACTTAGCTACATACTCTGAAATCTCTCTACGCATACCACTCTACCAGAAATATCTCTTCAAGTCCTTGTACATCTTAGTGGTCCCTGGATGTACTGTGTACCTAGTACGATGTGCCTCATCAAATAACTCTCGCTTCAGCTCGGCACTAGATGGCATAAACAGTCTACCCTTCATCCGTAGACCTCCATCTGCTCCAATGGTCTAATCAGCCTTAGGTTCTTTGGAAATCTCATCCTTTTGGATTTGAATCCAAGAGTCTTCCAGCTGAGCTCTGACTACTCTGGTACTCCAAGATGACTGAACTGACACAGCTCCCAAAAACGCACTGGTTCCACCAACTCGGGTCTGAAATCAAACTGGCTAAGAGTAAGAAGATCTCTATACAATGAACACCTCAAAGCCGAAACCCGATGTCGACGCTTCCTACTCAAAGCATCTGCTACGACATTTGCCTTCCCCGGATGATACTTGATCGCGAACTCGTAATCCTTGATAAATTCAATCCATCTCCTCTGTCTCTGGTTGAGTTCCTTCTAAGAGAAAAGATACTTCAGACTTTGGTGGTCTGTGAACAACTCAAACTGTACTCCATACAAGTAGTGCCTCCACGACTTCAATGCAAATACTACTGCTGCTAACTCCAAATCATGAGTGGGATAGTTCCGCTCATGCACCCTCAACTATCGTAAGATATATACTACTACCCTCTGAGTCTGCATCAAGACGCCTCCTAATCCTGCCAATGATGCATCTGTGTAGACGATGAACGTCCTGTCGCTGCTCGGAATAGTCAAAACTGGTGCTGAAGTCAACTTAGTCTTCAAGATATCAAAGGCCTTCTGGCACTCCACTTTCCAAATGAACTGTACACCCTTCTTCGTAAGGCGTGTAAGTAGCATCGAAATCTTCGAGAAGTCCTGGATGAACTTCCTGTAATAACCTGCTAACCCCAAGAAGCTACGAATCTCCGTCACCATCTTCGGCGGTACCCAATCAAGCACTGCTGTAACCTTAGCTGGGTCTACTGATATGCCCTCTCTGCTGATGACGTGACCGAGAAATCTGACCTCTGAAAGCCAAAACTCGCACTTACTGAACTTGGCATATAACTGGTGCTCCCGTAGGGTCTGCAAAGCTAATCAAAGATGTTGCTCATGATCTGCCTCCGATCTCGAATAAATGAGGATGTCGTCGATGAAAACAATCACGAACTGGTCCAAGAAAGGACGGAAAACCCGGTTCATCAAATACATGAATACCGCGGGTGCATTGGTCAACCCAAATGGCATGACCATGAACTCAAAAGATCCATATCGAGTAAGGAAAGCGGTCTTGGGGATATCCATCTCCTAAACCCGCAACTGACGAAAACCAAAACGAAGATCAATCTTCGAGAAGAACTGCGCTCCCTGCAACTGGTCGAACAAGTCATCAATCCTAGGTAATGGGTACCTATTCCGGATAGTGACCTTATTCAACTCTCTATAATCAATGCATAATCTCATACTACCGTCCTTCTTCTTCACAAAGAGGACCGGCGCGCCCCACGGAGAATGACTCCGACGAATAAATCCCTGAGCTAACAACTCGTCTAACTGGGTCTGAAGCTCCCTCATCTCAGCTGGTGCCATGTGATAGGGTACGCGGGATATCGGGGCTGTGCCCGGCTGCAACTCAATACAAAACTCGACCTCTCTCACAGGAGGTAACCCAGGTATGTCCTGAAAGACATCCTGATACTCTGAGATAACTCTAGTCTCTAACAAATCAGCACTCTGATCCTGTCGCATCACCTCCTCGATGTACGCCAGAAATGACTCCGCAAAACGGTTGCCCTGATAAGTGGCCACAATCATCTCGGACCCATCGGACGCTCGCAAATTGACTGTCTTCTCAAAGCAGTCAATACTAACATGGTAGGAAGACAACCAATCCATACCAAGGATGACATCAAACTCAGACATATGCAACACTATCGTAGGAAGACAACCAATCCATACCAAGGATGACATCAAACTCAGACATATGCAACACTATCAAATCAACAACGAACTCTAACTCATCTAAACTGATAGTACACCTCCTACAAACGCTCTCCAGAAGCGATATCTCACCTAAAGGGGTGGAAACTGACAAAGGGGTGTCAAATGGCTGAGCTACGAGCTGGAGTCTAGACATAAAATCATGCGAAATGAAGGAATGCGAAGCTCCCGAATCGAAGAGAATATGGGCGGGAAAAGAATTTACAAGAAATGTACCCTCCACCACTGCTCCGCTAGTTCCTTGATCACGCGGTACTACCGCATACACTCTGACTGTGGCTGGAGACTGCTCTGCTATTAGTGCTGGAGAATATGGTACTATCTGCCCCTGAGGAACCTCCTGAATTGCACGAATCTGCCCCTCAGTCCTCTGTGCTGCTGACGGTGCCTCAAGTCTCGTCTGCTGGCCTTGAACTCTGCCTTGCTGCCGCTGCTGCTGGTTCGGACCCTTGCCCTGCTGGGCTCCTGCTGGTGCGCTGCGACACTCCGATGCTTTATGCCCAACCTTACGGCAGTTATAGCAAACTCCCTAGAACTTGCGCTGCTGATGCGCTCTCTGATCATGCTGGGGTCCCTTCTTATGAGGACCTTGCTGCTGCTGCTGGGATCCAGAAAAAGGTCTCTTGTTCTTCACCTTATCCCCGGTCTGTCCTGCCTTGGTCTTCCCTTCTTTATCATTCTGGAACATGGCAGTCTCAATCTCCTGTGAGGTGGCGGCTTCTGCTACCTCTCGAACTGAATAGAACTTCCTCGAGACGAGGTAACAATGGAGATTAGGGCGGAGCCCTGCTAAGAACATCTGAGCCTGGCGCTCTCCTGTCTGCCACATGCCCGTAAAGTGCAGCAACTCCATAAATCTGCTCTCAAAATCTGCCACTGACATATCCCCCTGAGTCAGCCGGGACAACTGAAGCTCCTTCCCAGTCCGTGCGGCAGACGAAATATACTGCCCATCGAAGAAATACACAAAGTCCTCCCATGTGAGGGTCATCTGGTGCTCTGGAGTGAACTGAAGCCTATACCATCTCCCGGCGTCTCCCTTCAGACTGTAGGACGCCAACCTCTGCTTCTGGACCGAATCCACATTAAGTATATCGAGAATGTTACTCACATCCTCCTTCAACTTATGGGCTGCAAGAGGATCTGCTGACCCCTGGAACTCTGCTGCTCTCATCTTCTGGTACCTCTCAACCATACGGAGCCAAGCCTCCTGTTCTGTGGCTCTATTTGGGACTGCTGGTGGAATAGCTACAGGTGCGGCCTCTGGGGGTCTCTCACTGATAGGAACTGCTGGTATCCCCTGCGGCTGATCTGCTGGTGGTGGTGGTGGCGCGATATGACTCGCCACAAGCTCCTCAATTGCTGTCATCCTAGGTATCTGGGGAGCCTGCTGCGGCTCAGGTGGTGCTTGTTGTGGCTCGGGTTGAGCTTGCTGTGGCTCAGGTGGAGCCTGCTGTGACTCTGCCTGTCCAGCTCTCCGAGTACGAGGTCTACCACGTCCTGTCATCTCTCTGATCATAAGAAAACAAGAGTTTATGAGTCCAAATAGACATACACACATACATAGCATATCACAATATGATTTTCACAACAATTTAGTATTCACCCAAATACTTTAAGTTTACACAAAAATAGTTGTCATAAAATAAAATAAAAAATATCCACAAATTTTGAGATATACGCATTTATCGTCCTCACTCATACTAGGGAATCCTTACGGACTCTATACATGAATCCTAAGAGACTCTATCCTAGCTCCACGACTCGACACAGGATGATCCTAAGGATACTGGAACTAGAGCTCTGATACCAACTGTGACGCCCCTGGGTTCACACAAGGCTGCAGTCCAAGTTGAAACCAAGAATGTCAAACCTGCCATGCACTACACCGTGCAATAACATGTTTCACCTTCACAATTACTATCTCTCCAGTAGAGTCAATAATAGGTGTAGGTACAAAAGCAAGTAAAAGATAACACAAGAGTCAACTGATGAAATAATAGAGATCAAATTAATATTTCATCATCTAACATACTGAAATACAAGTCAATGTTTGAAATGAATAAACTGAAGTTCCATCAAGTCTCAAATACATAAAGTTTGAAAAAGAGGAAATAAGGCACACAGCCTTTACAACTTCTAGAAATAACTCTCAAAATGTCTAAACAAAAGCCTACAGTAGAGCTCAAAAGTAAAATATAATTATATTAGAATAGCCAAAGCTAAAGTGCCTCACCATCAACCTGCGACTCTTCGGGCTCCTGGCTCGTTACCTGAAAGGGGGAGGGACAACGAGCGTCAAAACGCTAGCGAGCAACATCACAACCAACCCCAAGGAAAAGGGCTCATTGTATACAGAAAATATAGTTAACACATATAAATATAAACTCATTTATCCTAACAATAATGGGTTTTAGTACTTAGAAAATTACAACACGAGCATAGGTACGTCGAGCAAAATAATCCAAACAAGGAAACCCTCATGTATATACCTTGTATCTCAAATTGTAAGTTCCTAAGTACCAAACCCGAAGTCTAATACATGAACAATAAAGAAAAGAAAATGAACCCATCTCTACCGGTAAACATAGTCATGCCAAAGCCACAATAAGTGTCACGTCCAGCCTAGGTAGCTATCATGTCCCAACTTCATAAATATGTCATGCTCCAAACTCGGTTATGTATCATGCTCAAGGTTTAGCAAATATCCAACACATGGACTAAATGATATGCATGTCCAACACATGGATTGAAATGATAAGTGTCCACAACACATGGACTAATAGTAATGTATGTCCAACACATGGACTATAAGTAAAGGGGTGCAACTGTCAAAGGTATATGCGGAAAGATATACATATCCTAAACTCGCACGCGTCTCGATGTACAGGTCTAAACTTGTGTCAAAAGTCAACTCACATGTACAGATAAATCACTAACATTGTAAACTAGTGTCAAATAATCGAGGCGACCCCGAAAAGCAACTCAAACAGATCAAGAATCTGTAAAACACCTCATCAGTCGACTTATGTGTCGACTGATGCCATCAGTCGACTCATAGGTCGACTGAGAGGATCAGACAGAACCATATTAGTTCACCAGTCAACTGATCGGTCGACTGGGGAACTGACAGAAAGCAAAAATCAGCCCGTCAGTCGACTGATCAGTCGACTGATAGCTGGAAAAATTCAGCCCGTCGGTCGACTGATCAGTCGACCGAACTGATGCAGAACCTGATTGCAGTTAATTATTTGCAATACTATTTATCTAAAATCATCATCATAAATCCTAAGCATAAAGATACTGATTTTAACATATATGTACTAAACTGAAATAAAAGATCTGCTTGTAAACATTGATCAAATACCTTAAACATATAAAAACATGTTTGATACATTTTGAAATCAATAAATCATGAATTAACTCTTGTCAAACATTTTCAGATCTAGATCTCTTTAATAAAACATTGATGATCCTTTTTATAAACTGAAAAGCTCAATATTTCGCATCATATACTATAAAGATTTATCCTTTGTACTAAAATACGTTTTAGGCTCAATAGAAACTCATTAAAACTCAATAAATTCGTGTAAAACAAAAGGGGCAGGGTTGGGCGAGATGTTACTCGCCTCAGGGGTAATGAAAAGCTCCTGGATCTGCGAGACAGTGGTTTCCCCTTTGCTGCAATGTTCGAAACCCGCTGAAAATCCTTTGAAATTCCCCAAAATCACCAAGAACGAACCTAGGGTTTGAGAGAGGAGAGAGGGGGCTAGGGTTTCTCACATCTGATGATGAGAGTGGGTTTTTTCGGGTAGGGGAGATCGTATATGAACAGCCAAACCCGACCCAAAACTCAAACCAAACAAAACAGATTCGAAACCTGGAAAAACTAGAAAACAGCTCGTCAGTTGACTGATCGGTCGACTGAGCTCATCAGTCGACTGATCAGTCGACTGATCTGGCAGTTTCCTGTTTCGTGCAGGTTTTGCTTATTTGCAAAACTAATGCACAAAACTCTAAACATATACACTCATATCATCTCAAATAACTTGTTATCATGTCCATCTATGACCTCAAGCTATGTTTCACAATAATTCACATATATGCATAACAAAACAAAAAAAAATACGGGGTTTTACACTGCTCATCAAAGAAGTAGGCAAAATCCTCCCAGGTGAGGGTCATCCTCTGATCTAGAGTAAACTGGAGGCGATACCATTTCCATGTATCCCCTTTGAGACTGTAAGATACCAGCCTCTGCTTCTGAACCGAAGTCACATTTAGTATCTCAAGAATGTTACTCACATCCTTCTTCTATTTATGTGCTGCAAGAGAATTTGATGAACCCTGAAACTCTGGTACGCTCATCTTCTGGTATCTCTCTACTAAGCGGAGCCAAGCCTCCTGTTCTGTGGCTTTATCAGCAACTGCATATGGCGTGGGCATCCGTGTGCCCTCTGGAAAATCCTCTACAATGAGAGTAGCTGGTGCAATCGGTGGTGGAACTACTGGTGGTGGTGGTGTGACATGATTCGTCACGAGCTCCTCAAGTGCTGCCATCCTAGCGGCTATGGGAGCCATCAAATCTATCAAGTACTGGGGAGCCTGCTACGGTTCAGGTGGAGCCTGCTACGGCTCTGCCTGATCAACTCTCCGGGTACGAGGTCTACCATGTCCAGCCATCTGAGCATATAGAAGAAGGTTTATAAGTCCTCAAACAAAACATATAAGAATTTCATATCATATATCATTCACTCAAATACTTTTAATATCACAAAAAAAATATTTGTAATTTTTGAACACGCTTATGTAACGTCCTCACTCATTCTAGAATTTCTAGCGGACTCTATACACGAATCTTAAGAAACTCTACTCTAACTCCACGACTCAACACATGATGATCCTAAGAATACTGGAACTAGAGCTTTAATACCAACTGTGATGCCCCTAGTTTCAATAAGGCTGCAGTCCAAGGTGAAACTAAGAATGTCAAACCTGTCAAGCACCAAACACCATGCTACGACATGCTTCACCATCACATTCACTACCTATTTAGTAGAATCAACAACAGGTGTAGGTACAAAACAGGCAAAATAGAGTATACAGAAAGGAAACTAAACAACAGATACTCAGAAGAAGAATCACTACCACTGATATAAATGGATAAGTCTCTAAAAAGGTAATATCTGAACTGAATACAAATGTCTCGACATAAGAATCAAATGAAATGATATTAAGGCACATTGTCTATACAAAACTAGAATAAAAACTCAAATGTTTATAAGAATCAAATGAAATGATATTAAGGCACATTGTCTATACAAAACTAGAATAAAAACTCAAATGTTTCATAAAAACATCTATTGTGGAGTTCTGACATAAACTACTAGCAAAAATTAAAAATGGTAACTAGAACAACTCCATCAAGTTACGGCTCTCCGTGCACCTGGCTCGTTACCTGAAAGTGGGGAAACAACGAGCGTTAAAACACTATAGCGAGTAACATCTTAACCAACCCCAGGGGAAAGGGCTAGAAGGATAAGAAAATATTTGATAATACATATAGATAGCCAAACATCGACTGTAAAAAAAATAAAGTCCAACACGAGGACTTTGATGATTATAGTCCAACACGAGGACATTGATAGCTTATAGTCCAACATGAGGACTTTAATAGTTTATAGTCCAACACGAGAACTTGATAGCTTATATTCCAACACGAGGACTGTAATATGTAAATAGTGTTAGAAATCACATATATACCATTCACCATCATGCTGCGGTGAATAAATCTAAGACTCATGTCTGAAGTCAACTCATGTATACTAATCTCAGTGTATAACAAACCCGGTCGACCGCACAGCAGGCAAAGAGTTTTTCTGTGTTGGGTCTTAATGGGTTTCGGGTCGGGTTCGGGTCGGGTTGTGGGGTTAGTATATATACTATCATACCCTAAAGAGCCCCATTTCTCATCTGAAATCAGAACCCTAGCCCCCTCTCTCCCCCTCAAACCCTAGTTCTCACTTCTTGGTGATTTGGGAGGAGCTTTGAAGGGTTTTTCGGCGGATTTTGGGTGGATTCAGTGAGAGGGACCATCTTCCTTCAGATCTAGGGCGTTGCTTTCATCAGAGGCGAGTAACATCTCGCCCAACTTCACCTCTTTTCGTTTTCATGCTAAAATTTAGGTTTTTAATCATGTTTTTATTGGGCCAAAAATCGTATTTTATGTAAATATAGTAGATCACTATGGCATAATATGTGAAGATCAAATATTTCGGATTTTTAAAGCTTCAACTTTTGAGATCTAGATCTGAAAATGTTTTTAGCAAATTTAATCATGTTTATACTGTTTTAAAGACATCTAAATCATGGTTATATGCTTGGGATTTTAAATGATAGATTTTAAATGTTTAAAATTGGTAGTTTCCTGTTCTATGACCTGGATTAAATGTTAATTTTAAGTTAGTGCAGAAATCGTCAAGGGTGGTTGGGATTTGAAGCCGACAGAAACCCTAACTGGGCTTCTATAAGCGGTCGACCGTCGCAAGATTTTTCCAGCAGAAAAGCTTCTGCTCTTTGAGCGGTCGACCGACATGTCCTCTGCGGTCGACCGCCGTTCAGTTTTGAACACAATAACTTTTGACGCTGTGAGCGGTCGACCGGAGTGGCCTCTGCGGTCGACCGCCGCACAATTTTGTGCATGTTGATCCCTTATTGATCTTTTCGCGTGTTCGAGAGATCACCTCTTTTATCTCACACTGGTTTGCGATGTTAGTGACTTATCTACACATGGGAATTGACTGTGATACGAATTTAGACCCGCACATTGAAACACGTGCACAGTTGGGACATGTATATGTATTTCCACATATGCTAGTGAGAATTACACTTCTTCGTTCATAGTCCATGTGTTAAGCATGCGTTATTATTGATCCATGTGTTGGATACTTGTCATCTTGGTCCATGTGTTGGACATGCATTTTATTTCAGTCCATGTGTTGGACCTGCATCCCTTTTAGTCCATGCGTTGGACATTTTTGCTAAACCTTGAGCATGGTACACATTTGAGTTTGGGACACGACATTTTGATACCGATAAGACATGATAGCTACCTAGGCTGGGTATGACACTTATGTAGAACACGGCATGGTATTTATGTAGGTCAGCACAAAGTACTGTATTTATGTTCTGAGATGGGTTGTATTTCCTTTCCACATATGCTAGTGATAATTACATTTCTTCATTTATAGTCTACGTGTTGGACAATGCATTATTTTGATCCATGTGTTGGATACTCACCATCTGGGTCCATGTGTTGGACATGCACTCTATTCAGTCCATGTGTTGGACCTGCAGCGCTTTTAGTCCATGTGTTGGACATTTTTTTCTTTGCCAAACCTTGAGCATGGTGCACATTTGAGTTTTGGAACACGACATTTTGATACCGTTAAGACATGATAGCTACCTAGACTGGGTATGACACTTATGTAGAATACGACATGATATTTTATGACGTGGGACACTACATGATACTCTATTTATGTTCTGGATGGGTTGTATTTCCTTGTTACTTATTTCTGTTCACGTATTAGACTCCGGGTTTGGTACTTAGGGACTTTCAATTTGGGATATAAGGTATATACATGAGGGTTTCCTTGTTTGGATTACTTCGCTCGACGTACCTATGCCCGTGTTGAAACTTCCTAAGTACTAAAACTGTTGTTTATTTTTAGGATAATTGATTTTATATATATGTATTTTGTGATAACTGTATTTTCTTATACAACGAGCCCTCTCCCTTGGGGTTGGTTGTGATGTTACTCGCTAGCGCTTTGACGCTCGTTGTCTCCCCTTTCAGGTCACGAGCCAGGAGCCCGGAGAGTCGCAGGTTGATGGCGACACACTTTAGTGTTCAGCTATCTATTCTAGCTATGCTTTATTTTTGGAGCACCACTGTAGTTTTGGTTAGATATTTGAGGACTATGTATTAGATGTTGTAAAGGCGGTATGCCTTATTTCTCTTTACTCAGATATTTTGTATTTTGAGACTTGTTGAGAACTCCAGCTTATCTACTTCAGTTATTGAATATGTATTCCTGTTAGTCGGACGATGAGATATCTATGTGGTTGTTATCATTTCATCAGTCATTATTTGTATTGTCTTCCACTTGCTTTTGTACCTACACTTGTTATTGACTCTAGAAGAGTGATAGAATTGTGATGGTGAAACATGTTAATGCACGGTGGGGTGCATGGCAGGTTGGACATTCTTGGTTACACCTCGGACTGCAGCCTTGCGTGAACCCAGGGGCGTCACAGTTGGTATCAGAGCTCTAGTTCCAGTATCCTTAGGATCATCCTATGTCGAGTCGTGGAGCTAGGATAGAGTTTCCTAGGATTCATGTATAGAGTCCGTAAGGATTTCCTAGTATGAGTGAGGACGATATATGCATATATCTCAAACCTCGTACCAGGAGAGCTGCCCAGGCGGAGTCACAGCAGACTCCATCAGAGCAGCAGCCAGCTCAGTCCGAGCCTCAGCAGGCACCACCCGAGCCGCAGCAGGCTCCTCAGTACTTGGTGGATCTTATAGCTCCTCTCATTGCCAGGATGACGGCCATTGAGGACTTGGTGACGACTCATATAGCACCACGGACACCACCACCACCGGTAGCACAGCAGCAGGGGATTCCTGCCGTTCCTGTCAGAGAGAGACCCCCAGAGGTCACGCCTGCCGCTATTCCTGTAACAGTCCCAGACAGAGCCACAGAGCAGGAGACTTGGCTCCGTATGGTAGAGAGGTACCAGAAGATGAGGGCACCGGAGTTCCAGGGGTCACCAGACCCTCTTGCTGCCCACAAGTGGAAGGAGGATGTGAGCAACATTCTCGATATACTCGGCGTGGACTCAGTTCAGAAGCAGAGGTTGGCATCCTACAGCCTGAAGGGAGATGCCGGGAGGTGGTACCGACTCCAGTTCACTCCAGAGCAGAGACTGACCCTCACATGGGAGGACTTTATGTATTTTTTTGATGGGCAGTACATTTCTTCAGCAGCACGGACTGGGAAGGAGCTTGAGTTGTCCCGATTGACTCAGGGGGACATGTCAGTGGCTGATTTTGAGAGCCGGTTCATGGAGCTATTGCATTTCACGGGTATGTGGCAGACAGGAGAGCGTCAGGCTCAGATGTTCTTAGCAGGGCTTCGCCCTAATCTCCGTCGGTACCTCGTCTCGAGGAAGTTCTATTCAGTTAGGGAGGTAGCTGAGGCTGCCATTTCCCAGGAGATTGAGACTTCCATGTTCCAGAAGGATAAGGAAGGGAAGGCCAAGACAGGGCAGAGTGGAGACAAGGGCAAGAACAAGAGGTCTTTTTTTGGGCCTCAGCAGCAGCATCAGGGCCCTTATAAAAAGGGACCCCAGCAGGATCAGAGGGAATTTCAGCAGCGCAAGTTCCAGTGATCTTGTTATAACTGTTGCAAGGTTGGGCATAAGGCATCGGAGTGCCGTAGCGCACCAACAGGAGCCCAGCAGGGCAAGGGTCCGAACCAGCAGCAGCAGTGACAGCAGGGCAGAGGTCAGGGCCAACAGAACAGGCTTGAGGCACCGCCAGCAGCTCAGAGGACTGAGGGGCAGATTCGGGCAGTTCAGGATGTTTCTCAGGGACAGATCATCCCATATTCTCGTTCCCCATGATCACGGAGCCAGCGGAGCTGTAGTGGAGGGTACGTTCTTTGTGAACTCTCTTCCCGCCCGTATTCTTTTCGATTCGGGAGCTTCGTATTCTTTCATCTCGCATGCATTTATGACTAGACTCCAGCTCGTAGCTCAGCCTCTAGATACCCCTCTATCTGTTTCCACCCCTTTAGGTGAGGTATCGCTTCTGGAGAGCGTTTGTAGGAGGTGTACCGTCAGTCTAGACGAGTCGGAGTTCATAGTGGATTTGATAGTGTTGCATATATCCGAGTTCGATGTCATCCTTGGTATGGATTGGTTGTCTTCCTACCATATTAGTATTGACTGCTTTGCGAAGACAGTCAAGTTGCGAGCGTCCGATGGGTCCGAGATGATTGTAGCACGGAGTCAGTGATGCGACGGGATCAGGGTGCTGAGTTATTAGAGACTAGAGTTGTCTCAGAGTAACAGGATGTCTTTCAGGACATACCTGGTTTACCTCCGGTGAGAGAGGTGGAGTTCTGTATCGAGTTGCAGCCAGGCACAGCCCCGATATCCCGCGCACCCTATCGCATGGCGCCAGCTGAGATGAGGGAGCTTCAGACCCAGTTGGACGAGTTATTAGCTCAGGGTTTTATTCGTCGGAGTCATTCCGTGGGGCGCGCCGGTCCTCTTCGTGAAGAAGAAGGACGGTAGTATGAGATTATGCATAGATTATAGAGAGTTGAACAAGGTCACTATCCGGAATAGGTACCCACTACCTAGGATTGATGACTTGTTTGACCAGTTGCAGGGTACGCAGTATTTCTCGAAGATTGATCTTCGTTCTGGCTATCATCAGTTGCGGGTTCGGGAGATGGATATTCCCAAGACCGCCTTTCTTACTCGATATGGTTCTTTCGAGTTCTTGGTCATGCCATTTGGATTGACCAATGCACCCGCGGTATTCATGGACTTGATGAACCGGGTGTTCCGTCCCTTCTTAGATCAGTTCGTGATCGTTTTCATCGATGATATTCTCATTTACTCGAGGTCGGAGGCGGATCATGAGGAGCATCTACGGATAGCATTGAGGACTCTTCAGGAGCATCAGCTATATGCTAAGTTCAGCAAGTGCGAGTTTTGGCTTTCAGAAGTCAGATTCCTTGGCCACATCATCAGTAGAGAGGGTATAGCAGTGGACCCGGCTAAGGTCACGGCAGTTCTTGATTGGGAACCACCGAAGACGGTGTCAGAGATTCGCAGCTTTTTGGGCTTAGCTGGATACGGTGATAGAGATTCGCAGCTTTTTGGGATTAGCTGGACATTATAGGAAGTTCATTCAGGACTTCTTGAAGATTTCGGCGCCTATTCCACACCTTACGAAGAAGGGTGTACCGTTCGTTTGGGGCATGGAGTGCCAGAAGGCCTTTGATATTTTGAAGACTAAGTTGACTACAGCGCCGGTTTTGACCATTCCGAGCAGTGACAGGACATTCGTCGTATATACAGATGCATCGTTGGCAGGCTTAGGAGGCGTATTGATGCAGACTCATAGGGTAGTAGCTTATATCTCACGGCAGTTGAGGGTGCATGAGCAGAACTACCCCACTAATGACTTGGAGTTAGCAGCAGTGGTGTTTGCACTGAAGTCATGGAGGCACTACTTGTATGGAGTACAGTTTGAGCTGTTCACAGACCATCAGAGTCTGAAGTATCTATTTTCTCAGAAGGAACTCAATCAGAGGCAGAGGAGGTGGATTGAGTTTATCAAGGACTACGAGTTCGCGATTCAGTATCATCCAGGGAAGGCGAACGTCGTAGCAGATGCTTTGAGTAGAAAGCGCCGACATCAGATTGCGGCTTTGAGGTGTTCATTGCACAGAGACCTTATCACTCTTAGCCAGTTTGACTTTAGACCCGAGATTGGAGGAACCAGTGCATTCTTGGGAGCTATGTCAGTGCAGCCATCTTGGAGTGACAGGGTTGTCAGAGCTCAGTTGGAGGACTCTTGGATTCAAACCCGTAAGGGAGAGATTTCCAAAGAGCCTAAAGTGGACTGGACCGTTGGAGCAGATGGAGGTCTTCGGATGAAGGGTAGATTGGTTATGCCAGCCAGTGCAGAGCTGAAGAAGGATTTGTTTGATGAGGCGCACCGTACTCGGTACACAGTACATCCAGGGACTACCAAGATGTACAAGGACCTGAAAAGGCGATTCTGGTGGAGTGGTATGCGGAGAGAGATTGCAGATTATGTGGCTAGATGTTTTACCTGTCAGCAGGTGAAGGCAGAGCATCAGAGACCGGCGGGGACACTTCAGCCTTTACCCATTCCAGAGTGGAAGTGGGCAGATATCTCTATGGATTTTATTGTGGGGTTGCCGAAGTCGAAGAAGGGGAATGATTCAGTTTGGGTGATAGTGGACCGGTTGACGAAGTCAGCCCATTTCATCCCGGTGAGGACCACTTATACAGCTGAGTCTTATGCGAGGATCTTCATTCGGGAGATAGTTCGACTCCACGGAGTCCCGGACACAATCGTGTCGGATCGAGGATCTGTGTTCACTTCACATTTTTGGAGGAGTTTCCAGGACTCTTTCGGCAGCACACTATCTTATAGCAGTGTATTTCACCCCCAGACGGATGGCCAGACGGAGAGGGTGAATCAGGTACTGGAGGACATGTTGCGGGCATGTGTCATTGACTTCCAAGGCAGTTGGGAGGACCATATCCCACTGGTAGAGTTCGCTTATAACAATAGTTATCAAGCGACGATCGGTATGGCCCCGTATGAAGCATTGTATGGGAGACCTTGTAGATCACCGATATGTTGGGCCGAGCCGGAGGACAGCTTGATGCTTGGGCCAGAGTTAGTGAGGCAGACTACTGAGAAAGTAGCCTTGATCAGAGAGCGGATCTTAGCCGCTCAGAGTCGGCAGAAGAGCTATGCGGATAAGAGGCGGAGACCCCTAGAGTTTCAGATTGGGGATTGGGTTATGCTTAAGGTATCGCCTATGAAAGGCGTGCAGCGATTCGGGAGGCGGGGAAAGCTCGCACCGAGATATATTGGGCCTTTTCAGATTCTAGAGCGCATTGGAGCCGTGTCATACAGACTAGATCTTCCCGCATCGATGTCTAGTATACACAACGTGTTCCATAAAGTCAGCCCATTTCATTCCGGTGAGGACCACTTATACAGCCGAGACTTATGCGAGGATCTTCATTCGGGAGATAGTTCGACTTCACGGAGTCCCGGACACGATCGTGTCGGATCGAGGATCGGTTTTCACTTCACATTTTTGGAGGAGTTTCCAGGACTCATTTGGCAGCACGCTATCTTATAGCAGTGTATTTCACCCGCAGACGGATGGTCAGACGGAGAGGGTGAATCAGGTATTGGAGGACATGTTGAGGGCATGTGTCATTGACTTCCAAGGCAGCTGGGAGGATCATATTCCATTGGTAGAATTTGCTTATAACAACAGTTATCAAGCGACGATCGGCATGGCTCCGTATGAGGCATTGTACGGGAGGCCCTGTAGATCACCGATATGCTGGGCAGAGCCGGAGGATAGTTTGATGCTTGGGCCAGAGCTTGTGAGGCAGACTACTGAGAAGGTAGCATTGATCAGAGAGCGGATTCTAGCCGCTCAGAGCCGGCAGAAGAGCTATGCAGATAAGAGGCGAAGACCACTAGAGTTTCAGATTGGGGATTTGGTTATGCTGAAGGTATCGCCTATGAAAGGCGTGCAGCGATTCGGGAGGCGAGGGAAGCTTGCACCGAGATATATTGGACCTTTCCGGATTTTGGAGCGGATTGGAGCTGTGTCATACAGACTAGATCTTCCAGCTTCTATGTCTAGTGTACACAATGTGTTCCATATCTCTATGCTCAAGAAGCACTTGCATGATGAGGAGCAGCAGCGAGTGTTGGATGCACCGGAGATTGAGCTTCGAGATGATTTGACTACTATTGAGATCCCAGTAACTATTCTTGCTAGAGAATACAAGAGACTCAGGAATAAGGTGATTCCATTGGTGAAAGTTCAATGGAACCGAAGTGGAGTTGAGAAGGCTTCTTGGGAGCGCGAGGAGGACATGCGACGTGACTACCCACATTTGTTTAATCAGGTAAATAATTTTTTATGACAAGTACCTTCATGTATATTTATATCTTTGGTTATATATATATTTAACACTAGAATGAGAATATCTTCGCTCAATTCTTAATCTTTTGGAACACATGGTATATATATGGGGGGTTCCTTGTTTGGATTTTTCACCCGATGTACTAGTTCCACTAGATTAGGGTTTGAGCGAGAATGTCACCATTTTGGAATGTTAAGTATAGATATCCATGTCTGCTCATCTAGAATTTTATTTTTCGAGCTAAGTATGATTTCCGAATTTCGGGGACGAAATTCTTTTAAGGGGGGAAGAATGTAGAACCCCGTAAATTTTATAATGAGTATATTGAATTACTAGCGAGAAATAATATTAACCATATATATATATATATATATAATATATATAGAATGCGAATATCAGTGTTTTGGGAACTAAATTAGGGTTTGAGCGAGAATGTCACCATTTTGGAATGTTAAGTATAGATATCCATGTGTGCTCATCTAGAATTTTATTTTTCGAGGTAAGTATGATTTCCGAATTTCGGGGACGAAATTCTTTTAAGGGGGAAAGAATGTAGAACCCCGTAAATTTTATAATGAGTATATTGAATTACTAGCGAGAAATAATATTAACCATATATATATATATAATATATATAGAATGCGAATATCAGTGTTTTGGGAACTAAATAAGTGTGCATATGGGAGAGATTTGGAGTGGTGTGAGCAGCAGGTTCATAATCACCTCTCTCCCCCTCAAACCCTAGTTCTCACTTCTTGGTGATTTGGGAGGAGCTTTGAAGGGTTTTTCGGCGGATTTTGGGTGGATTCAGCGAGAGGGACCATCTTCCTTCAGATCTAGGGCGTTGCTTTCATCAGAGGCGAGTAACATCTCGCCCAACTTCACCTCTTTTCGTTTTCATGCAAAAATTTGGGTTTTTAATCATGTTTTATTGGGCCAAAAATCGTATTTCATGTAAATATAGTAGATCACTATGGCATAATATGTGAAGATCAAATATTTCGGATTTTTAAAGCTTCAACTTTTGAGATCCAGATCTGAAAATGTTTTTAACAAATTTAATCATGTTTATACTGTTTTAAAGACATCTAAATCATGGTTATATGCTTGGGATTTTAAATGATAGATTTTAAATGTTTAAAATTGGTAGTTTCCTGTTCTATGACCTGGATTAAATGTTAATTTTAAGTTAGTGCAGAAATCGTCAAGGGTGGTTGGGATTTGAAGCCGACAGAAACCCTAACTGGGCTTCTGTCAGCTTCGCGGTCGATCGCAGTGGACGCGGCGATCGACCGCCCCAAGATTTTTCCAGCAGAAAAGCTTCTGCTCTTTGAGCGGTCGACCGACATGTCCTCTGCGGTCGACCGCCGTTTAGTTTTGAACACAATAACTTTTGACGCTGTGAGCGGTCGACCGGAGTGGCCTCTGCGGTCGACCGCCGCACAATTTTGTGCATGTTGATCCCTTATTGATCTTTTCGCGTGTTCGAGAGATCACCTCTTTTATCTCACACTGGTTTGCGATGTTAGTGACTTATCTACACATGGGAATTGACTGTGATACGAATTTAGACCCGCACATTGAAACACGTGCACAGTTGGGACATGTATATGTATTTCCACATATGCTAGTGAGAATTACACTTCTTCGTTCATAGTCCACGTGTTGAGCATGCATTATTATTGATCCATGTGTTGGATACTTGTCATCTTGGTCCATGTGTTGGACATGCATTTTATTTCAGTCCATGTGTTGGACCTGCATCCCTTTTAGTCCATGTGTTGGACATTTTTGCTAAACCTTGAGCATGGTACACATTTGAGTTTGGGACACGACATTTTGATACCGATAAGACATGATAGCTACCTAGGCTGGGTATGACACTTATGTAGAACACGGCATGGTATTTATGTAGGTCAGTACAAGGTACTGTATTTATGTTCTGAGATGGGTTGTATTTCCTTGTTACTTATTTATGTTCACGTATTAGACTCCGGGTTTGGTACTTAGGGACTTTCAATTTGGGATATAAGGTATATACATAAGGGTTTCCTTGTTTGGATTATTTCGCTCGACGTACCTATGCCCGTGTTGAAACTTCCTAAGTACTAAAACCTATTGTTTATTTTTAGGATAATTGATTTTATATATATGTATTTTGTGATAACTGTATTTTCTTATACAACGAGCCCTCTCCCTTGGGGTTGGTTGTGATGTTGCTCGCTAGCGCTTTGACGCTCGTTGTCCCCCCTTTCAGGTCACGAGCCAGTAGCCCGGAGAGTCGCAGGTTGATGGCGACACACTTTAGTGTTCAGCTATCTATTCTAGCTATGCTTTATTTTTGGAGCTCCACTGTAGTTTTGGTTAGATATTTGAGGACTATGTATTAGATGTTGTAAAGGCGGTATGCCTTATTTCTCTTTACTCAGATATTTTGTATTTTGAGACTTGTTGAGAACTCCAGCTTATCCTACTTCAGTTATTGAATATGTATTCCTGTTAGTCGGACGATGAGATATCTATGTGGTTGTTATCATTTCATCAGTCATTATTTGTATTGTCTTCCACTTGCTTTTGTACCTACACTTGTTATTGACTCTAGAAGAGTGATAGAATTATGATGGTGAAACATGTTAATGCACGGTGGGGTGCATGGTAGGTTTGACATTCTTGGTTTCACCTCGGACTGCAGCCTTGCGTGAACCCAGGGGCGTCACACCTAGATATTTTGCTAGCTACACAAACCTAAGCACAACAGGACAAAAGCAGAAAAAAATCCCCTAGCGGTCGACCGCGACTGGAGTAGAAGCTTACTGCTTCTGTGCACGACACGCGGTCGACCACCACGGTCGACCGCGTAAAAGCAGAAACCCTAGTTCAGGTTTCTGTTCTATGTGGTTTGATCCAAAAACTTTCGTGTGATGTTTATATACATTATCAATCCTTCATAAGTGATTTAACATAACCAGAACATTTGAATTTCAGTCTAATCACTATAGATAAAATGAATCAAATCTTAAACATGTAAATTTCGTGTCGAAATCTTCAAAAACAAAAATCTTTCTAACAAAACTCTTGTTAGAAATAAACTCAAATCTAGATCTGTATTAAAAATTTCGTGGGTGAGCTTTATTAACTAAAAACACGTTCTCTTTGCAAAAATACAACTTATAGATCTATTTTTATACATAATCTAGTATGTTAGGCTCACAAATCACATGAAAAACATTATTAAAATATTTAAAAACATGGGTATAGGGTGGGGCGAGATGAAACTCACCTGAGGGATGATGAACAACTCCAAAATACGCTGGAAAAATATCCTCCTATGCCGAAAACCGCTGGATCCCGCTCAAACTCTTTGAAATCCGCCGAAATCACCAAGGAGAAGGGGTTAGGGTTTGCAAGAGGGAAGGAGGAGGCTACTAGGGTTTTCTGTGGTGAAGAAGAAGCTCTCACGAATATAATATTATATATATGACCCCACAAACTCGACCCAAAACCCAATAAGACTCGAACTGGGAAAAACTGGCAAAACTGCGTACGGTCGATCGTCACGGTCGACCGCACAAGAGATAGAAGCTTTCTGCTTCTGCTGCGCGTCCGGCGGTCGACCGCCATGGTCGACGCCGCAAGAAATTTCCTATTGGTGCATGTTGTTTGTGTGCTAGTCTTATCACTCGATCTTTCTCATATAAATACACTCGTTTGATCCCCAAACACTTTTTATCACATTCATCTATGATATAAACATATATTTCACAATAAAATAAAATCCATTCACTGTATTTTATGGGGTTTTACACCTATTCTCATCCACTCATTCCAATTTCCAACCACTCCCCAACTCATGTGAATGTGGGCCCCAATTTCAATGAGTGAAGGGGAATATGCCACATCACTACCAAGCATATCCATTTTTCTCATATATATATGTGTGTGATACATATATATATATATATATATATATATACGGAGAAGAGAAGAGAGAGAGAGAGAAAATATGGAAAACATTGGTAGGCCAAAGTTAAACTTGGCATAGTGAACTTGGTAAGTATGAGTGGCCAATCACCCCCTACATACACCCCCGAATATGGAGCCTCTTTTTAAAGTAAGAAGGAATGAACATAGTGATTAACGCTCTCCTCATTTAAGGTGTGATAGTAAAGGGTGGATTAGATCACAACGATCACTACCAAAAAACGTTCAATGGATAAAAACTTGTACCGCCACAACAAGTTCAAATCCAATATTTCTTATAATATATATATAAATATAATATATTATAATATATATATAATACCTATATATATATATATATATATATATATATATATATATATATATACACACACACTAGTTTTTATGCACGTGATTAAATACTATGATTAAGTATTTTTGATTTATTTGCTTACTAAAATTTGTTTCTTAGTTCCACTTTGCTTGTTTTTGCTCACCTATGTCTTTAAACTGTGATTATTTTTTTTTTTAATGTTTGTTTTAATGGGCTACACCAAATTTAAAATATTCACGTTAATAATTGAATTGATAAGAAATAAATATAATCTAAAGCTAATTTGAATTTGCACGTTATTTGGATCGACATGAAACTAAGCTTGACTTGAGAAGGTATAATGTTGTAAAAGTAAAAAACACTTGAAGAAATAGTGTTATAAAAGAAAGATGAATAATTAAAGCCAATAATCCAGGATGATTAATTAAAAGTGGACTACAATGAAACTAAAAAGAATATAAATTTTGTTGCTAATCATTGATAGACTTCAGAAAAATCATAAAATAAAGATTAATACTAACTCTAGTACACTTTTATATGATAATTGCATCCACATAACCATATAAAAATATTAAAAGAGTTCATAAAAATCCCTTCCAAAGATTCATGATTTTTCCTCAAAAAATTAAGCTATTCTATAAAATATTCAATAAATTAAATTTGTGTAGTATTTTATGTTTAGTGGCCTTTAATAAGAATTTTAGTTGTAAACTATGTTACTTTTATATTTAAAGATCTTGAAATCTGACAGTACTATTACATGCTTGTCTTTGACCGTGTCCCTAAAAATTGATTATTCGTTGGTAGTCATATCCCCAAATAAGGTTACTTACAGAGTCGTGACACTATATAGAAAAAAAGAAAAATATTAATTTTAACTTTTTTTTACTTACGCTATGGTAACTAAGTATCATGTGCATACTTTTTGTCAATTATAGTAATTTTCCTCATCTTATCTAGCTTATTATATCTTGCAATATAGTTGATCAATGGCTTCACTTTAGTTTTTATTATAAGATTATTTATATATAATTTTATATTAAGTTTATGATTCCTTTAGTATTTTAAGAATAAAGTATGAAAAATTATAAATACTTACTAATTTTTCTTGTATCTTTCATGAATAATGCTTTTTTAATTAGGATAAAATAGTTTAATATGTTCTTCAAGGGGAACTCGGTCAGTGCTTCTTTGTCGGATTTGCCTTTTATCAATGTCAATTTAGGTGATTCATGAATATTTCCAAATTTTGAGTTTATTTCCTTCACTTCTCCATTTGAAATGAAAACAACTTAGTTCTTTTAAATGATATCTTTTTGAGTTTATTTCCTTCACTTCTCCATTTGAAATGAAAACAACTTAGTTCTTTTAAATGATATCTCTGAACTTTCTGATAGTTTCTCCATAAAATGAAAACAACTTAGTTCTTTTAAATGATATCTCTGAACTTTCTGATAGTTTCTCCATACATATCTCAATGTATTTTTTACCTTATAAATATTATCAACATTAGAGATAAATATTTATACATTATAATTAATTAATGCTAACCTATTATATTATAGTCTTTTATTAATTTTTCTTCTATCAATGGATGTTATTATTAAAATTATATGAAGTTCCTTGAATTTATACAATAATGTTAAATTTTAATCTATCATATATTTTTAAATTCTTATTCCTAAACTAGATGGTTTCAATCTATGGTAATTGCTATTTTTTACCGGCATCAACTTAGACTAATTTTAGATGTTGAAAAGAGATGATAAATTTTAAATTGAAAGTTAAATTTATATAACTTAGTGTTATAATATCAAAAATTTCCTCTTTTCTTTGCCAAAAGTTTAGCCTTTTTTGTGATTTTGAACTTTTGAGGGCGTGTTTTGTATTTTTTAAACTTTGATAATATTTTATGAAAACTTTTAATTGTAAGTTGGGTGCTTATAATTCATATTTCATATATTGGTGTGAAAATTTAAAGGTATTTTTATAATTACTAAAATTTTGGGTTGTTTTTTAAAAAATTTAAATTTTCAATGATCTACTGATAATTTCTAAATTTGATGTGTACAGGTTATAAGTTTTGAAATTTCATGATTTTTTGTAATTTTTTACTTTTTGAGAGTTTTTGTAATTTTTATAACTTTAAGGTTATTTTTTACAAATTTTAAAATTTTAAGTGCTTAGTGGTAATTCTTGGAATCCATCTATGTTGTTGCTAAGCTTTGAAATCTCCGAATTTTAAGAAATTTTTATAATTTAAACTTTTGATGTTGTTTCTGTAATTTTCAAAATGTTGAGGGTGTTAATTATAAATTTTAAATTTTTAGATTTTATGTTTGTTTATAAGTTTAAAAAAGTCAAGGTGTTTTGTGTAATTTTAAACTTTTAAGGATATTATATGCAATTTTTTAAACTTTTGGGTTTTTTTATAATACTTCATGTATTATAATATGTTATCCACGTATAATTACTTTATCTTATTTTTTCTAAATTGTTGAGTTATAGGTAGTTAATATGGAGTTAATATAAGATATATTCGCATTTGGATAGATTAAGATTTAAGTAAAATATTTAAAATAACTTTTTTAAAAATTGTTGAGCTATAGATAGTTTACGTGGAATTAGATAAGATATGATTAAAATGTGTGTGCGCTCACAAACCGTGTGTGTCAATGACTTTTATTTGAACATGGTACATCAGTGTCCTAAGTGTTTCTCTTCCTCTAAAGGCGTAAGAGAAGATCAAACACAAACGTTACAGTAAGAATAAAATTTGTTCATTACCAAGAAAACATACATTTTTAAAACTAGCATACTGTTTCAGGGTTCTATCATCAATTCAACTCTGCTTCCTTTAAACGTGGTTTATAACATCATAAGATTTTTATAGATAAACCGAGCAAAATACCCCTAGCAATAATCTCATTTAGTTCATCTAACCTTAATGGATCACAAAGTCTTGACTTGATAGGACTCACACTGCTATTCATGATAGAAATCTGAACTAGTCAAACAAACCACGAGAAAATTTGAGGAATCAAAGACAAAAGCAAAAAAGTCTTCACCTTGGTTTTATTCCCTAGCCACCTTAAAAATTTATCATCGTCATTTTGAATCTTCGTGGCTATCATCTTCCATTAATTATTTTCACTTTAAATTGAGGCGTCCTCCCTTATAACTATAACCTTGCACTCTTATGGAGGATGCGTCATGACGTGTCACGTGCATAATTATGTCATCACCTCTCTTGCTGGACTAGAGAGTTTCTCAGAAAATATGACTTTGTTCTCTTCTGAGTTGTGGTTCTCTTCTGAGTTGAGCCCTAGAGCATTTCCAACAACATCCCTATCTCATGTCTTAGACTAAATACAGGGAGTAGGAAGGGTAAGTTGCTCCAACAGGCTCCCTATGTTGGAACTAAATATAGGGAATAAGATTTGGTATTCCAAATCAAGGATAACAAAGTGACTCCCTATATTTAGTCTCAACATAGAGAGCATTGTTGGAGCAACTTTCCCCCCTCCTACTCCATATATTTAGTCTAGGACATGAGATAGAGAGCCATTTCGGGAACATTGTTGGAGCACTTACTCCTTATTTGGCTCCCTATTTCCTAGAATGAGAGATTTGTTCCTCGAATATAGGGAAAACCTAATATCACTCTTGGAGATGTTCTAACCCACTATTTTCAGGCTCTGATCTCCAATTTAAACTTGACCGCTTTACATTGTTTTACAACATTAAAATATCTTTTATAGAGTCACCAAGCAGCCTTTCCTACCCCAAAAATCTAATTTAATTTTATCCGTTCCTAATATGACACAAACTCCTAAAATGATAAGATTTAAAATCTTATTCATGATAGAACTCTAAGTTGGCTAAGCCACACTGAAAATGACAAAGAATCAATGATAAAAAAAACATTTATAACTTTGTTGAGAAGGTAATGTAATTAAGGAATATTAGAGGGGTTTTGTGTAAATGTGTGTGTGAGGTGTAAGACTATATGATAATCACATTTTATTACAATTTTATACCCTCATTATCTATTTTTAATGAATAAATATACCACTAATAATTGTTTTTATCTTTAATTGCAGATTAATGAAGAATAAAGCCCAAAAATCTCATCTCTTAACAAAGCCTATGAATTAATGAAGAATATATGCAAATACATGAAAGAGCCCAAGCCCAAGTCCAAAAGCACAAGCCCAAGTCCAAAAGCCCAAAGCCAAAGCCAAATAAAAGAGAAAATCAGAGGATTGCAAAAGGAGGGATATGGGTATCGATGCGAGCATCGATGCCAGCATCGATACCCGTATCGATGCCAGCATCGATACCAGCATCGATGCTGGTATCGATACCTACGTCGTTCTGTTACAGATCAAAGGTTGAAATTTGCTTGTTTTGGATAAGATTTCAATCCAATGGCTCTCATTCACTTATGTTTACTATAAATAGGGGTAGAGAGTGAGGGGTTAGAGGTGTGAAAATTTTTATAACTCTTTTTGGAGAGGAGGGCTACTCTTAATTGAGAAGGCCTTCCAAAATTATAACTTTTGTTGTAATTAATAATAATAATTTTTTCACCACTTTAAATTTTTTTCTTCTTTTCTTTGTTGGATGATGAAGATGAAGATGAAGATGAAGACGGCGATTAATTTGAAGGTTTGTTTTCCTTATTTCTTTTTTATTGCTTATTAGTTAAGATTTATTTTCATGCTTGTAATTATATTTTATTTTCTTGTTTAAATAGCCAAGAGGCTAGAACCCTCTTGCCTTAAATTTATTTCATGCTTATAGATTAGATTATTTTCATGCTTATAGAGTAGATTTATTTTCTTGTATTTAATTCTTGCAATTTATTTTGTAGTTTAGATTTTTCAATTTATTTTGTAGTTAGATTTTAATTTCTTACACTATTCACCTTGAGGCTAGAACCCTCTTGGGTTTAGTTTTTCTTTTTGTTTATTTTTATTTTCTTTGATTCGCCTTTAGGCTAGAACCCTCTAGGGAATCACCATTTTCTAAGAAGTGGATTCAATTCTAGATTACCCATATCTTTAATTGAATCCACCATCTTTTCATTCTTGATTTTTATTTGTTCTTGATTTTTCCTTCTTACCTTGTTCATCACATTAGCACTTCCACTATATTCATTTACACAATCACAATCATTCTCTCCACAATCACATTCACTCATCACTCCTATTTGTCACGCACACAACATAAGAACCGATTTTATATTTTCTCCTACAAAATACCTTCCTCGTGGGATCGATAACTCTTTATACTATAACTTGATTAGTTGTTCACTTGCAACTTTTTGGTATATGTTTATGTCGCATCAAGTTTTTGGCGCCGTTGCCGAAGAGGGTGCTTAAGTAGGTTTTAATTATTTTGGTTCTTTAACTTGTGTGTTTATTGTGAAGGAAACACTTGGAGCTTGAAGATCGCGGATTGGAGAACTAGGATTTGAAGATTTACTTGTAGGTAACTCTTCTTTCTAGAATTTTTAATTCCACCCTTTAGCTACTTCTTCACAATTAGAGACAATTAGGACTTAAAAAAAAGATTTTATTTTCGTTGACCATAATAAAATTCACCCTCCATTTTGACATTTACTAACAAGATAATAAATTCAAATAATTTCTCCCTTCTCATTTGTTTGATTGTTAACCCTAATTAAAAAAAAATTCCATCCTTTTTAGTTGCTTTTAATTCATAGGGTTGCATTTCATATTGTTAGTAGGAATTCTCCAAGTGATTTGAGCATCTTGATTTGGCACACACTTAAAAATATTTTTAAGGGCAAAACCCCATAATAAAGATAAGGTGAGGGATTTTATCACCTTTTCCTTAGCCCAAAAATCACTAATTCCTCACTACACCACCCAAGCCTAATAAAACTCATTAGACGTTAGCCCTAAGGATTCGAGCTCAATAAGGAACAAAGAATCCATAAGTGAACCGGTTTAAGTTTTCTTGGATTAGTTGATGTCTAAGGCAAGGTTTAGGGGTTGCGTAAAGCGCTCCGCAATGAACGAGATACTTAATTGATCTTTGATCACCCTCTAGTACTATCCTTACCTGGCTAACTATCCGGGTAAAACTTTAATCTTTTCACTTTAGGAGTTTTTAGTTAGGAGCTAGTCTAGTTGAGTTAGGCTTAACCCTAGAGTTAGAGTGATTGAAAAGTGATTGATTTTGATTTGTTTTAGTTAGGATTTTTCCTCTTTTTCCATTCTCTCCTCATTAAAAGAAAAAAAACTAACTTTCATAAAAAAAAAGTATAAAAAGAAATAGTTTTGGTGTATGCAACCGTGGATTAGGGATAATACACATCGATTAATTCGCTTTGAACCAATCATAGAAATGAAGCATCCTAATCCACCCGTTCTTCAAGATATGTGCTATCCCATTAGGAATGCAATCCCCTCTTGCATTAGGCTCCCCGAAACAAATGGAATAAATTTTGAGCTTAGACCGCAATACATAAACATGCTTCCCAAATTCCTTGGTAATGAAACAGAAGACGCATATATTTTTATTTCGGAATTTGAGGAAGTGTGTATTATGATTAAAATGAGAGAATTAAATGAAGATGCGGTTAAGCTTAGATTTATTCCATTTGCTCTTAAGGATAAAGCTAAAAAATGGCTGTACAGCTTACCAACAAATTCCATCTCAACTTGGGATGAATTTGTCACCGTTTTTCTTAAGAAATTTTTTCCTATTCATAAAACGGTAAAGCTTAGGAACAGCATTCAAAACTTTAAAATTATCCCGGGAGAACCTTTTTGGAAGTATTTTGACCGATTTAAAGATCTTCTCATCCAATGTCCTCATCACGGTTTAGAAAAATGGCGATTGTGCCAAATAATTTATGAGGGATTAGATTATTCTGCAAAAACTTCCTTAGAATCAATGTGCCACAGGGATTTTATGAGGAAAAATGCCGACGAGGCTTGGGAATTTCTAGAGAGTCTATCCGAGAAAACAATGTAATGGGAACACTGTGATGACAGGGTTTCATCAGTTCCCCATTCTAAGTCTAGTGGTCTTTCCTTGGAGTCAAACATTATTTCTAAAGCAAAGATGACGATAATTCTGCGGAGGTTAGAAGCCTTAGAAATTAAGGAACGAGCTCCAGCTCAAATCAATCATGTTTCTGCCCCAGGATGTTATAATTGTCAGTCTCCTACGCACGTTTCAGAGGAATGTCCTCTCCTAGGAAACAATCATGTATTAGAACAGATGAACGTTGCATTCCAGCACCCTAGAAATGATCCATTTTCTCTAACCTACAATCCAGGTTGGAGAAATCATCCCAACTTTGCATGGAATCAAGGAAATTCTCCCGGAACTCAAAACTTCACTCCCGCTTCGATCCAACATTTTCCTAGGGGAAACACAATTCCTTTCAATTCTCATCCACAATTTCAACAACCCAATCTGCCGTATCAAAATCTGTTTCGTCTTCATCAAGCTGTAATTCAGACTCCTCATAATCCAGATCAGGATAAACGTCTCAATGTCTTGGAAAGGGGTTTGGAAACCATAATTAAGGCCTCCACTCAAACCACGAATATGTTGACTCAAACGTCCAGCACTCTGAATTCCTTTATGCAATCAACCGGACAAATGCTCAACTCCAACACTCAAGCTATAGTTAGATTAGAATCCCAGCTTGGTCAACTAGTTAGTACCGTGAGTGAAAGAGAGAAAGGAAAATTTCTAAGTCAACCCGTGGTCAACCCTAAGGACACAGGATGCAGTTCATCCTATGAAGCTCAAATGAATGTAATCCATTCACTTCGATCAGGTAGACAGGTCGATAATCAAGTGAGAACTCCTCCAAGTCAAACTTTTGATCCAGCACAAATTCCTTCTCCTTCTCATTCTGATGAATCTATTCAACAATCACCCCTCTCAGATGACCAAGAACCTGAACCCGAACCTGAGCCTGCTTTTGATAGATTTAGACCAGTTGCTCCCTTTCCAGATAGACTCAGGTCTAGGAAACACTCTCCTCAGGAGGAGAAGATCCTAGAAACATTCAAGCAGGTTAAGGTCAACATTCCTCTCTTAGATGTAATTGAACAAATTCTATCTTATGCTAAATTTCTAAAAGAATTATGCACTAAGAAGAGGAGAATAAATGTTCCAAAGGAAGTCTTTTTAGCTGCCAATATCAGTGAAATGCTATCAAATCCCATACCTTTGAAACGTAAAGATCCAGGTTCCCCCATTATTTCATGTATCATTGGTAATACTCACATTAATAAGGCGCTTTTAGACTTAGGGGCCAGTGTTAATTTGCTTCCATATTCAGTCTACCAGCAATTGGGTCTAGGTATACTGAACCCAACCAAATGCACCTTACAGTTGGCTAATAGATCTGTTAAGGTCCCTATGGGTGAGTTAGAGGATGTTCTGATTAAGGTTGGAGATTTTATTTTTTTCAGTTGATTTTGTAGTCTTGGAAACACAGTCTGTTTCCAATCCCAAAGGACAGACACCTGTCATCTTAGGACTACATTTCTTAGCCACTTCTAATGCTCTCATCAACTGTAGAACTGGTCAAATAAAGCTTTCCTTTGGGAATTTGACTGCTGATCTCAACATTTTTAATCCAGGGGACCAACCAAATAATCAGCCTCTAGAAATAAACTACATTCAGGAAAGATCAGAAGAAGAAGAAGAGTCTGAAGAAGAAGAAGAAGAAGAAGAAGAAGAAGAGTCTGATTTGAGTTTTGAGAAAATTTTTGATGAAGAGTTAGAGTTTTAGAAGAAGCAGATCAGATCCTTGAGAATAATGAAACTGTGTTAAACATTTGCTGCTTTGAATTAAATTTTGAAGAACTCTTTCTTGATGAACTTAGATTCTTGGAGAATAATCAACAACCAAATTTTCAGAACTTCACAGAAGAATTGGTTGTTGGAAAACAAAACTTCACAGTACAAGAGTCTAAGTTTATTAAGAAATATAAAATGCATGACACCAATAATACCTACCTTACTTTGTTGCAAGAATTATTGAACACCCCGAAATGCTTGGAATTTCATATTATTGATTATATCATTCTGAATTTATTTAAAATCCGGGGAAGAATTTTTAACAATAAGGCATGATTCAATGTAGAATACGAGCTCTTCGTGTTGAACTTCATTCTACATTATTTGTTTTGTTTATTTCAGAATAATAGAAAGAATTTATTCTTCTCTCATTTGAGAGTTTCTTGTTCAGTTAAAAAAAAAGAAAATAAAAGAAAATAAAAGAAAAAAACAGAAAAAAAAGAAGAGAATAATAAAATTTTGATTCTATCCTCCTCAGACCAAAGGTAATTGCAGATTTTTATCAGCTGATTAAATGTAAGTACTTCATTTCTTATCTACTTTACTTTGTGTATCATAGAGTTTGCATTGAGGACAATACAAAATTTAGGTGTGAGGGTGGGAATTAGTTATTTTTTCTTTATTTTATATTTTTAGTTGCATTTTTATCATTTTTTCCCCTTTTCCTTAAAAAAAATTATAAAAATATCGTCACTTGCCAAATTGATAGAGTTATGTAATAATTGATTTATTTGATAAATTTTAAATTTTCTAATCTCTAGTTTGTTATTTACTCAAGTTTACCTTTTATGATAACTCTAAATAAATTTCTTAAGAAATGATTTTCAAAGTAGTATACTTTACTTAAGCCTTAACTTAGATTTTTATTTAAAATAATGATCAAATGTAAGTACTTCACTTCTTATCTGCTTTACTTTGTGCATCATAGAGTTTGCATTGAGGACAATGCAAAATTTAGGTGTGGGGTGGGAATTAGTTAATTTTTCTCTTTGTTTTACATTTTTTGTTGCATTTTTGTCTTTTTTTCCTTTTCTAAAAAATTATAAAAATATCGTCACTTGCCAAATTGATAGAGTTATGTAATAATTGATTTATTTGATAAATTTTAAATTTTCTAATCTCTAGTTTGTTATTTACTCAAGTTTACCTTTTATGATAACTCTAAATAAATTTCTTAAGAAATGATTTTCAAAGTAGTATACTTTACTTAAGCCTTAACTTAGATTTTTATTTAAAATAATGGAATGCATGCTTAGCTTAGAGTTAAAAATAATTTTTCAAAGTGTCTTCACTTACATATTTTTCAGAATATATACACATATACATATAAAAAATTTACAAAAGAAGAGTGCGAAAAATGAGCACCAAAAGAAAAAAAGAAAAAAAACTCTTAAATTCAAGGTGATTCTATCTTATAAAGCCTAAGCTGACCGGGTAATTAAGCCCAAGGAGTATTTCCATACTTAATAACCTAAGCCCAATTGGGTTGTGATCCATTGGCCCAAAACTCGTTAAATGGTCGCTTAGAAAGCCCGTTAAAGTAGAAAAAATCACCAAGGAAGAAAGAGTTAAAAATAATATAAAAATAAAAATAAAAATAAAAATAAAAATACTAATAAATGTTTTATATATGTATATATGGTCTTGGAAAATATTTTAGATCAAGCAACTTGAATATTATTTTAAACAAAGAGTTAGCATGTTCTTTCCAAACTTTTAAATTAAATTTCTAAGTTTGGCTTGGTTTTGTATTGCTATAATGAGAAGATTTCTAGGAAATATACCTTAGAGTTATATATAAAAATGTTTTCTTGAGTAATAACTAGCTTCAATTATCAAGTAAATTTAGTTATTTACTAACTTCTTTAATTGGGCAAGTTGACCGAATTTTATGGGTATATTCACTGCAAACCCTCACGAGACTACAACTCGTCCACTAGGGTAACCTAGGGGTTTAAAGGCTTGTTGTATGCGCTAAATACAACCGCGATTCCTGCGAAAGTGAGTTAGGTTTTCTTTCAGTTTTCTTTCTTTGCTAGAGGACTAGCAAAAGTTTAGGTATGAGGGTATTTAATAATCACATTTTATTATAATTTTATACCCTCATTATCTATTTTTAATGAATAAATATACCACTAATAATTGTTTTTATCTTTAATTACAGGTTAATGAAGAATAAAGCCCGAAAATCTCATCTCTCAACAAAGCCCATGAATTAATGAAGAATATATGCAAATACATGAAAGAGCCAAAGCCCAAGTCCAAAAGCCCAAGCCCAAGTCCAAAAGCCCAAAGCCAAAGCTAAATAAAAGAGAAAATCAGTGGATTGCAAAAGGAGGGATATGGGTATCGATGCCAGCATCGATACCAGCATCGATGCTGATATCGATACCAACGTCGTTCTGTTACAGATCATAGGCTGAAATTTGCTTGTTTTGGATAAGATTTCTATCCAATGGGTCTCATTCACTTATGTTTACTATAAATAGGGATAGAGAGTGAGGGGTTAGAGGTGTGAAAATTTTTATAACTCCTTTTGAAGAGGAGGGCTACTCTTAATTGAGAAGGCCTTCCAAAATTATAACTTTTGTTGCAATTAATAATAATAATTTTTTACCACTTTAAATTTTTCTCTTCTTCTCTTTGTTGGATGATGAAGATGAAGATGAAGATGGAGATTAATTTGAAGGTTTGTTTTTCTTTTTTTTTATTGCTTATTAGTTTAGATTTATTTTCATGCTTGTAATTAGATTTTATTTTCTTGTTTAAATAGCCAAGAGGCTAGAACCCTCTTGCCTTAGATTTATTTCATGCTTATAGATTAGATTATTTTCATGCTTATAGAGTAGATTTATTTTCTTGTATTTAATTCTTGTAATTTATTTTGTAGTTTAGATTTTACAATTTATTTTGTAGTTAGATTTTAATTTCTTGCACTATTCACCTTGAGGCTAGAACCCTCTTGGGTTTAGTTTTTCTTTTTGTTTATTTTTATTTTCTTTGATTCGCTTTTAGGCTAAAACCCTCTAGGGAATCACCATTTTCTAAGAAGTGGGTTCAATTTTAGATTACTCATATCTTTAATTGAATCCACCATCTTTTCATTCTTGATTTTTATTTGTTCTTGATTTTTCCTTCTTACCTTGTTAATCACATTAGCACTTCCACTATATTCATTTACACAATCACAATAATTCTCTCCACAATCACATTCACTCATCACTCCTATTTGTCACGCACACAACATAAGAACCGATTTTATATTTTCTCCTACAAAATACCTTCCTCGTGGGATCGATAACTCTTTATCCTATAGCTTGATTAGTTGTGCACTTGCAACTTTTTGGTATATGTTTATGCCGCATCACTATATAAGCCAAGCCATTCTATCAGTGAAAGAAGTCTTTTGAGCCCTATCCTTTCAATATGGTATCAGAGCCCTAAACCTAGCCGCCTCCCTCTTCAACCCGACGAAGCCCCCACACTTCAGTTGCACCGAACAAATCCGAGGGCTTGGTGGCTTGGTCTTCATCCTCGACGAAGCCTGAAGCCCTTGGCCATTGATCGACACCAGGAAGATCCTTGGCCATGATCGACGGCGACTGAAGTCCGACGAAGCCACTGAGCCGGCCGACGACGTACAACTGACTGAAGACTGCTGAAGCCCCGGACGAAACATTAAAGACCCGGACGACCCGACGAAGCCGCTGCTACCCCCTCTTCCCTCTGACCTAGCCCCCGACGAGGTCCAGATCTACGCCTTGTGGATGTTGAGGCGGCGGAGCTGCTGCTGCTGCCATTTTTCCAGGTGAGATCATTAGCTAGGGTTTTCATTCTAGATTGTTGCCGATCAGATCCAAGAGAAGAGGAAGATGGTCAACAGCGTTAGGAAAATGAGTGAGGAGGTTGTTAGGGCGATCGAGAAGGTTGGATCTTAGAGTGGAAGGACCTCGAAGCCCGTGGTGGTCAAGGATTGTGGCCAGCTTTAGATGTTTTTGAGTCTGAGGACGCTATTTAATGTTGGATTTAGGGTTTGGGCGTTTGAAATAAGGGTCGGTTGGGTTCTGAGTCTCTCTGTTTGATTTGGGTCATTGTTCTAGTGTTTGTTTTCATTTTCGTTTGGGATCTCTGGTAATATCTTATGGATTGCATTGGTTGGATCGATGACGAAGACTAGCAGAAATCCAATGGAGGAGATCATCAAGAAGTTGAATCCTGAGGAGATCTCAACATTGATGCAACTGATGAGGTTGTCGGCGGGAGAGGGCTCGACAAAGCCACCACCCAAGAAGGTGGATCTTCAACCTATCGATGTAAAGCTTGATGGACCCATGACATATCTGAGTTGGTCACACCGGGTGAGATATACCCTTGCCGGGAGGAGCCTGGAGGGATATCTGACTAGGGAGAAGACTGAGCCGGCAGAGGGCTCCGCAGGGAGAGATGAGTGGAAGTCCACTCATATGTTGTTGTATATCTGGCTTCTGAATTCGATAGTCCAGCAAATTCCTGCCACAGTGGATGGCCTTGGGAGGGTGCAGGCTGTCTGGGAGAAGCTGAGGAGGATCTACGATGGGGTGAGGAATAACCTGAGGGTATTCCAGATCGAGAAAGAGATTAGCACTACAGTCCAGAGAGAGGAATGTACAGGAGTACGCCACAGAGCTGGAGCGCTTGTGGCTCGATCACTATCACTTCTCGCCCCTAGCGAGCTGCAAAGACCCGGAGTGCAAGGAGCGTGAAGCCTCTTTGCAGAGGAGGACCATGTTATTTCTCCGAGGCTTGGCTCCAGTATATGAGCGGAGGACGGCATTGGTACTAACCCAGACGAAGATCCCACTACTGGAGGAGGCAGTCTCGGCCATGATACAGGAGGAGAGTTGTATCAGGCTTCAGGCTGGGACAGGTGGACTTACAGGGGAGAAGTATACACTGGTAGTCTCCAACCCAGGTAACACTGGATTCAAAGGGGAGACTAGACAGTGCTTCAACTGCGGAGAGGTTGGGCATCTGAGACAGATGTGCCCTAAGCCACCCAAGGAGTAGGGTAGACGTGGTCAGGCTGGAGGCCGGGGCCGTGGCCGTGGAGGCAGGCGAGGTAGAAGAGGAGGCCACCGGGCAAACTTGACAGTTGCAGAAAGGGAGGAAGAAGCTGAGATGATCTTCACTGATGAGGATCGGGCGCTCTTGGCAGCACTGAGGAGGAAGCAGAGAGCAGTAGGTGATGTGTCTGAGGGGGCATCTACTACTTTCTCTAAAGGAGACTTTGCCAATTACGCCCTTCGTGCACACCCAAACGAGGGAAGATCCACCGCCTGGATAATGGATTCTAGAGCATCCAGACATGTAACAAGCAATGTCAGTGAGTTCTCATCTTACACTCACTTGGCAGAAGCAGAGAGCATCCAGATCGCTAATAGTACAGCACAGGCTATGGTTGGTAAGGGCACTGTTAGTTGTATAGGTCTATAACTTTATCTAATGTTCTGCACACTTCTTCATTTCCTGTTAGCCTGTTATTCATTAGTGTGATTATACTCCAACTAAATTATATTGTTTCTTTTGACATTTCCAAGGTGATCTTCCAGGAGAGGGGACAGGGTGAAGACTTGGGACTGAGACATGGCGTAGCGGGCTATGGTACCTGGACCACGAAGGAATGGACTCAGTGCTGACATCTGTGGTTGAGAGGATGGGAATAGGAGGAGATAAAGTGTGTGCAGAAGATGAGTTGATGCTTTATCATCAATGAATGGGACATCCGTCATTCGGCATTTTGGGTAAAATGTATCCAACCCTGTTTGGAAAAGTAAATAAATAGAAGCTTCAGTGTGATGCTTGTGAGTTTAGGAAGCTTACTAGAAGCTCTTATGTTAGTTCGGGTAGTAGGAGTTCTTGTATGTTTGAAGTAATACACTCTGATGTATAGGGACCCTGCCTAGTAAATTTTATAAATGGATGCAAGTTTTTTGTTATATTTATTGACTGCTTCTCTAGAGTCACTTGGGTGTATCTTATAAAAACAAAAGTGATGTAGTTAGCTATTTCAAAGATTTTCATAATCACATCCAGACTCAGTATTGTGCAGTAGTAAAGGTGTTGAGGTCGGATAATGAGACAGAATACACTAACAGAATACTTGGGGAGTATCTATCAGCTCAGGGGATTCTACACTAGACTACATGCCTATACACACCAGCTCAGAATAACGTAGCAGAGAGGAAGAACAGACATCTCCTAGAAGTTGCTAGGAGTATGATGATGGCGATGAATGTCCAAAAGATATTGTGGGGACAAGCAGTCTTGACTGCGGCTCACTTAATCAACAGGATGCCTTCGAGTGTGTTGGAGTGGAAGTCTCCTCGTGAGACATTGAAGGGAGATTACGGGAGGCCCTACCATTGAAGGTATTTGGCTGTGTGTGCTTTGTGAAGGATAACAGATCATCGGTTGGGAAGCTAGCCCCTAGAGCTATGAAGTGTATATTCGTGGGATACAATGGCACCAAGAAAGGGTATGTCTGTTGGAGCCCTGTGGAGAAAAGGTTGTTTGTCAGCATGGATGTGCGGTTTCAGGAGCTCGAGCCATACTACACAGTGGGGGTTACTTCACCTTTTGGCGACTTGCCCGATACAGGAGGTATAAGGCAAGATGGGGAGAATGGTGAGAGCTCAAGGGAGTCAATCCCAATTTCGATTCCGTACTCAAAGGAGAAGGAGGATGAAGACGAAGGGGAGGAGCCTGAGACAAGGGGTGTTAGGCCTACAGCTCAGGGAGAGTTGCTTACATACAGTAGGAGGGGGAAGGAGCCAGAGGTGCCTACAGTGACAGTGTCAGTGCCTAGTCCCTCATCCAGCTTTGCTCTAACTCCTGAGACACCTACACCACCCTCCACGTCAGGTAATACCATCCCTAATCCTACCCCTCCCCACACCAATGTTAGTAAGGAGGACTACTCACAGTAATGCGGGAAATCCTCCTGAGAGATATGGTTGGGATCTAGCTCAATTTGTTTCCTATTCTCACATATCCCCTTTACATGGAGCATTCAATGCATCATAATATTCTGTTATTATACCTAACAACTGACAGGATGCTAAGAAGGACCCAAAGTGGAAGGCAACTATGCATGAGGAGCTGGGGGCTCTTGAGAAGAACCACACGTAGGAGTTAGCAACACTGCTAGCAGGGAAAAGAGCAATGGGATGCAAGTGGGTGTTTACTAAGAAGCAAAACCCAGAAGGGAAGGTTGAAGAATACAAGGCACGACTGGTGGCAAAAGGGTACAGCCAGACATACGGCATTAACTACGATGAGACTTTTGCACTAGTAGCGAAGATGAGTACTGTTCGGATGCTGATTTCTCTGGCAGCAAATGGTGGATGAGAACTACACCAACTGGATGTGAAGAATGTGTTTCTTCATGGAGACCTAGTGGAAGAGGTGTATATGGAGATTCCACCTGGATGTGACACATGGCAGACAATAGGTAAGGTCTGCATGCTGAAGAAGTCTATGTATGGGCTGAAGCAGTCCCCTTGAGCATGGTTTGATAGGTTCAGGAGAGCCATGGTTGGTATGGGATACAGACAGATCAATGCCGACCATACTGTATTCTTCAGAAGAAGTGGGGGTCACACCACTATGCTGACAATGTATGTGGATGACATGATCATCACAGGGGATGATGAGAAGGAGATTGCCCAGCTCAAAGTAAGATTGAGTAAAGAATTCGAAGTGAAGGATCTGGGTCAGCTTCGATACTTTCTTGGGATAGAGATAGCTCATGAACCTAAGGAGATTGTTCTCTCCCAGAGAAAGTATACACTGGATCTTCTTGCAGAGACATGGATGTTGGAGTGAAAGTCTGCTGCTACACCGATTGATCAGAGTTTCAGGCAGAGTACTAAGGCAGGAGAACCTGTTGATCATGAGAGATATCAGAGATTGGTGGCAGGCTTATCTACCTTAGTCACACACGTCTAGACATCTTATTTGCAGTAAGCGTGATGATCCGCTACATGCATGACCCGAGGAATGCTCATATGGATGCAGTATACCAAATACTAAGGTATCTGAAGGGTGCCTGTAGGCTGTCTAAAAATTACAACAGATAGCCAATCCCCATTAAACACCGATGATGGAAGTTACAATCTGATGACTTCCAGAAGGCTATAATTTGAAGACTTTCACATAGATCGATGAAGGTTACAATGTGACGATCTTCAGAACAACTGATGAAAGCTCTAATCAACAGCCTTCACAATCAACATCGGGAATTACAATCTGACGACTCACATATTTTTAAGGAGCCAAGATGAATATTACAAGATGACGGTCTTTACAACGCTCTACAGAAGAAGTTATAAGTCATTAAGCTCCTTCTAAAATGCGGAATTCACCTTCGCGTTTCAGTTCTTGAAACGTAAGCGACCCCCGCGTTTCTAACCTTCAGCAAACGAAACGCAGGCGACCCCCGCGTTTCCAATCTTCAAACTCCAAAACGCGGGCGGCCCTCGCGTTTTTCAACATCCAGCGGGTACCCAACTCCGCATCTCCAGTTTAAAACGCGGAGTTAGGGTCCTGAACGCTAAACTAGGCGTTGTTTGACTCATTCAACATGAGCTGAACGGTTCCAAAACCATTTCCCACGATTTGGGGGCGGTTACACCCCACTTAGGAGCGATTTAAGGGGTAGTTACACCCCTTAATCCTCTATAAATAACTAAAAATCAATTCAGTTCAAGAGGGGAGAGCGGAGGGGATTTGGCTCTCGGTTTTGGTTGGCTTTTCAGATCTAGAGGGCAGCAAAGGGCATCTCCAATTCATCTTCTCTTCCGACAGCAAAGAAGAAGTCTCTCGAGCAGATCATCGTGGAGCTTTCATACCTGGCTTGTCAAACCGATTTTCGGTTAAATCAACTCTTTTTCAAGAGTTTAAACTTGATCTGAGTTATCAACTCGTCCAGAGTTTCAAACTTGTCACGCAAGTTCTCCACAATGTTAAATCGTGAGGAGGAGATATCGTTCCAGTGAATCAAGATGTTCGGATCGTCAACGGAGAGCAAACTCGACGCAAGCATTCGAGGGAGGCACTCCATCACCACCGTGAAGAACCCATAATTAAATAAAGGGGAGAATTCAGATTAATTCTCCTCTATTTTGTAATCAAAAATCCAAATTGTAATTAAGATCGAGAAAATAAAAGTCAATTTTCTTTTATTCTTTTTACTACAAATTTTCCACCAAACAAAAGATGGCGACTCCGCTGGGGACGAGCTTCACCGATGAAGAAGTGGTGGCGCAGTCCGACGTTAATCTCGCTAGAACGACCGTTGAAATTCTGATTTTCGAGTGTGATCAAGACAAGTATGAGGAGTTACTCTCCTTCGGATCCCTTAGCCCCAAGGCTATGCGCAAGATCTGCAAAGTCTTCAAGGAGACTAAAGCTCCAATTGGTGCTCCTATGTCGAATGAAGCCCTCTCCTTTAGCCAAGATTGCTCGAACAGCCCCTCCTCCGAAGGAGTGGGCTCAGCTTATGCCAAACGCAGTCTTCAGTGGCGTGTTGTACAATCAAAACGCAACCTTCAGAGGCGCGTTCCAACATTTAAACGCAGATCTCAAAACAACGTTAATCTGGCTTAACGCAACTCTCAGGAGTGCATCCCAGAACCAAAACGCAACTCTCAGGAGTGCGTTCCAACATCTAAACGCAGACCTCAAAACTGCGTTGATCTTGCTGAACGTAACTCTCAGGAGTGTGTCCCAGAACCAAAACGTAACTCTCAGGACTGCGTTACACAAACTGAAATCAACTCTCAGGAGTGTGTTTCAGAATCAAAATGTAGATTTCAATACTACATTTTATCAGCAAAACACAGACCTGTCCAAGCAAAATACCGAATACTCTGCGTAGCGCGACTAGATTAAGGGGCGGATATAAGAAGTTCATGGATTCAAGGCATCTAAACCAGATTCATGTTCACCAAGAGCCAGTCGTGTCCAATCATGGACTGGGGGTTTTAATTCAAACCTCACGATCAGTGAGTAATTCTTCTCGAGTCTTTACAACAGACTTGAGAGAGTTCATATCGAGAGAAAGACCGATGCAACGAGTCATTCGTTGATTCCAATGTGAACGGCTGATTCCTATGGTCCTCTCGGGATGTCAATGCTGCTCATATGCGGCCAAACTATTGGTGTTCGACCAATTAACGAACGTTGTTTTTCCCAACCAACAACGACGTTCGTACATGAAGAAGTCTCCAAAGACCGAGTATCCTAGAGTCACTATCAATGTGATCGGCAGAGGGAAAGCCTTAGGTTTTAGTTCCGATGACTTTGAGACAAGTCGTTCACCGACCGTCAGAGAAATCGCTAACGAGTTTGAAGGAATCTACCAACTCACTCGGACGCAAACAGGAACCATTCCCTCTGTCAACTATCGGAGGCTAGCCAGAGAAACTAATTCCGATGACGAACACTCAGCCATTGCAGAGTTCTAATCATCAAGCTCTTTTGTTGGGTATGAGAGCTTCGCCCACATGGCAGAACATTCTGAAGATCTTTCAAAGAGGGTTGATGAGCAGGAGGCCATGCTCAAATCACAGCAGAAGACCCTCGATGGCAGGAGGCCATGCTCAAATCACAGCAGAAGACCCTCGATGAACTCCTGGTCCTGTTGACTCAAATCGTCACAGACAAGGGTAAATCTCAGAAGACAGATTCGCCACCTAGGCAAGAATCTTCCCGGAGAGGAAAAGAGTCTTCATCCCAACTTCACACAAGCAAAGGGAAGGAAAAAGTGGTTGATGACGTTGCTTCTGACCAAGAAGCCCACAATCGGGAATCTTCCTCTGATGAAGGAAGAGAGACTAAGAACGAGCATAATCTCTAATCTGCCAAAATGAAAGAATTGGAAGCCCGCCTCAATGTCATTGCTAACAGAAGCGAGCTCCAAGACGAGGGAGTTGTCAGGCCCTATCCTACCGAATGGGATGTAGCCCCTTATCCTCCAAAGTTTGAGGTCCCGACACTACAAACTTTTGACGGCACGGGCACACCAAACCAACATATCTATCATTTCAAGTCACAGATTGGGAATGTGATGTCAAATGATGCTATATTGGCTCGATTGTTCATTGGCACCCTCAAGGGAGTTACCTTTGAATGGTTCAGGAAACTGCCTAACGGATGTATCCAAAAGTGGGCAGATTTAGAGAGACTCTTACTATCAAGATTCTTTGAAGATGATACATAAATCTCCATCCATACCCTTCTTGCCACTAAGCAGAAGAAGAGGGAGTCCGTCAAAGTCTTCGTTAAAAGGTTTCAAAACATGGCTCTGCGATGTCCGACAGGTATGACACAGTCTACACTGGTGAAGACCTATCGACAAAACTTGCAGACTGACCTTCTATCACAAATGAGGGTTACAGAATGTCGTTCTTGTAGATTTTTTAATATCTCAAGCCGAACAGACTCAAAAGATTATTGCCATGATCAAAGCTGAAAAACAAAGTAAGTAGGATCAACCTGAGCAATCGGACCAAGCCCAATCTTCTCAGTCAGAAGGGGAAGACACTACGACCACTGAAGCCAATCCTCTTTAGTAGGATGGTGGGTCCAACACCCGCCAACAACTATCACGTTAATAGTTACCTCTGATAGTCAAACTCGTTAGATAGTGGCCCACTAGGCGATGTGCCATGTCTACCTATTTCCCGCCCTGTACTTGTTCAAAACAGGGGGTTGGTTTATTAGTAGTTCATTGGATTACGAGTAATAAATTTTTTGAGTTGTCATGTTCAATAGAATACCTCTGTCAACCACAAAATCCGTCAAAACTATCACGTTAATGATCACCTCTGATAGTCCTTTCCCTTCAAATTCTCCTGCCAATTCTCTTCAATAGGATAGCAGGTCCACAAAACTATCACGTTAACGTCTACCTCGATAGTCCATCAATCTGCCAATCCTTTTTAATAGAATGGCGGGTCCACAAAGCTATCACGTTAATAGTTACCTTAGATAGCCAAATTCTTCGGATAGAAGACTGCCGTGTGACGTGCCTCTATTCTAATCATAGTCGTTATACTCCAACGTTATTGAACGACTTGATGGATAGTGACCCACAAGGCAATATGCCCTGTCTACCTCTTTTTTTCCCCTGCTAAGTCTTAATGAAGACTGGGGGTTGGTTAATTGGAATCTATTGGATTAAGAGTAACAAATCTTTCACATCGTCGAGTGAACATTACACTTCTGACGATCATCACCCCCACAGAGTATGAATGCAGCTTGCATCACTCCCAATTTGTCACGTTAACAATACATTTCTGACAATCAACTTATCAATCCTTATCAATAGGATGATAGGTCCTCAAAATTGCTCAAATCGTAATCTTCTCCAGCAAGACACTAAGTCTTCAAAATCTTATTCAAATCACAAGTATCAAAATTCATCGCTTCTGGTGACAAACTCACCTAGCAAGTTTCCCCAGCGATACGCTAATTCCTAAAATCTTGTGCAAGTCACAAGAACACAAATCCTGTCATGTTAACACCACACCTCTAACAAATAAACTTATCAATCATCTTCAATAGGATGATAAGTCCTCAAAGTTGCTCCAATCACAACACAAATTCCCGTTATGTTAATATCACACCTCTGATAAAATCAACTTATTGACTCTCTCTAATAGAGCGATAGGTCCTCAAAGTTGCTCCGATTGCAACAAATTCATGTCACGTTAATACCACACCTCTGAGAAAATCAACTTATCTATCCTCTCCAATAGGATGATAAGTCCTCAAAGTTGCTCCAATCGCAACACAAATTCTTGTCATGTTAACATCACACCTCTGACAAATCAACTTATCAATCCTCTCCATTAGGATGATAAATCCTCAAAGTTACTCCAATCGCAACACAAATTCCTGTCACATTAAGACCACACCTCTGACAAATCAACTTATCAATCTTCTTCAATAGGATGATAAGTCCTCAAAGTTGCTCTAATCGCAACACAAATTCCTGTCACGTTAACACCACACCTCTGACAAATCAACTTATCAATCCTCTCCATTAGGATGATAAATCCTCAAAGTTACTCCAATCGCAACACAAATTCCTGTCACATTAAGACCACACCTCTGACAAATCAACTTATCAATCTTCTTCAATAGGATGATAAGTCCTCAAAGTTGCTCTAATCGCAACACAAATTCCTGTCACGTTAACACCACACCTCTGACAAATCAACTTATCAATCCTCTTCAATAGGATGATAAGTCCTCAAAGTTGACTTATCAATCCTCTTCAATAGGATGATAAGTCCTCAAAGTTGCTCCAATCGCAACACAAATTCCTATCACGTTAACACCACACCTCTGACAAATAAAGTTATCAATCCTCTTCAATAGGATGATAAGTCCTCAAAGTTGCTCCAATCGCAACACAAATTCTTGTCACGTTAACACCATACCTCTGACAAATCAACTTATAAATCCTCTTCAATAGGATGATAAGTCCTCAAAGTTGCTCCAATCGCAACACAAATCCCTATCACGTTAACACCACACCTCTGACAAATCAACTTATCAATCATCTTCAATAGGATGATAAGTCCTCAAAGTTGCTCCAATCGTAATACAAATTCCTGTCACGTTAACACCAAACCTCTGACAATTAACTTATCGACTCTCATCAATAAAGCGATAGGTCCTCAAGCTTGCTCCTATCGTAACAAATCCTTGTCACGTTAATCCCACACCTCTATTAAAATCCACTTATTGACTCTCCCCAATAGAGCGATAGGTCTACAAAATTGCCTTGATCGTAATATTCAATCTTGTCACGTTAATATCACACCCCTGACAAAATTAACTTATCGACTCTCCTCAATAGAGCGATAGGTCCACATACCCGTCATGTTAATATCACACCTCTAATGACCAAATTAACTTATCGACTCCTTTCAATAGAGCGATAGGCCCATAAAATACTGTTAGGTTAATATCACACTTCTAACAGTCAAACCCTCTCCAGTGAACTTGTTAATCCCTTTTCAACAAGAATAGCAAGTTTTTATCATAAAATCCCCAGTGGATTAAAGATTTTCTGGAATTATCCTAGTGATAATAAAGAAAATTTCTGAATTTCACTCTAAGTGAAAATTCATGCCAAGTTAATACTACACCTCTAGCGCTTCTAACTTTCTTTCAGTGTTTCAAGTAACACAGGAAGAAACAGTGACAAAGTCTACGTATTCAATATCGTAGCCAGTGATTATCATTAAATTAATAATATCTGAATCCATACCTTGCATGTATGGGGAATTTTATCCTGAATCCTAAGTAGGGATAAGTCAACGCCTAATACGCGTTTCCGATTAGTCTTTGACCGTAAGAAGGACAAAAACCCACGTATTCAACATCGTGGCAGGTTGTTATTAATAACGCCAAAATCCATGCCTTACACGTATGGAGGACTTTATCTCGATCCCTAAATAGTGATAAGTCTGCATCTAAAACATACTGCCGGGTGATTCATTCCCGCAATAATGGCGAAGTCTACGTATTCAACATCGTAGCACCAAGATCCATGCCTTACACGCATGGGGGACTTTATCTCGATCCCTAATTAGAGATAAATTTGCATCTAACACATGTTGCCGGGTAGCGCATTCCAGTGAAAATAGCAAAGCCCACGTATTCAACATTGTGGCAGGTCATTATTAATAACGCTAAAATCCATGCCTTACACGCATGGGGGGAATTTATCTCGATCTCTAATTAGAGATAAGTCTACATCTAACACATGCTGTCGGGTAGCGTATTCCCGTGAAAATAGCAAAGCCAACGTATTCAACATCATGGCAGATCGTTATTAATAACGCTAAAATCCATGCCTTACACGTATGGGGGACTTTATCTCGATCCCTAATTAGAGATAAGTCTACACCTAACACGTGTTACCGGTTAGTCTTTTCGCGTGAAAATGACAAAGTCTATGTATTCAAAATCATAGCATCAAGTTTAAGAGGGTTCATTCTCTTAGCACAACATTACATGTGAAACGGATTCAAATAATTCACATGCTAGCCCGACTCAAACGGTAGTCGGTAAAGGCTTATCAAATCCATTGATGGCTGAGGGTTTGTCAAAAATCCTATGCATGTTAACAGGCTCATCAGCTTAATGGATGTGAGTCGAGACTTGAAACAGATGAGCTAAAGACAAGTCTTAAAGACTTAGTCAAAAAATGCATGAGAGCCACATCCGCGTCTCAAGTTGAAACGCCAAGGTCAGACCTGCGTTGCAAATACCAAAACGCCAAGGTCACACTCGTGTTCCAAATTCAAAATGCAAGAGTGAGACCCGCGCCTCAAGTTCAAAACGCAGGGGTCCACCTCCGCATTCCAGAAGCAGGATTATGACGCATACCTTCACACAGGTCCTGCGTGGCAAATCCCTTCAATCAAGATGCTTTTGAAGCGAGTACAGAGAACGACTCCTTTACGATAAGGAATCAACAGCTCCAAGATCAGAGTTGAGATCCAAAGTATTCCGAAAATTCGTCACAGTCAACCGCGAACTTTCAAAAACTTTGGAGGGGGTTCTGTAGGCTGTCTAAAAATCACAACAGATAGTCAATCCTCATTAAACACCGATGATAAAAGTTACAATCTGACGACTTCCAGGAGGCTATAATTTGAAGACTTTCACATAGATCGATAAATGTTACAATCTGACGACCTTCACAACAACTGATGAAAGCTTTAATCAACAGCCTTCACAATCAACATCGGTAGTTATAATCTGACGACTCTCATATTTTCAAGGATCCAAGATGAAGATTACAAGATGACGGTCTTTGCAACGCTCTACAAAAGAAGTTATAAGTCATTAAGCTCCGTCTAAAACGCGAAATTCACCTTCGCATTTCAGTTCTCGAAACGTAGGCAACCCTCTCGTTTCTAACCTTCAGCAAACGAAACCCAAGCGACCCCCGCGTTTCCAACCTTCAGACTCCAAAACACGGGCGATCCTCGCATTTTTCAACACCCAGCAGGTACCCAACTCCGTGTCTCCAGTCTTAAACGCGGAGTTAGGGTCCTGAACGCCAAACTGGGCTTTGTTTAACTCATTCAACATGAGCTGAACGGTTTCAAAACCGTTTCCCATGATTTGGGGGCGGTTACACCCCACTTAGGGGCGATTTAAGGGGTAGTTACACCCCTTAATCCTCTATAAATAACTAAAAATCAATTCAGTTCAAGAGGGGAGAGCGGAGGGGATTTGGCTCTCGGTTTTGGTTGGATTTTCAGATCTAGAGGGCAACAAAGGGCATCTCCAATTCATCTTCTCTTTCGGCAGCAAAGAAGAAGTCTCTCGAGCAGATCATCGTGGAGCTTTCATACCTGGCTTGTCAAACCGATTTTCGGTTAAATCAACTCTTTTTCAAGAGTTTAAACTCGATCTGAGTTATCAACTCGTCCAGAGTTTCAAACTTGCCACACAAGTTCTCCACAGCGTTAAATTGTGAGGAGGAGATACTGTTCCAGTGAATCAAGACGTTCGGATCGTCAACGGAGAGTAAACTCGACGCAAGAATTCGAGGGAGGCACTCCATCGCCACCATGAAGAACCCAAAATTAAATAAAGGGAAAAATTCAGATCAATTCTCTTCTCTTTTGTAATCGGAAATCCAAATTGTAATTAAGATCGAGAAAATTCAAGTTAATTTTTTTCATTCTTTTTACTACAAATTTTCCACCAAACAATGCTCCTGGCAAAGGACTAAGATTCAGGAGGAGTGGCCATGTGAACATTGAGGGCCACTGTAACTCAGATTGGGCTTGCTACGGAGATGATCGGAGGTCTACCTCAAGGTATTGCATATTTGTAGGAGGCAACTTAGTCTCTTGGAAAAGTAAGAAGCAATCTGTGGTGGTGATATCAACAGCTGAAGTAGAGTACAGAGCCATGGCCTTGGGGGTTGCGGAGTTGATGTGGCTGAAGAACATGCTGGTGGAACTGAACCTTGACCAAGGGGCCAAGATGAGCTTGTGGTGCGACAACAAGTCAGCTATCAGCATCACCAACAACCCAGTTCAGCTTGACAGAACTAAGCACATTGAGATTGATAGATTCTTCTTCAAGGAGAAGCTGAACAGTAGGCTACTGGAGTTAGGCCATGTTCCAACTAAGGAGTAGGCTGCAGACTGTTTGACTAAAGGGCTTAGCTCAGTAGATCTAACTAGAGGGTGTGACAAGATGGGCTTAATAGATATCTTTCGCCCATCTTGAGAAGGAGTGTTGAAAAGGTAATATAATTAAGGAATATTAGAGGGGTTTTGTGTAAATGTGTGTGTGAGGTGTAAGGCTATATAAGCCAAGCCATTCTATCAGTGAATAAAATCTTTTGAGCCCTATCCTTTCAATAAACTTAATTAACTAGAAGTGGAAATTTTACTAGATTTGATTGCTTTGGATGGGATCTGATCCAGTATCCAAAAGAAGTTCAATGATTTATACCATATATGATTGGTTTATATACCATAATGTGTTTTCTTACATAAGATAAGACTATAACTTTAATACATACAATGATTGGGAGTCTCATGTACAACATGTAGGTATGGTAGAAGTCTACTAATCCTTCTATGTTCATAGGCAAGGAGTTAAGAAAGGAGGGTTAAGGAAAAGAATTAATTAGTTAAATCATAATGAGAGGATAAAAAACGAAAGAGAAAATAATGCTTTTGGATCTTAATTTTATAAAGGAAACGTGACAAAGCCTCAAGACTAAGTCAATGATTGCCGTACCTCCTAAAGTAAGAAAGAAATATAATTAAATCTCATTATGCGGTGTCAACTCATCAAGCATTCACAAAAAAAAAAAACAAACTCTTCATTCCACCCCTGATTATAACCCCCTGTCAAACAGCCCTTTTTATTAGAGTTTGTGCGGGTGAAAGTGATTCTCTTTTTCCCTTTTTTGTTGAGGATAGCAGCCAACACGATGGGGGTTCTTTGCAATATTTTAGGGTTAATTGTAATTTTTGAAACTTTTTGAGAGTTTTTAAAAAATACTTGGGGGTTATTTGCAATTTGTAAAACGTTTTAGGCATTTGTGCAAATTCTAGAGGTTATTTACAATTTAAAAAACTTTTAGGTGTTTCGTTGTAATTTTTGACACTTTCAGCAAGCTCATTGGATGTTAAATTTATGGGTAAGTTGTTAATTATACAAGTTAGCTGTTAAGTTTGAAAATTATTTGTTAAGTTTAGTAGTTAGTTTGTTTAACATTTAGTTGTTAAGATGAATACTTAGTGGTAAACTTTAATAGTTCGTTATTAAGATTAATAGTTAGCTGTTATGTTTATATTTTATATCCTAAGTTTCTTGATTTTTTTGTTAGTAGTTACTAGTTAGTCGTTTGCAAACACTTTATTGTCTATGTTTTAGGGGTGCATTCGGTCCGGATACGGCTCGGATATGATGCTTACCATATTCATATCCACTTACCCATCTCGGATACGGATACGGATACGGATATACCTCGGTAAGAAAAACTTATAACCATATCCGCTAAAATCGGATACGGTTACGGATATACATGCGGATATATAAGCGGATATGCATGCGGATACAAAACAGATATGAGAAAACTAGATAGTATTGAGAAAAACATAGTTCATGTGATACAAAAAAGTTCGTTAATATGTCCATTATAACTAAATAGTTAAGATTAGTCATCTTGATCATCAAAATTAACCACAAATCCATAATCTAAGAATCGAAACTATCGTAAGAGTATGACTAATATGTATTCGGATATTTCGGATACGGATACGGATATTTCACTACAAAACCATATCCGTAACCATATCCTATCGGTTATAGATTTGAGTAACCATATTCGTATCCTAACGGATACGGTTACGGATATTTCATCGGATACGGATACGGTTTAGCACCCCTACTATGTTTAGCATGAATGAAAAACTTTTAATGTTATCATGTAATATTTTCTCTGCAATATGTGACTTAAACCATTAACTTTAACCACTAATTGAAACTTGATCATAACTATTAATACTTAAATGTAACATATAACTCATAAATTGAACAAACCAATCCTTAACAGATAACATTAATAATTGATACTTAAATCTAATAACTAACTCTTAAGTTTAACAACTAATTTGTAAGTTTACAACTGACGGACAATATTAGTAACCAATACTTAAATCTAACAATTATAACTTTTAAAATTAACAGCTAATCTTTAAATTTGATAATTAACTCACAACGTTAACAACCATACTTTGACACCGAATTAATTCTTTAAATTTAAATGCAAAAATACATCAGAATATTCTCTGTTATAATTGTGATTAAATCTTAAGATACTTAACTATTTTTAAGAACACTTTGATGTGATTGTGATTAACTTGGGTTTAAAATAGTTATTTATTTTGTTTGAAATTATAATATAACATTTTATCTGCATTATATTATACAATTCTAAAATGTAACTCAGAAGTATGGAAACTAGTCCGTAAGGTTAACAAATGACATGACACATAACTTGAACAATTACCTCATAAGTGTACAATCCATTAACTACCATTACACTGTTCTGGTGCTGTCAAGATTTTCCTTTACAAAATTGGATAATAGTTTCTATTAAATAGAAATTATTAAATTAATCTTAATTCTTATATATTTATTTAAGATCTTAGCACTACCTATGCTTGAACCTCCCTACGTAGTGTTGCTAATATGTATAAATACGACAAGTATTAAGCCCATGTTTGCATAGATTATTTTCATTTCTTTGGTTTATATATACGTTGATTTATATGCCCTTTGAATATATTATGTTACCCTAGTGTAATGAGAGAGATGATTGATTATATTTCTTTATAGACTATAATTTACATATTATCTATTAACAAAGACATTAAATGCTTATTAAAGAAGAGACAATGACTATCTCTTTTGCTATATTATGACTTATGAGAAGAAGATAATAGAGTTTTTTTATCAGTTAAAGTATATAGTTTGAGTGGTATGATTTTTTTAGATAAATTACAATCTTAAATTTAAATTTCAACATTAAATAACTTAACCATCAATGTTCTTTACAAAGCTAAACAAAAATTTACAATATGAAAAAAAGAAATTTCAATGTCTCAAGATTTTAATCAATGCTCATGTTTACTTTGTCCGAGATTGGGACATGAATGAGATGATGACTTTCCTAATCCCCAAAATAGATAATAGGACGTTCCACCAAGCCCTATTATTATGAGGACTTCCCATGATCACTATACTCTCCAGCCTTATGCATTCCTCAGACTAATGATATAATATACTTTTGGATCCTGCTTGTAAAGTTTTGAGGGTTGCTTGTTATTTTGAAACTTTTAAGGAGTGGTTGTTGAGTTTTCAAGGGGCAGGTTTATAAAACATTCATGTGGTTATTTATAATTAATTAATCTTTTAGGGGCATTTTATAAAATTTTCAGGGGTGTTGTAATTTTGGAAACTTTCAAGAAGTTACTTTTAAATTTTTAAGGAGTTGTTCATATTATTTTAAAATTTTTAGCATAGTATTTATTACTTTAGCAACTTTCCAAGGGCTAGTTGTAAAATTTTCAAATGTCTATTTGTGAAAAATTTAAGGAAGTATTTTTAAATTTTAAAATATATATCTGAGGTACTAGTTGTAAAATTTTAAGGGGTTTATTTGTAAAATTATAGTGGGCTATTTATACTTTTTGAACTTTAAAAAGAGCTGCTCAAAATTTTTGGATTTTGTAGGAATTATTTGTAATATATGGATTTTAAAGGGGACATTTTATAATTTTTTATTTTGTGGTATTATTTATAATTCTAAAAATTTTAGGGTTTTATTTACAAATTCAAATCTTAAGGGACTGTTTGCAACTGTCATGAGGCTATTTGTAATTTTCATACTTTTCTTGTGGTTGTTTGCAATTTTTAAAACTTTTAAGGGAACATTTATAAAATCTTTAGGTAGTTATTTGTAATATTTTAAAATTTTCAGTAGAGTGTTTGATATTTCATAGGTTTATTTATAAAAGTTTTAAAAAGTTTGTAAAATTTTTGAGAGTGTATTTGTAATTTTTAAAACTTTCAAGAGGTTGGTTGTATAATTTTCAAGAGTTAGTTTGTAAAATTTTAGGTGGGTTATTTATAATTTTTAAAATTTTTATAAAATTTCTTAATTTTTAAATTTTAGGTGTTTATTTGTAAATTTTTAATCTTAAGTGCTGTTTCCAAAATTTTAATTTCTTAGGGGCCTGTTTGGAGTTTTAGATTTATCAGGAGGCTATTTCTAATTTTTAGATCACAAGGGATTGTTTACAATTTTTGGATTTTTATGGTTTGTTTTAAAATTTTGATTTTGATGGGGTTAGTTGATAATTTTTTAATATTGAAAAACTAGGATTTGATTAATAGAAATTTTAAATTATGAATAGTTTTAATTTCATAAGAGTTTTTAGTAAAAGAGGATTAAAGAGGAGGATTTTGATTATTAGAATTTTTGCATTTATTAAACGCGTTAATTTGATTAGGTTTTCTAGGTGAAGATAGCTTTGGATGTCAGTATGTCAATGTCTAATTGCTAAATATCATAAAAACCTTCTTAATTTTTGATGTTTATAAAAAAAACCCCTCAAGTTTCAAAATATGAAAAAACACCCTTAAATTTAGGGGTTATCACAAAATCCCTTTTAACTTTGACATTTAATCTGAAAACCCCCTACTTCTGATAATATCTGAAAGTTAAAGGGGGTGTTGTGATAATCTCTATATTTAAGGGTTTTGTTGATATTTTGAAAGTTAAAGGGGGTTTTCTGATAATCATCCAAAGTTAAGGGTGGTTTTGTAATTTTTACCCAATTTATGATAGGATACATGGATATATGATATTTTTTGACACATATCATGTTTTGAGCCTTTAGGAATCAATTTATATATAAGTGATAGAATTATGAAGTTTTTTTAATTATGGTTAATTATAATTTAATTAGTTTTCTTAAATGATTTGATTTTAGTATTTTCTAATATGATTATGAGATTTTTTTAAAATTATTGATAGTTGTAAATTGATTAGGATTATCAAATATTTTATTATTAGATATTTTTAATTATGGATAAACTTAATTTGATGAGGATTCTTGATTAGATGAAGATAAAATTTGGTTCTCAGGTATCATCTTCTGATAAGATTGAAGAATACATAAATATTGTCTAATATAATACATATATTGTATTTATATTACACATTAGATTTTTGTGTTAGTTTTTACGAAACATCCAATTTCTGCGCATATTCTTTCTTTAGGGGATCTGGTGTGGACCCGCAGGTAGCCTTGTCCGACGAGTCCTGCATTGTAAATAATCCAACATAAGTCAGTCAAAGCCCATTTGAATATTGAGTGCTCAAGTCTAAGCCCAAATTCTTTTTTTTTTTTTTGGTAAATGAAAGATTTTATTCACAAACCAAAAACTGTAAAGTTAAGTACATCAAATTACACAGATTTTCATGGGATCTGGTAACTGTAAAAACAAAACAAGAAAGCAAAAGTATAAAACATTTGTAAAAAGCTCTACAGGGAGAGGAAACACTCCCTGTCTTCGTTCGGCATTAGAGGATTGTTGAGGATGACAGAGTATATGCCAATTTTTATGTCTCTAACTATCTGCTCTGGAGCTCTCTTCTTTTGGTTGAAGATCCTATTGTTTCGTTCTTTCCAGATGTTATATACCACTGCTGCCAGCGCCATTCTCTTCACTTTCAATTTGAAGCCTCTCCCTCTTAATCTATTGCAATACCAATCAAGAAGCATCCTCCAGTTACATGTCCTCCACTTGAACTTGAGCCAACTCATTACCTCATTCCAAACTGTCATAGAGAAATGACAATCAAAAAACAGATGCGAATGGCTTTCAGCATCTCTTTCACACAGGGAACAAAGATTTGATTGAATGATCCCTCTTCTGATCAATCTATCCATTGTGAGTAGCCTGTTTTGAATAGTTAGCCACAAAATAAAAGAGTGTTTAGGAAGATTAAAAACCTCCCAGACAGTATCCGACCAAGGAACACTGATGTTTACTGGGGATAAAAGCTATTGTTAACCCAAGTGTGATTCGAGGCCAACTTGAGCTAAAACCCTACCCAAGTTACAAATGCGCGTAAATGGTCAATTAAAAACCCTCGTCATATTAGTTTATTCTTGCCGTCATCTTCCCTTTTCTTTTCGGAAGGGCTGTTTGGTTCCCCCAAAATTTTTAGAAAATAACTGAAAAAGAAAGAAAATAGAGAAAAAGATATAACTTATTGCAAGTTTTTCATAATATTTTCTTTTTCTTTATTTGGTTTACACCTTAAAACCAAAAAAAAAAAATTGATGATGTGCCAAATTCTTATTGGTAGATGTGACCCACATTTTAAGACACTCATTTTATGATTTTTGTTGAGGAAATTGGGGGAAAACTTGTTTGATGTTTTCCTCATCTCTTTCCTTTTTCTTTGATTTTTAGGGAAACAACCAAATCAAATAGGCCCTCCTTCTATTCATGCAGAAAGAAGAGAGAAAGAGAGATATTGAGATAGAGAGAGAGAGAGAGAAAGATGAGCGAGAGAAAAGATGAAGACATTTTGGAGGAGTCTCTTTAGTATCCACTTGTTTCATGATATGGCTATGGAGAAGAACCCCAATAAACATGGTGGAAAAGATGGATATTTGCTCATTTAGAATCGTATTGCACATCTACATCAGTAGATCTCAATGTAAGTACTACTTGCTCTTCATTTACCTTTGATTTTGGAATCCTTTATGTGCATTATATATAAATCACGATTTATTTTATTCATCTTGATGATTAAAAGATTAGAAATTCATGAAAATTATTAAGGTGTTAATAGTTGATGTTTTTCTAGATGATTAAAGAATGATAATATCAGATCAAATAGTTAATTTAATCCCTTATGAACACGCTAGAATCGAATAAATCGTCACAACATGCATGAAAGATGCATGAAACCCTAGTTTCTTGTAGTCATGCCCTTTTAGACTTCGTAACGTGGTTTAAGAAGTTCCAAATAGTCCCTCTAAACATACTTGAAGATGTATGAGAAGATTGGAGGCAAAACCATAAAGAGACAACATCACAACAGATCGGAACGTGCAAAATAAGCAGCGGCGGTGCAGCCTTCTGAATGATGGAGCAGCCATCTGAATGATGCGTGCAGTCGCCTGGATGATGGTGCATCTGTATTGGATGATGGTATAACCACCAAGATGATGGGTGCGGCCGCCTAAACAACGGACCAACGGTCAGGCTTGGGGTTCAACAGAAACTAGTTTTTGTAATTTTTAGCCGATGCACCTGATCTTTTGATCTAGAGGCCTGGTAGGAATTTCAACCATCTAGTAGAGAAACCCAACCACTTGATAACGTGCACAAACTCATGGACATATGTTTTTAGAGTCGTTGGACTTCGTAACTTTCACATACCTTGTTATAGCATTTGAGATTTTAATTACATATTTATATTACTTAATGGAATGTGTTACATTATAATTAGGGTATTTTTGCTGCTCACATTCCAAATGGGATAATAAATACATAAGCGATCATTCGTCTGAGTCATCTTATGACTTACCCTTGTCTCCAAAATGTGTACGTAGTGAGCTATTAGGAGTTGTTAATTATTCAAGACCCTTATTATTGAGTTTTTTATTTATCATAATGGTGTGTAAACACTCTATTCAAAATATTTGAGTGTTGAATTTGTATTTGAGCTTACCATATTAATTTAATTCGATATAATTTTTGAGCTATGTTTAACCAAATGAGATGGATTATTGTTTAAACTGAAAATAGAATTCTCCTATTCTCCATAACCGTTTTGACATATGTTGGATGTTTTTTTGGTCTTAAATTGTCTTAATTGCTTGAGTATTCATTCAACAACTGGACTTAAGTTATTGTATGATTAATATTTCAAAAGTGTCCACTTATATTCGGAGAGCCTCGACATTTAAGAAATAATGAGAATTTGTAATATTTTTACAAGTAATGTACTCGAAGGAGTATTTAATTATTTGGCCGTGTAGGAGTAGTCATTTGTGATAGCTACACTAAACTTTGGAGTATTATGCCAATCAAATAACTCAGTACAATGATATAAATTAACCAATATACTTGTAGATGATTTAAATGTATAACTATCATTACAAGATGAATGATGCTGAAAGTTGATGTTGATAGGATTTTTCTTGTTAACCCTTTGTACATATAAACAAATGTATAAACAGATATAGTAACCTACTCCTAGACAGTGAGTTATTTGATCTCCTTGGTTAGGAATTATGTACGTATACATTGGACAGTTAGCTACCAAATGTGATATCGATGATGGATATGATGTCTAACTAGTCGTATGATCAGTGCTTCGGAGGATTTGGATTTAATGCATAATATTACATGTACAAAGAAAGTAATTTGAATAACCACGGGCACGGTGAATAAGTAATGAGGCAAGTTGTGTCTTAAGGTTGGTTGGCCAAATGACTCCGAGATAATTAACTATTATGTGATTATGATTGTGTTTATGTTTAAACACTTTAAACGGTTAGGTTTAGCCCTTGCATATCCAAATAATAACATAATTAAAGATCAATTTAAATTGATATTGTTCAGTACAATTATGGTTTGAATTTGTAATTTTGCTTCATGTTTACTACGATGATGTGATAGTATAATGATGTTGTGGTAGAGTAAATGACATCTTCTGGTTAGTTTATACATTGATATTTATTTACACATTACTTTTACTTGTGATTTGTTATATCTTTTTGTATAAGTTGTGCTAGTATGATTAGGATTTGAGTAGACATACTTAGCAGTGACATTATATTTATGAAGGTGTGATATTACCCTTATTAGTCCATTACATATTTTATAGTCTACATTCCTATTTATATTGCTATCTTTTATCATATCTTATTGCTCTATGATTTAGTTTGTGTAAAATTAACTATTTGCTTATCAATATCTCTTTCAGCTTATCAATCCTTTGATTTATTTGTTAAATGAGAATTACTATTCACAAGTTTGTTTATTTAGATTCCCATTCCTTTAACAGTACTTATTACTGAATCCGCTCTGACAGATTGCTTTTGTCCCTTCCGAGGTAGTTAATGTGAACTAGATTATGAGCAAGAGACTGGTTGAAAATATTAATGGTCAGATATGGATTTATTGTTGGTTTATTAAATGAATTTATATATTCATACTTTTTCTAAAAAAATTATCTTTTCCAAATTGACCTATTTTTATTAAATAAATAAAAGTGAGTGGTAATAATTATAGGCTTAACACACTATTATGACAAGGTTATCACTAGATGGTGTGTGCTGGCCTCGTTACACTTTGATTTGGGGCATGACATTAAGTTTTACAATTAACTCATAAAATTGACAACTAATTGGTAAGATTACAAAAACTAAATCAACAGCAACTAACTCATAAAAATAATAACTAATTTATAAGATTAACAACTAACTAATAAGTTTAAAAGCCAAGTTTAAAAGCTAGTCGTGCTGCCAAAGGTGCTATGAGATCCACTAAGTACTGCGGAGCCTGCTACGGCTCAGGCTCTCCATCAGCTGGCTTAGCTCCCTTAGCACGAGTAACCCTACGACCATGTTCCCTTCCTGACATCTATAAGTTCAGAAGTAGGGCTTGTTAAACACAATAAATAGGATCTCAAGCATAAATAACATAACGTATACCAATAGAAAAAATCGTATCATTTATCACTCACAACATGCTTTATAATTCAAAGCAAATAGTTCATCATAAATTTTTTTGTTATATATATATATATATATATATATACGTCCTCACTTATACTAGGAATTCCTAGCGGACTCTATATATGATTCCTAGGAAACTCTATCCTAGCTCCACAATATGACATAGGGGTGATCCTAAGGATATTGGAACCTAGAGCTCTGATACCAATTGTGATGCCCTAGGGTTCATGCAAGGCTGCAGTCTAAGGTGAAATGCGGATTGTCAAACCTACCATGCAATAATATCGTGCAGCAACATGTTTTACCATCACAATTACCATCTCTCTAGTAGAATCAACAACAAGTGAAGGTACAAACAGACAAATAATAAAGAAGTAGTACAAAGAAAAGAATAATCACAGAGGAAGTATAGATAAACAACATCATCAGGGCCCAACTATAAATAGATAAGATATCTCAGAAACTGAAATGAATGTAGTATGTCTCATCACAAGAGTCAAATGAAATCTCTCTAAAGCACTCAGCCTCTATAAAATAAAAATCATAATCTCTAGAGTCTAAAAATAAACAACCAAATGTGGAGCTCTGAAATAACTACAAAATGTAAATAACTGGAATGGAATCTAAGATGCAATCCCTTCAACCTGTGACTCTCCGTGCGTCGGACTCGCTGCCTGAAAGGGGAAAAACAACAAGCGTCAAAGCGCTAGCGAGATTACCTCCACCAGCCCTAGGGGAAGGGGTAGGAGTATATAAGAAAATAGAATCAGTACATATAAGAATAAAATCATTCATACGACTCTAAATGGAGATAGGTAATTAGAAATCCACAACACGAGAACTAGTACACCGAGTGAAATAATCCAAATAAGGAAACCCTCATATATATACCATGTCTCAAATTGTGAATTACTAAATACTAATTCCAATTCTACGAATGAAAACAATACATGAAAGGAAAATACTCCAAACCTCAACCATAATGAACCAATGTCACATCTCGAACTATCCTCGGGTAGTTGGTGCAGTCATAATAAAATATCACCCAGCTCAAACATCACCATAGACCATTCAAAAGTATACCCTATTCTTGGGTAATCTAACATGGGAGCAAAATCTACAACTATGTATATATGTCTCTACCACATAACGATACTCTTGTAAGGTTCTCATATTTTCATGTGGATTCAACGTCCTTACGCAATTGTTCTATGGAAATAGGTTTTATCTTCCCTATTACGGAATAAAGGCATATCAGCCCAATCCGAAAACACATCGATCACCTGGTACCGCCGAGGTCTCATTACGGGATAATATCCAAATACTCCAAGTATGGTACTGCCGACGTCTTATTACGGGGTAAACGTCCACACCGAAACATCCACAATAGATAAGTATGTATTATCATGTGGTATACCAACACCTATCAACTCAAACATTTATTGTGCATCTCCACTATGCAAATATATTTATTTAAGAACATAAATCAAGCATTAGTGAATGTATCTTAATGTGCGTGTCAATATTTCGTGTTCACGAACACCTCAGGTGTTAAAAAGGTCATAAACATCATATTACATCTCAGATAAATTGAGAAAATCCCTCGAAAACATCAAACGTGAGTCGAAACATGCACATGCTTCTGCCTGTCTGGCGGTCGACCATTCCTTAAGCGGCGGTCGACCGGACCACGATCATTAGCCTCCTCTGTAGGTTTGTGATTCTATGTTCGTGCGTGTTTTTCATGATTCAAACTTGTTTAATTCGTCTTAAAACTTGTGTAGAATATTGTAAACACAAGATTAACATCTCTGAAGATTATTAAACACATTGAACATGGTTAATTGCATGCTATATCATATTCAAGCCCTAAACATGCATGAAAACATCGATATGTCGATAAAAACATCAAAACTCAGTTAAACCACGTTGTTATTTACTTTCAGATCTTAAATCACCTCTGGAAATTCGTTCTTAAGCTTTTAAACAGAGAAAGATTTGATCTTTATTCATATAATATAAAAGAATTACTTTTATACTCAAATTAGTCAATTAGGCTTAATTAAAATTATATTAAAACTCATTAAAAACCTTTAAAAACTTGGGAGTAGGGTTAGCAGAGATGAAACTCGCTTGAGACTTATTGAAAATTGTGAAAGATGCAATTCCAAGATAGATCCCTAAGCCACAAGCCCAAAACAAACCAAAATCCCACTCCAAAAGCTCTTGAACTTTCTCAAAAATCAAACTAGGGTTTAGGAGAGGATTTGGCTGCTGTTAGGGTTTTTAGAACTTTGAAAATGATGTAAAAATTTGTGAACATGTGATATATATGGCAGAGAAATGGACCTAGGTCTCAAAAATACCAAAAACCAACTCAAACTGGGAAAATTGTTTTCCCAATCTACGGTCGACCGTGAGGTGTGCCGTGGTCGACCAGACCATATTTTTCCAGTTTGTGCAGATTTTGCTTTTGTGCATGTTTTTGACTCATTTCTTTCTCATGTATGAACTTGTCTATACTTAAAACACTTGCTACCATACTCATACCCCATTTAATGATATTTATCACGATAAATATCTACTTATCATAATTAATCACATTTTAAATTTTTGGGGTTTTACAATAGGTATTCAAAAAGACGGCTCATAAGCCTCATCACACCCTCGTGCTGACGGACTGCTAGACAAAGCATCCAAACCTAACTCAATGGTCTGTACGAATGGAATATCGACACACTACCCCATGTAGTACTGAACTGAGCTCATCAACGATATCCATTTCATGTATAAACTATGTAAATCTGGTATATCGACACACTATCCCATATAGTACTGAGCTGTGCTCATCAACGATATCCAACTAGTGTATGAACAATAAACAATCCTACACTTGGCATAATCCCCTCTAGGATACTCATGTGTGTGCAAACAACATTGTACTTGTTTATTCATAAATTTACATGAAAAGGAGTGTGGCTTGAACCCCGGGAACACATCTCAAACAGATACAAAACACAAACTCAGAAAAAAGCCTTAGTAGTCGACTACTACACATAGTAGTCGACTACTCTGAGCCCATCTAGAATCTGGAAAAAATTGGACCAAGTGTAAGTAGTCGACTAATATGAACATTAGTCGACAACTCTGCTATGAAAAATAATTCTGTGAGTCGCACCAGGAAAGGAGTAGTCGAATACACATGTTATTAGTCGACTATTCCGTGTTAAACAAATTTCTGTTTCTTTGGTTTTGATATTTTTTTGTGATTTTTTCTTAAACAAAACTCATTCAAATCACATGGAACAAGGGGAAAAGGTCCTAGTCTTCTGAAATTTACTATCAGAGATTAGTTCACATGATTTAACTCTTTGATTAAACACTAATTAGGGTTTAACTTCAAAATTATTCAGATAGATGAGGGAGCTACAGATCCAGATAGATGAGCTGTTGTCTCAGGGCATTATTCGACGGAGTCATTCTCCGTTGGGAGCACCGGTCCTCTTTGTGAAGAAGAAGAACGGGAGTATGCGATTATGTATAGATTATCGCGAGTTGAACAAGGTCACTATCCGTAACAGGTACCCATTATCGAGGATCGATGACTTGTTCGACCAGTTGCATGGAGCGCAGTGCTTCTCGAAGATAGATCTTCGTTCTGGTTATCATCAGTTGCGAGTTCGGGAGATTGATATTCCCAAGACCGCTTTCTTGACTCGATATAGGTCTTTTGAGTTTCTTGTCATGCCATTTGGGCTGACCAATGTACCCGCAGTATTCATGGATTTGATGAATCGGGTTTTTCGCCCCTATTTGGACCAGTTTGTGATAGTTTTCATCGACGATATTCTTATCTATTCGAGGTCGGAGGCCGAGCACGAGCAGCATTTGAGGTTAGCATTGTAAGTTTTGAGAGAGTACCAGTTGTATGCTAAATTTAGCAAGTGTGAATTCTGGTTATCAGATATTAGATTTTTGGGTCATATCATCAGCCGGGAGGGCATTGCAGTAGATCCGGCTAAGGTAGAAGCCGTACTTAATTAGGAGCCACCGAAGATAGTTACCGAGATTCGTAGCTTTTTAGGCCTAGCAGGCTATTACAGAAAATTCATTCAGGACTTCTCGAGGATTGCCACACCTCTTACACACCTTACTAAGAAGGGTGTATAGTTTATTTGGAGCACAGAGTGCCAGAAGGCATTTGAGACTTTGAAGACTATGTTGACTTCAGCACCAGTTCTGGTTATTCCTAGTAGTAATAAGACTTTTGTTGTCTACACTGATGCATCCTTATTGGGTCTTGGAGGTGTATTGATGCAGACCCAGAGATTTGTAGCTTATGTTTCGAGGCAGTTGAGGACTCATGAGTAGAACTACCTCACGCATGACTTGGAGCTAGCAGCAGTGGTATTTGCACTGAAGGCGTGGAGACATTACTTGTACGGAGTACAGTTTGAGCTATTCACGGATCACCAGAGTTTAAAATACCTATTTTCACAGAAAGAACTTAATCAGAGGCAGCGTCGATGGATAGAATTTATTAAGGATTATGAATTTGCTATTCAGTACCATCCAGGAAAGGCGAATGTGGTAGCAGATGCATTAAGCAGGAAGCGTCGTCGTGAACTAGCAGATTTGAGGTGTTCACTACATCAGGATCTTAGTACCCTCAGCCACTTTGATTTTAGGCCAGAGATTGGCGGGAGCCGTGTGTTCTTACTTATCTGTACAGCCATCTTGGAGAGATAGAGTGGTTGAAGCTCAGATAGAGGATTCTTGGATTCAAACCCGTAAGGGAGAGATTTCCAAAGAGTCCAAAGATGATTGGACTATAGGGATAGATGGAGGCCTTCGGATGAAGGGCAGAATTGTTATGCCGAACAATCCACAGCTGAAGAGGGAACTTTTTGACGAGGCTCATCGCAGCAGATATACAGTGCACCCAGGCGCGATGAAAATGTACAAGGATCTGAAGAGGCATTTCTGGTGGAGCGGTATGTGCAGAGAGATTTTAGAATATGTGGCTAAGTGTTTTACATATCAGCAGATTAAGACAGAACATCAGAGACCTGCAGGAACCCTACAGCTTTTACTAATTCTCGAGTGGAAGTGGGCAGATATTTCCATAGATTTCATTGTGGGGTTGCCTAAATCAAAGAAAGGAAATGATTCTATTTGGGGTTATAGTGGACAGATTGACTAAGTCCGCACACTTCTTGCATGTGAGGACGACTTATACAGTAGATATGTGTGCGAGGATCTTTATTCATGAGATTGTTACATTGCATGGAGTTTCGGACATGATTGTATTAGATCGGGGCTCAGTCATCACATCTCATTTTTGGAAGAGTTCCCAGGATGCTTTTGACAGTCAGTTGTTATTTAGCAGCGTTTTTCACCCCCAAACAGATGGTCAGACCGAGAGGGTGAATCAGATCTTAGAGGATATGCTGAGAGCATGCATTATGGATTTTTAGGGTAGCTGGGAGGATCACATCCCACTGATTGAATTTGTATATAATAATAGCTATCAAGCTACCATCGGGATGGCACCGTATGAAGCTTTGTACGGGAGACCTTGCAGATCACCCTATGTTGAGCAAAACCTGAGGATAGTTTATTGATTGGTCTGGAACTAGTTAGACAGACCACAGAGAAGGTGGCATTGATTCAAGAGCGCATTCTTACAACGTAGAGTCGGCAGAAAAGCTATGCAGATCAGCGGAGACGACCTTTAGAGTTTCAGGTCGGAGACTTAGTTATGTTGAAGGTATCAAGCTATGCAGATCAGCGGAGACGACCTTTAGAGTTTCAGGTCGGAGACTTAGTTATGTTGAAGGTATCACCGATGAAGGGCGTTCAGCATTTCGGTAGACGTGGGAAGCTTGCCCCCGAGATATGCTGGTTCTTTCAGGATCATCAAGCGCATTGGAGCTGTTTCTTACAGGTTAGACCTGCTAGCATCGATGTCGAGTGTACACGATATTTTTCATATTTTGATGCTTAAGAAGCATCTGTGAGATGATGAGCAGCAGAGAGTGATTGATTCACCAGAGATTGAGATTTAGGATAACTTGACTACCGTAGAGATTCCGGTATGCATACTTGATAGAGAGAATAAAAAACTTAGGAATAAAGTCATTCCATTAGTGAAAGTTCAGTGGAACCGGCAAGGAGCCGAAGAGATTTCTTGGGAGCGCGAGGAGGATGTTCGTCGCGACTAACCGCACCTGTTTGGACAGGTATGATGTTGATGATTTGATAGTTATCATTATCTATGTTGTTTAGTCACATTTATATTTATCTTTAACACTAGAATGGGGATATTATCACCTGATCCTTAATCATTTGAAACATATGGTATATATATAAGAGTTTCCTTGTTTCGATTATTTCGCTCGACGTACCAATTTAGTTTAGTTAGGGATCTAGTTAAGAATGTTTGCATTCGAAGTTGTTAACCTTAAATATTATTGTGCAAATTCTATGAGGTATGTGCAGAAGGTTTTTCTTTGTATGAAATACACCTTCTTAATATGTTTTACCAGTTTTTTTAAGCTTTGTGATGCAACTGTGAAAATTTCGAGGACGAAATCCTCTTAAGGGGGGTGAATGTAAAACCCCGATAATTTTTGAATGATATATTAATACGAGATTAATTATGATATATGGATATTTAGTATGATAAATATCATTAAATGGTATATGAGTATAATACCATGTATTTTGAGTATGAATGAGTTCATACATGAGAGAGAGAAGAGTTGAAACATGCACATGGGCCAAATTCATGAGAAACTGGAAAATCCCAGTCCGATCGACCACAGCCTGGTTGACCGCCACGGTCAACCAGAGAAGATTGGAGGCTTTCAAGTTGGGTTTTTGTTGATTTTTGGCTTTTGGAGTGGAGATCTCCTTCGACGTTACTTCTAACACGTTTTCCTATAACCCCAGGCGAATATCATCTCTGCTAATCCCCCTCCCAGTTTTTAAAATGTTTTTAAAGAGATTTAAAGATGTTTTGTAGAGCCTAAACAAATAGATTATGTATAAAAGATAACTCTTTTGTATTATATGTATAAAGATTAGGTCTTTTCATGCTAAAAAGGTTGAGAACGTTTATACAGATGTGATTTAGATCTAAAGATGATTTTAAAACGTGGTTAATCTAAAGAAATAAGTTTGATTCGTTGTTTTGAGCTTTTATGCATGTTTTAGGGTTTCAAATATAAATCTAATGCATAAAATCATAGTTATATATATTGATTTTGTTTTCCAGATATTTCTATCTACTGTAACATATTTGTATGCAAGATTCATGAAGTTTTTACCATGTTTGAATCATAAAAACACGTTGTGAACACGACACACACAAATCTGAGAAATCTGGATATCTGGCTCACGGTCGACCGCGTGGCTCACGGTCGACCGCAACGGTCGACCGGCTGTAGGACAAAGACTTAGGTAGTCTCTGGAGCCCGTCGCGGTCGACCGCCGGACAAAGACCTAGGTAGTCTCAGGAGCCCGTCGCGGTCGACCGCCAGTTTGATATTGGCCTATGCATGTTGTTTTGATTTGTTTTGGTTTTTGAAAGAATTCCTCTATCTCGTACTGATATATTTATGTGTTTAAGAGTTGTTTAACACCTAGGTTGATGGTGAACTTCAGATGTGGGCACGCATACCGAGATATGTGTATTTATACTAGATTGTGTTAGATTGACACACTGCCGACATGAGTTAAATTGATAAACACATATGAATAATGTTGTTCTATACGTATCTGGAAATAGGGAGATGAAACCTATTTACCGCAGAATGATTGAGTAAGAGTATTACAATAGTATCATTATTACATGTATCCAGAATAGGAGAATAATAAATCCTATTGCCGCAGAGCGATTGAGTAACGAGCATCACAAAAGTATCGCTATAGCACAAGATGATGCACACATAAATAATTGATTAGTTGCAAGCTTTACTTCCATGATAGATTGCCCGCGAGTAGGGTATTTCCTTCGAGATTTTGATACACCCGTTATGAACGACAGATATAATTATTTTAGCCATTGTTGATATACTCTTATATTAGAGCAGGTCACTCGGACGTAGTTCGAGATGAGATGATTATTCTTTATATTAGAGATTGGGGTATTTATCATTGACTATTTGTTTTACATTCATAGAGAGTTATATGAATGATTTGATATATATATGTACTGACTCTATTTTCTTATATACTCCAACCCCTTCCCCTGGGGAGAGGTAGTGATGATCTCGCTAGCGCTTTGACGCTCGTTGTTTCCCCTCTTTCAGGCAGCGAGTCTGGCGCACGGAGAATCGCAGGTTAATAGGACATCTTAGTTGTCCGTTTAGGTATTTATTATATTTTGTAGTTATTGCAGAACTCCACATGTAGTTGATTATTTTTAGACTCTAGTTTGGCATTTTATTTCATAGATTTGAGAGCTATTACAAGACTTTGTTTATTTGACTCATTGTATTTGAGATTCAGTTCAGACTCAGAGATATATCTACTTCATTCCAGTTGGGCTCATTATTAATATTTCTTATGCTTCTTCTGTGTATATTTTTAATGTTGTTTGATTTTGATTATTTATCTGTTTGTACCTTCATCTATTTATTATTTCTACTAGAGAGATAGTGATTGTGATGGTAAAACATGTCGTAGCATGGTGGTTGGTGCTTGGCAGGTTTGACAATCCGGGTTTCACCTGGGACTGCAGCCGGTGAACCCTGGGGCATCACTGGCCTCATGGTCAAATATGCCTCACAGTAGGAGGAGAAACAAATAAAGGTAATGGTTTCCTTACTTCGTCTCCTCCAAATTTCCCTCACTAATCCTCTTCAATAGGATAGTGGGACAACAAAACTATCATGTTAATGATTACTTCTGATAGTCATTGATTAATTCTTGTTCAAAACATATTTTTCCATTGTAACCTATCATATGATATGTTACCATAGGTGATTTTCCTAACATCGTCATTTTCCCAAATGACGTTCGTTTTCCAACTTAGGCCTACCAAGTGATGTGCCTTCGTTTTTATCACCATCATCATACTTTTAAGTCACTAAACGATGTGATTTTCCTAACATCGTCATTTCCCCAAATGACGTTCATTTTCCAACTTAGGCCTACCGAGTGATATGCCTTTGTTTCCATCATCATCGTCATACTGCTAAGTCACTGAATGATGCGATTTTTCTAATGTTGTCATTTCCCCAAATAACGTTCGTTTTTTAACTTAGGCCTACCAAGTGATGTGCCTTCGTTTCCAGCATCATCTTCATACTTTTAAGTCACTGAACGATATGATTTTCCTAACGTTGTTATTTCTCCAAATGACGTTCGTTTTCTAACTTAGACCTACCAAGTGAAGTGCCTTCGTTTCTATCACCATCGTCATTATATGAACTTAGAAGAATTGTCCTTTTCCTCGTAGTGTAGTTCGTAGATTGAACTTAGAAGACACGAACTTACGAGTTCAATCTATTCATATAATTGCTCAAAAAGGAAAAGGACAATTTGTAATTGAACTTAGAAGTACGAGGTTCAGTTACAAATTCCTTCGAACTATACTACGAGGTTCAGTTACAAATTCCTTCGAACTACACTACGAGGATACATTACAAATTCTTTCAATGACATTCGGACTACAACACGAAGGTTCAGTTACAAGTTTTTGAAGACCTTCGAGATCACACTATGAACCTTGTCTGCAACAACGTCGCTGTCTTGTTGTTGAAGTTCCATCTTCCCTTCCTGGGCATGAAGTCTTCCCCATACCCAACTTTTAACTTGGGTGCTTGTAGCACACACCTACCTATTTGGGTAAGCTGACTACTAATAGAAACACCACAAGCCTTGAGCATAGGATCAGCACTTCTCCCATCTCCACAGAATTTGAAGGCAACTCTAATATTGTTGGTGACTCCTCCGAAAGGAAGCACTTCACAGATTCTACGAAGCTGCCACATAGACCGAAGTCCAGAAAATGGACTGCATGCTTGGGTGCGCATGGCATGTTAAAATAGTAAGCATGTTTTGACTTAGGATATCTCATGGATGTTACATTCAAAAGTCCAACAAGTTGTCAAAATATATTCTGATTTCGACTCTGGAAAACTGAGAAGTCCTCAAACGAGCGAGCTACTACAAAGGCCAAGAGATCAAGGATCGGATCAGAAGCGTTACCTGAAGTGACATCGTCATCAACTTTGCTTACCTCACCGGAGACGATTATCGGAGCTTAAAATTTAGTAAGAAGCGATGGGGGAAGTCTTAAAATGCAAAGTCCCCTCTGAGTCATTTTGAAACAAGGCACAAAAGAGGAAGATGAATCCTCTCAAAAAGTAACAACCTATTTATTGGCGAAGAAGCCAACCAAGTGGCTGAGATTCGTTACACGAATTCCTAAGGACCAAACCATCAAAAGGTACTGGGAACGAAGCGATGCAATTAATTGTGTTCATAATTAGTGCCAAAGAGGACGTGGCTCGAAGCGACGCATTAAGTACAAAAGACTTAATGCTGACGAGACGAAGCGATGGATCCTTGTGGATCAACAGTCTGGGAACTGTCAAAGGTTACCACGTCGTTCAACGAGATTCATTCTTGTTCCTAATTAAAAAAAAAACCGACGAAGGTCGCTATTTCAAGTAGAGCCCAAATGTCGAGATTCAGCCGAAAATAGATTCAAACCTCGTCTTCGACGAGGGTCCTTCACTTGATTAAAATGGGATTCGAACCTCGTCTTCGACGAGGGTCCTTCACTTGATTAAAATGAAATTCGAACCTCGTCTTTGACCCTCATGTTCGACGAAGGTCATTCCTCTAATTAGACTCAAGTGTTGAGACTTGATTAAAATTGGATTCGAACCTCATGTTCGACAATGGTCATTCCTCCAATTGGGCTCAAATGTTGAAGCTTAATTGAATAAGGCTAGAACCTCATCATGTCAGATTTGAAATACAAAGTGGAGTTCGAATCCAACCTCGTATCAGGCTGATAAGACTTATACTTCAAGTCTTAAATCTTAGGGCAACAAAGTTCATGAACTTCGATATCAGATTATGTGCTGAGATGCAAAGTAGAGCTAGTGGACAAAGACAGCAGAAGTTCTACTTATATATAAAAAAAAGCTACAAAAGTCTGATTACAAGAGAAATAGAGCTAAATAGATCCGGCAGTATGACGAATCTCTTCAGCAAGCTTAGCCAAAGATTCTTGATGTTCTGCCTCAACGTTAGCCAAGGCACGCCTATATTGTTCCTCATCAGAATAAGCGCTCATATCATTAACAGCATTTTTTAGTTGTTCCATTCGATCAAGTTATGCTTGGAGCATGGGTTGATGCTTCACCTGTTTAGAGGCCAATGTCTGCCTCATATCCATCATGCCTGCCAACTCAGCCTCAGCCTCTATCAGCTTGGTCTAAAGAGCCTTAAGTTGAACTTGAAGATCGTCGACTTGACGTTGTTTTTGAAGTTCAGCATCTGCAACCTTTTTACCCTCACGGGATAAATTCTCTTTGATCTCTTTAAGCTCCTTAACTCGTTGCTTGGTCTCAAGCAATTGAAGATCAAGTTTGAATAAAGAATCATCCCTTTGGCATATAGTTCGCATAGCTCGTTCTTCAACTAAAGGGTAAAGAGATCGAGATTGACGATTATGCCATTGATTGAAAAGATCTTCAACCTTGGTCAAGTGCAACCAGTACAACAATACCGCGAGGTTGGAGGTCAAATTTTTCATTAAATCCAAGAAGGGTACTAGCATCTCCTTAACTCGTGCAAAGTCCTCTCCACGATCTAAGACTTGAGTGGGAGATTCTCTCAAAATGCTAAGGAAATTCTCTAACATTTTCGATACAACAAAATTTCTTGCCAAGATGACGGGAGAAGAGTGTGTACTGCTAGAAGATACAATTTCATGATGAGCGGCGAAAGAGACCATAACTTCTGTGAAAACTGGTGGTGCAATGTACACGATATGAGTGGTGATGGTTGCAACAACCATTGCAGTAGTGGTAGGAGCGGCAGCGACTATACTACTTGATGCGACACAAGTTTCAGTCGTGACGACAGAGCTGGTAGACACAACACTTGTTTTCATGGTGGCTTCAGCTTCAGCTATGGTGGTCGGAGCAAGTTCTGCTCCCTTAGCTTCATCAAGAATATCAATCGAGTTATCAACTCGGCCTATTTCCATAACTGAACTTGGAGGCATCCTACTTTCAGTAGGGTCACCAGAAGCTGGTCATGCCTCAATACCCACATCAGTACAGGCAGTGGAATCTGTGGAAACAACTAAACACATCGAACAAAGTTGTTAGTACCTTAAAAATCCAGGAAGGTAAAATATGTCTATCTTACCATGATCAATAGGGGAATTTTCAACGTTGGTGTTTGGCACCGAACGCAATCCAGTACGGAGTCGGGTTAAAAGAACTTCATCCTCAAGTTCCGAATCTGTTTCAACTCGGAGTGACTCTATCAAAGGAGTCTTGGGCGGAGAAATATTGCGTCTTGGTCTTTTGGCGACGCGTTTAGACTTGCGCATCTACCCGAGTTCTTTAGACTTCTCCCCCACTTGTCTTGGGGCCTCCACTTTTGCAGCTCGTCCTGAATAAGAAGTATCAGAGGAAAATAAGTCAAAATTAAGACAAGTCAATGTTGACATACAAGTGATTTCTTTATCGAAGGGTGGTGGTTCTTCAAGACCCTAGGGTTGCCGATGAGAGCCTTCGACAATAGGTTCAATGGGAGGAGAAAAGCCCTTAGAAGCATCATGTGGAGGAAGCTCACAAGGTTCGTCAGTAGGGGTGAAATCTTCAAACCCACCAAGATCTGCTGCATCTCTAAGAGCATCTCCTATATTGGAAGCAGCAGGCATGTGGCTCCCGTACTCGTCAACATGAGGAAATCTATGAGCCATATCCTTATTCAGAGTCGCGTCTATCTCCTCCCGAGTTTCATGAGAACTGGAAGGGCGAGATTCTTCTACATCGACACTTTCCTCGGCATACAATAACTCCTTGAGTCCTGGTATACGGCTTCGTCTAGAGGCGTTTCCAGATTTATGCCGATGCCGAATGTATCACAGTCTCGAAGAATTAACATTGAAGTTTTGGATCGCTGCGTTTGCTAGACAATGCCACTTACAATAAGCAAGCATAGTCCGAGGCTACGGATTCTGTTGTGGAGGCAAGAAACGAGCACCCGTACCTCCGACAGTAATCCAATACCAAGCTCTGGCTCTAATAATCAAGCTACAACTGTAAACTTCAGTTGAGGTGTTAGGGTTACCGACATACAACTGAGCATAGCCAAATTAGCGAGCAAAGCAGCAAGGCAAGTAAGGTTCTAACACACACACCGGGACAAAGCCAAAAAAATGATACCCAGGAAGAATGGTCATAAGCCACATGAAATAGTCGAGTGATAGGGTAGTGTAACCCTGACCATTTGATGCATCCACGACGGCCTGTCCATAGCTGGTTCTGGGAAAATGGGGAAAACATCAATTGAACTCCCATCTCTTGGTCGCGGAGAATGCGTCTTATCAAAGGCCATGTAATGGTACTCCCAATCTAAGTTCTCCAATCTTTGAATGAAAGGAATAACTTGACCCTCCAAACGAGCAGAAAGCGTGCTCATAAGGGTTGGGCAATGCAGAACGACCCATGCCATGAAATAAGTATAGGGCAGACCTACCTTTGGATTCTTGTTACCGCGACAGAATTGATAACATAAACTTCACAATCCATGGTGAATGCGGGCAATCATGGTAGGAAGAAGAGCATAAGAACGACCGTGCGCTAAACATACGGTTTGGAACACCACTTCCATTGGTAGCAGGTCAAAGTTTCCAGAAACAACAACGACTTTATGAAGCCATAACATGAGATATCCCGCCAGAAACGCCTTGGAAGAGATTGGCTCCCCACTTTGAAAGAAATAACTCTCAAATATGGTACCGGCAGGGTAACCTTGTTCATTCAATTCTGATATGTGATGCATGGGTGGATGAGCAAGTAGCTGTCATGACAATTCATTTGCATCACAAGGACCCAATGGGACCACTGGATCATTCCTGTGCTCCAAATTCTTAAAGAGATAACGTTCCCAGATGTTATGGCTAAGGAGCTTTTCACCCCTCTTATTAAGCCGTCCTTCCACATTCATGCAAATGTGGTAATGACACATTACCTCCCAAAAGGTCTCTACCACTTGGGGGTGTTCTTTTTCTAGAGCAATTAACTCCCGTTGACCTGGGATGTATTCCTCATATGGATAATTCCCATTTGGTAACCTGGAGACTTCCTCCATCTCACAAAGAGCAATCCCTATTTCTCCATCAGGAGTAAAGAAGGTGTGGGTTATAGGGTTATATAACTCCAAAATATCAAAGAATTGGTGGGAGTTATTGACTAACCCGAATTGTGTTGCCTTGATGGGTGCATAAAGACCAAATCTTTGCAGGTCATCTTGATTCCTACAAAACGTATTCAGTAACACGAGGCCACCATTGCGTAGGACTCCAATGAGACAAGTCAGGGGTTCTAAAATCTTTAGCAGGGAATTGACCCATTTGCCTAAAAAACGCACGGCCAAAAGTGTTAACCTCCTTAACAGTCTCACCAACAGGAAGCTCGTTTTAAAAGAGCCCCGAGTGCAATCTGGTGATGTAACGACTATCGCTATCTATCTTAGCACCGCTCCGGGAAAAGTAGCCACATGTGACCCTATCTAGTATTGGGGTTAAATCCCAGTCCATTCTCCTGGGGAGCCGAAACGATCTTTAAAGCGGTAAGAGAAACATCACGCTCTATTCGAGGCAAGAACAAGTTTCGCCCATTCATAGTTCTGAACCATTCATAAGTTCAGATATCCAACAAATCGGGATCCTCTAAAGCGTCTCTAAATAAGAAAACAGGCATCACAATGTGTTCACGATTAATGGACTCTAGGGGAGCATCAGTGATTATACGCCTAAATGTGGAGGTCGAAGGTTCAGAAAGAAGATCCACTTCTTCTGGCTCCCGTTCTCCGAACAAAGGTATACTCCCAACAGAAGAGTAATGAGGATGAGTTGCAGCCACTTGAGTACCATCCGCTCCAAGATCACCATGTTAGGGAAGTGGAACAGAGGGATATACAATAGCACAAAAAGACAAACAAGATTAGTCTCTAGCAGCAGTCACAGCCAAATGACACTAAAGTCATTTCAGTGATGAATTTTGGGAGTCGTTCAAATGATGACCCTCGTATTACAACAAAATGTCAAACTTCGTTGGGTGAGTAAAGTTCGTTCACTTGACAAACCTTGACAGGAAAAGCGACGTTCATCAGCCTAGCAAAGCTCGTTGGTCAAAACGAGATTCGCAATTCATCATTTGAAGACAAGGTTCGTCAATCCAATGAACATAGTCGATGGAAAGACGAAGTTCATCACATAAACAAATTTTGTTTAACTTGAAGACGACCCTCGTCAGGATAACCAACGTCGTTAGACACATGAGACTTAACTAGCAAATAAGACTCCTCAAAGGACGAGACAGGTCATGAAGACAAGCCTCGTCAATGACGAGCCTCGTCAAATCAAATTGACGTCTTCTTTATGATGAGTCTGGGAGAAACTGTTCATCTTCCTCAAGAAACACAAGTCTAAAATAGACTGGGTTGATATCTTTCAGAACGCAAATCGTGCGTTTAGATCCATTACCTGAGAAAGCAGATAGAGCATCAGGTTCGTGTGAAGAAGCGACAACCTTCTTGCCTTTACCCTTGCTTCGGTCTACAGCGATCTTGAGGGCCATTGATTTTGTTTGAAGAAGTTAGCGAAGAAGAAAAGATTGAAACTTTGAAAGAGGAGGAGTTCAGATAGTGCAAACGACGAAGGGAAGAAAGGGCTTCTCATATGATGATGCCCTATATATAGGGGCGGGAAAAGGTCAAATTAAGGGTCGCGATCTTCAGTTGAGATTGTTTAACGAGATACCTCCCCAACAAGATCTGCGGACGAGATTCACGGAGATCTCTACACCCCAGCTGGCAACCATTTATTGGGTCTAGAAAAGGTGCGTAACAACATTGCTGACAAACCCACAAGCTGTCAGATGACTGTTATCCTGACAAAGCTCATATGGAGGGACGAACTCCAGAATGAACTTTGGGGTAATATCCATGTTGAACCTCGTAGTAATGACGAAGGTCATGACAGAACTAGGTTCGTCAGACGAACTCTACACGTTCAAGACGCCTATAGGTGTTCAAAGTGTTTTAGACTAAATACAACCCAATTCCAGTCTGAAAACTTTGAAGGGGGGTTTGTAGGCATTAAAAATGCCAAATTTCAAAATATGTGAAGGATGGTCAGGAAAACAAACCCCGTCTCAATCACAGATGAGGCTTGTCATTTAGCGAAGATCAACCTTGACAATGCAAGTCATCGAGCAGTAAAACTCCACAACAAACAGTGAAGCTCGTCATTAGAAACGAGGTTCGACATTCATCTTCAAAGGATAAGGTTTGTCAGTGAAGATAAAACTCATCGTTGGATTTCAAGCTCGTCAGTGAAGACGAAGTCCGTCTAAGGAAAATCCACCAGATTTGCTATGCAATTGAACTCAGCTATCGGAGACGAAGTTTGCTAGTGAATATGAAGTTCGTCAGACAAAGTCACTGAAGACAAGATTCGTCAAAAAAAACTGGTTTACTGCAAAGTTCTCTTGGTAGGATGAATCTCGCTGCGTATCGAGGCTCGTCTAACTTGACGAACCCTGTTTCAATTTAAGACGAGGCCTGTCATCCACGTGAGATCTACTTGTAACGGCTCCGAGGACTTAGTCATCCACGTAGACTAATCTTCAGAAGCACATTACGGTGTGCGCTGATTTGGAGGAGGCAGTTACGTACCTCTACCGTGATTGTAGCACGTCAGTTACGTGCCTAAACCCTATAAATAGCCATAGAGGGCTACATGGATAGGGGTTGGAAAATTTCGACTTGGACTTCAAGAATTATCGGAGATCAAAGTTTCTGCGTACAGATCCGAAGTTCGAACCTCAGTTCTAACCGGCTAATGAACATGAGAAATTCCAGCAATCCTGTTCTGATCGTCAAAGGGAGGCAATCTCGACTCAAGCATCGAGGAAATCATCCTTTCGCTACCAAGTACCCACGTTAAACAAAGAGAGGCTGAATTAATATTCTCTTCATCTGTAATCGAGAGAGAGTGTGAGTGATTGTAAGGGTTTCGTACTAAGTGATCGAACCCATTTCTTAAAACAAGAAAATCAATCAACCTTCAAAATTTTCGACCCTACAACGACTAACGGAGAAAAAGGGGAAATCGACGTCGCCCCCCCCCCCCCGGGCGGTGACGAGAAACTCCGCCGCCGGACCCTGCAATCCACAACGAGGCTCCTCTTATTGTCATCAACCTTCCTCATCTAAGCGTTGGTGTTGAACGATCGAGCCGCAGACACTCTCCGCTTGCCGATGCTCTACGTTCGCTGCTCGCCGACGCTCTCCGCTCGCACACTGCGCCGCCTCCGCCCCGCCTCGCCGCACTGGGGTGGTTGAGGTTCTATCTTCGAGGTGTGATGTAGGGACAAGATTAGGCCACATCACTACCAAGTTGCTTTAAGCAACTTGATACCAAGGTTCTCCATTTTTCTCATATATATATATATATATATAAGAAAAATGGAGAACCTTGGTATCAAGTTGCTCCAAACAGCTTGGTAGTGATATGACCTAATCTGACACCTACATCACACCTCGAAAATAGAGCCTCAACCACCTTTCACCAACTCTAATGTTGATGTAGGGAAGAGTAATGAGGATGAGTTGCAGCCACTTGAGTACCATCCGCTCCAAGATCACCATGTTGGGGAAGTGGAACAGAGGGATATACAATTGCACAAAAAGACAAACAAGATTAGTCTCTTGCAGCAGTCACAGCCAAATGACACTAAAGTCATTTCAGCGATGAATTTTGGGAGTCGTTCAAATGATGACCCTCGTATTACAACAAAATGTCAAACTTCGTTGGCTGAGTGAACTTCGTTTACTTAACAAACCTTGACAGGAAAAGCGAGGTTCATCAGCCTAGCAAAGCTCGTTGGTCAAAACGAGATTCGCATTTAATCATTTTGAAGACAAGGTTCGTCAATCCAACGAACATAGTCGATGGAAAGACGAAGTTCATCACATAAATGAATTTCGTTTAACTTGAAGACGACCCTCGTCAGGATAGCCAACGTCGTTAGACACATGAGACTTAACTAGCAAATAAGACTCTTCAAAGGATGAGACAGGTCCTGAAGACAAGCCTCGTCGATGACGAGCCTCGTCAAATCAAAAAGACATCTTCTTTATGATGAGTCTTGGAGAAACTGTTCATCTTCCTCAAGAAACACAAGTCTAAAATAGACAGGGTTGACATCTTTCAGAATACAAACCGTGCTTTTAGATCCATTACCTAAGAAAGCAGATAGAACATCAGGTTCGTGTGAAGAACCGACAGCCTTCTTACCTTTACCCTTGCTTCGGTCTACAGCAATCTTGAGGGCCATTGATTTTGTTTGAAGAAGTTCGCGAAGAAGAAAAGATTAAAACTTTGGAAGAGGAGGAGTTCAGATTGTCCAAACAACGAAGGGAAGAAATGGCTTCTCATATGATGATGCCCTATATATAGGGGCGGGAAAAGGTCAAATTAAGGGTCACGATCTTTAGTTGAGATGGTTTAATGAGATCATTCCCTAACAAGATCTGCGGACGAGATTCACGGAGATCTCTACACACCAGCTGGCAACCATTTATTAGGTCTAGAAAAGGTGCATAACAACATTGCTGACAAAACCACAAGCTGTCAGATGGCTGTTATCCTGACAAAGCTCGTATGGAGGGACGAACTCCAGAATGAACTTCGGGGTAATATCCATGTTGAACCTCGTAGTAATGACGAAGGTCATGACGGAACTTGGTTCGTCAGACGAACTCTGTAAGTTCAAGACACCTATAGGTGTTCAAAGTATTTTAGACTACATACAATCCAATTCAAGTCTGAAAACTTTGAAGGGGGGGTTTGTAGGCATTCAAAAATGCCAAATTTCAAAATATGAGAAGGATGGTCAGGAAAATGAACCCCGTCTCAATCACAGACGAGGCTTGTCATTTAACGAAGATCAACCTTGAGAATGCAAGCCATCGAGCAGTAAAACTCCACAACAAACAGTGAAGCTCATAATTGGAAACGAGGTTCGACATTCATCTTCAAAGAATGAGGTTTGTCAGTGAAGATAAAACTCATCATTGGATTTGAAGCTCGTCAGTGAAGACGAAGTTCGTCTAAGGAAAATCCACTAGATTTGCTACGTAGTTGAACTCAGCTATCAGAGACGAACTTCGCAAGTGAAGATGAAGTTCGTCAGATGAAGTCAGTGAAGATAAAATTCATCAAAAGAAACTGGTTTACTACAAAGTTCGCTTGGTAGGACAAATCTCGCTGCGTATCGAGGCTCGTCTTACTTGACGAACCCTGTTTCAATTTAAGACGAGGCCCGTCATCCACGTGAGATCTACTTGTAACGGCTCCGAGGACTTAGTCATCCACGTAGACTAATCTTCAAAAGCACATTACAGTGTGCGCTGATTTGGAGGAGGCAGTTACGCACCTCTACCATGATTGTAGCACGTCGGTTACGTGCCTAAACCCTATAAATAGCCATAGAGGGCTACATGGATAGGGGTTGGAAAATTTCGACTTGGACTTCAAGAATTATCGGAGATCAGAGTTTCTGCGTACAGATCCGGAGTTCGAACCTCAGTTCTAACCGGCTAACAAACATGAGAAACTCCAGCAATCCTGTTCTGATCGTCAAAGGGAGGCAATCTCGACTCAAGCATCGAGGAAATCATCCTTTCGCTACCAAGTACCCACGTTAAACAAAGAGAGGCTGAATTAATATTCTCTTCATCTATAATCGAGAGAGAGTGTGAGTGATTGTAAGGTTTTCGTACTAAGTGATCGAACCCATTTCTTAAAACAAGAAAATCAATCAACCTTCAAATTTTTCGACCCTACAACGTCTACCGGAGAAAAAGGGGAAATCGACATCGCCCCCCGGGCCGGTGAGAGAACTCCGCCCGACCTCGCAATCCACAAACCGAGCTCCTCATTATTGTCATCAAACCTTCCTCATCTAAGCGTTGGTGTTGAACGATCGACGCCGCAGACACTTCCTCGCTTGCCGATGCTCTACGTTCGCTGCTCGCCGGCCGCTCTCAAGCGCTCGCATCGCAATGCTCGCCGCCACGCGCCGCCGCCCTGGGAAATCTTAGGGTTTTTTTTTTTCTTTCTCTACAGTGACGCGTTTATGAGGGAGTGAGGGACGAAGTCACAAAGGGTTGGTTGTGTTATATGGGTTGGTGATTTGTGTCATATGGGTCAACAGATTAACCAGAATTAACCCATTTAACAAAAGGGTAAAACTGGGTTGACCCGTTTATAACCCGACTCATGTAATTCAATCCATACCAATTATAAACGGGTCGGGTCGGGTCGGGTTGATGTGTCGGGTTATAAATTTCCACCCCTACTTTTAATACAAATCAAATAATTTAGGCAACAATTAGACGACGAATAATGTTAATTAGGTGAAGAAGAGCACGCGAAGTTAAACAATCCCGTACTTGGACACAAGATGATTATCTCTACTACTCCCTCAAGTCAAAACTATACAGATATGCGTCCCACAATTCCACTAAACACCGACAGAGCATTACAATCCGCTACATTTCGCACTCGGTCAGATTCTCGATGAGGTTGGTCTCTTAGTTTCTTACCTACCGCTAACCACTCTTAGTACGAATTCGTTTATATATAGATGCATGCTTACAAATCAAACTTCTCTCCCAAAGCGCTTAACCAATTAGAGTACTCCACTTAGACTGCTAACTAAGCCTCTCGCATCAATGGCCTCACCACTTCCCTTAACATTCTTCATCCTCTCCTTCTCCCTCGTCGTCTCCACCTCAATCTCCTCCAACGAAAAGGAAACCCACCTCCACTTCTACTTCCACGACATAGTTATTGGAAAATCCCCAACGGCGATGCGAATCGCTCAGGCCAACACCACCGACACGTCAAAGACTTTATTCGGTGCGCTCGTCATGATCGACGATCCACTAACGGAGTCATCCGACCTCGACTCCAAGCTCATCGGACACGCACAAGGCATGTACGCCCTCGCGTCGCAAGAGGAAGCCGGATTAATGATGGCTATGACGTTTTCCTTCGTCGACCAGGAGTTTAACGGGAGCACATTGGTGGTTCTTGGTCGGAACGCGGTGTTCGATGAGGTAAGGGAGATGCCGGTGATCGGAGGGAGTGGAAAGTTTAGGTTTGCCAAGGGGTATGTGCTGGCTAAGACTTATGCGTTTGATCTTAAGACAGGGAATGCGGTTGTGGAGTATGATGTGCATGTTAGGCATTGGTGATGTTATGCGGCTTTGAGCTTTGTCAATGTTGGGAGTGGTGAATGGTTGAGACTTTTGGATTGGTGATGTCACATAGTCAATGGAGCACGAATGTTTTGTTTATGCTTTGGTTTACTAGCTAATTATGTTTGGTTGATGTGTTGCGTGTTACTTACGTCCACCTTTTCATTGTTTTTTCCGCGGGTGAATGTTTGGAAGTCAATTGATTCCAAGTTAATTTGGATATATATAAAAACTAGCTTAGTGAACGATATAATGATTACATGCATTTTCCCATAAACGTACATGTGACTATTAGTTGATAATTATAAAGCAAGTTTGATGAATATTAAAATGACAAGGATAAATTATAACTTTAAAACGCATATATATATTTTCTGTCATTCTTACAAAAACACACTGATATTTCGGTAATATTTAAATAGGGGTTTTATATGAAACAACTATAAACTATAATGGTTCTTTTAGAGAATTGCCAATAATTTTCAATTTTTTAAGTTTCCATTCATGTTCTGTTAAAAATAAGAGCATGAAATGATACGAGAAGCCTTGAAAGAAGGAATGAACTTCGCTATGGGTTGAAGGGAGGGGTGCGTAGAGGGGGTTAAGGGAGTTAACTAACTTTTGGTGGGAATTAAGATGACTTTTGGTGGGAACTAAGATGATTTATTTAGAGGAAATATATAATATAATAAAAGATAGGTGAATCCCACCATACGATATTTTAAAGATTTAACATATATTCAAGCATACGAGAAAGGAAAATAATGACTCGGCGGTGTTGAGAAACAATCAGCTTTGTTACTAATTGTTGAGAAACAATGCGATTTGCTGAAGCTTCACTAAGATCTACAAAACTAGATCTTCTGTCTAATTAGGGCAATCGATCATGTCAGCAATAGGGAAACGACGAGACGAACAATTTTCAAACAGATAGAGTGTTGGAGTTATAATAAAGATAACTTAAAACTTGACATTGTAGTGAGAAAGTTTAGTCCCACATAGGAAATGGAATAGGAAGGAAGGGTCTTTATAAGCCTTCCCTTTCTCTCATATGCCTAGAAGAAAATAAAGGTTATGCTCCACACCACACACACGCGCGTCGGCCGGGTCGGGCTCGGGCTCGGGTTCGGGTCGGGTGGCGCGCGCGCACACGACCTATATTGAAATACAACAATCTCGTTCTTCTCCTTCTCTGTTCTTCCTCTTGAATTTACTTACTGTTACGATTTGCTGGTTCCCTGAAAGTCGAGAAGAATTCGCAAAGCCTTCTTGCACACGACCTGCAGTGAAATACAACAATCTCGTTCTTCTCCTTCTCTGTTCTTCCTCTTGAATTTACTTACTGTTACGATTTGCTGGTTCCCTGAAAGTCTAGAAGAATTCGCAAAGCCTTCTTGAAGCTCGTGCAGACGAGAAGGAGGTCGCCTGACCGAGGGTCGTTGTATCTCCGAGAACTTTTGCTGCGTAGCCCTGTACGAGAGGGGGCAATTAGATTCTTGGGACAGTGCTTGCACGCCTCGATCATCAGGCCGTATTTCTAACCCTCATTTCTTTTCGTTTGAATTATTTATTACATCTGTGTTACAATATTAATTTATTATTATCTGAAAATTATTAACTGCATTTAATGCTAATTATTGTCTAAACAGCTTATATTCCGAACATAGAGAACTTACCACAAGCCCGTAAGGAGCTCAATCAAAAGCATTTTGATAATACTACTGAGCAAATTGCTTTTGGTAAAAATAATAGAGAATGAACGAATTGCTCGTCAATCTGATCCTCTTAATGCTGACCCCATCAATAAAGAGAGTTGCATGATGGATAAATTTATGCATCTCAAGAATGTGAATTATCTTTTTCGAAGCAAAATACTAGAACCTTGATACGCTCATGGTATAGGAAAACCTCTATGTATACTCTGCCATGAAAACTAGATGGCACCATAGCAGAGTTCACGTTTTTTATAAGGGCGATTATACAAGACCTGCAAATTGTGATGAAATTATTGATGAAGCTGATTAATTTCTGTGAAGTTGGATGCATTGAAAGCCACCCACCGGTGGCTCATATTGAGCCACAAATTGCCAGATCTTTCTATCGACTACAGAGTATGAACACACTGATGGGTCCCACATGATTTGGACGTGTTTTCGAGTTCTGTTTGGATTCGGATTGGGGAGATGTTTGGCTAATTATACTACTGTTTGGATACTGTTTTCGTCGAAAGTTGCCTTCATCATTGATTTCATTAAACTTCAAACGTTACAAATGAATTCAAACAACAAAGAAATAATAAAAAAGATTATAACTTTCTTGAAAATAAACACAAGATCCGTTCGTCCTCTCTTGCTTGCGTGGGTCTTTAGCCTGTGACGGGGACGTCGATATCCGTGGACTACCTGGCAATCAGATCTGATCCAGAGCTTCGTCGATCCGCGAGGAGATCTAGAAACTTGAAGCGGCTATCTCGATAAAAGCGAGATATTTGCTTTTCTTAGTATTACCACAACGGGATAATACTAAGGATCAGGTACGGGTGATGTAGATCTGACGAAGAAATTCTCTTGCGTTGAAGTGCTCGATCACTCTTCACTCCGGCAGGGCTTCGCCAATTCTCCAAAACTCCAGATCTGAAAAAATGAGGCCTAAGGCTTGTATTTATAGGCATGAGGGGTTGCGGAGCGGTTAAAACCACTTAAAGGGCCCAAATCCGCGCTGAGACACCCTAGGGGTGTCTCGGCCTTGCCGAGACACCCTTGGGGTGTCTCGGCTAAACCGAGACAGATTATCTGTAGAATGAATGAGACACGAAGGGCATTGTTCCCTTTGTAAACATTGCGGGGCTCCCGATTAGCCCGCACCTTCGTTATTCCGGAATTCTGTCAGCTCACGTAGTTTGTCGGTTCACTTCAAGCGTTCACCGACATCAGTCGAACTCCTGTGAACCAGATAGTGATGTTCATTGTCGTTCTTTAACACTGAGCTGTTCGTGGAGACCCATAGGTAATTTTCGATGCCTACAGATACCCCCTCCAAAGCGTTCCAAACTCGTTTCTTTTATAGAAGAGGCTGGAATACTTTGGATGTGATTGATCCAGCCTTCAGTCGGTGTAAAGGACCTGTAGTTAGCTTCAACTCTTGGCTCCTTCGATTTTCGGTCTATTCGATGCTTTGACGAATAACTGAAGTCCTTCCGGCGCTGCGTTTATCGCCTGGCCGTCGTCGGAATCTCGAGTCTATCACTAGTGAGTTGAGTTTGGCTCGTGTCATTGAGTTGACTTTGAATTGACTATCTCTGTCATATTATGCTGACTTAGGGTTTCAGATCACCGTATGTTGACTTTTTGTCGCAACGCGTTGAGTGGCGTTGACCTAGGGTTACGCGTTGACCAGCGTTGACCCTTAGAGTTTCTAACATCGAACGTTGACTTTTTGTCGCAATGCGTTGATTGGCGTTGACCTAGGGTTACGTGTTGACCGGCGTTGACCTTAGGGTTTCGAATGTCGAATGTTGACTTTTTATCGCAACGCGCTGACTAGCGTTGACCTAGGGTTACGCGTTGACCGGTGTTGACCCTAGGGTTACGAACGTCGAACGTTGACTTTTTGGTCGCAACGCCTTGACTGGCGTTGACCTAGGGTTACGCGTTGACCGGCGTTGACCCTTAGGGTTTCTAACGTCGAACGTTGACTTTTTATCGTAACGCGTTGACTGGCGTTGACCTAGGGTTACGCGTTGACCGGCGTTGACCCTTAGGGTTTCTAACGTCGAACATTTGACTTTTTGTCGCAACGCGTTGACTGGCGTTAACCTAGGATTACGCGTTGACCGGCGTTGACCCTAGGGTTTCGAACGTCGAATGTTGACTTTTTGTCGCAACGCGTTGACCGGCGTTGACCTAGGGTTACGCGTTGACCGGCGTTGACCCTAGGTTTTTGAACGTCGTACGTTAACATAGTTTATACTCGTACGTTTACTGGAGTATTCTTAAGGTATTGGAGCACAGCGGTCCCAAGTGTCGGGGTTGCAGGACCAACTGTTAAAGCTGATTCATCTGCATTTGTGGATCTTATTTTAATGTTATTGGATAATCGAGTCATGAGACCAACTAGCAGAGCTGATGCATCAATGACTCGCACTTATAGAATTTTTGGCAAATTCTTAGCCATCAACGGGTTTGATGAGCCTTTACCGACTACCGTTTGAGTCGGGCTAGCATGCAGATTGTTCAGATCCGTTCTGCACATAACGTTGTGCTAAAAGAGTTGACTCTTTTAATGCTACGACATTGAATACGTAGACTTCGTCTTTCTCACGGGAATAGACTACCCGGCAACACGTGTTAGGCGCTGACTTATCCTTACTTAGGATTCAGGATAAAAATCCCCAGACTCGGATTCTGGTGTCTTCTTCAATCGGTAAAAGACTAAACCGACAACGCGTGTTAAGCATTGACTTATCCCTGCTTAGGCTTCGGGATAAACTTCCCCGTGCATGTGAAGCACGGATTTTGGCGTTATTAATAACAACCTGCCATAATATTGAATATGTGGGCTTTTGTCCTGTTAGACATAGACTTTGGGATTTTTGGCAAACCCCCAGCCATCAACGGGTTTGACGTGCCTTTACCGATTACCGTTTGAATCGGGCTAGTATGTGAATTATTTAAAACCCGTTTCACATGTAACGTTGTGCTAAGAGAATTGCTTCCCTTAGACTTGATGCTATGACTTTGAATACATAGACTTCGCCATTTCTTACGGGAACATGGCATTCGGCAACGCGTATTAGGCGTTGACTCATCCCTACTTAGGATTCGGGATGAAAGTCCCTAAAATTGTACCCTGGTGTCTTTTTCAATCGGTGAAAGACTAAACCGGCAACGCGTATTAGGCGTTGACTTATCCCTGCTTAGGCTTCGGGATAAAATTCCCCAGACTGGATTCTGGTGTCTTTTTCAATCGGTGAAAGACTAAACCGACAATGCGTGTTAG
>NC_033803.1:29333111-29406295 GCF_001876935.1 Asparagus officinalis | reverse complement strand
TCTTAAAAGAGTGTTGGCTGTTAAAAAGCAGCTGTCAAAGTAAATAAACTTTTTGAAAATCTACTTCTGATGTTTCTTTAGATGCACAATTTCCTCTTCTTGGCTAATTTTGGGGGATGCTATCATTTCTCACAAAGTGAGCAGGGCCGCAGTGGTAATTTAGAATGTATTAGGCATCGTTTTTGTTTGGGGAAATGGTAGAGGCACACCACCAACCACGGGACACACTCCTCTCTCTCAGCTACAGTACCATTTTGTTTGAAGATCTTGGACTGCAGTTGAGTCCTTACCATCCGACTTTTGACAAATACACAGATTTAGGGATAGGGTTGACAACATACTTTAGTTTCTTGCTTTACTCCTATGCAGTCTTTCCCAGATGGGGGACCCTTCCTTTAGGGCTGTTTGGTTATTTCCTAAAAAACCAAAAAATAGAAATGCACACCAAGAAAACTCAAAAAGTACAATTTCACATATTTCCATCCCTAAAACTCACCCACAACATCTAATAAAATATTATTTTTATCCAACAACTCATCCATCACATCTAATAAAATATTATTTTCATCCAACAACTCATCCATCACATCCACCACATCTAATAAAATATTATTTTCATCCATAACATCATTCAACTCATCTCATCTCATATTTAAAAATTACTTACATCATCCAATAAGATTGTGACAACTCATCTCATCAACATTTCATTTCTTTGTTTTCCTCACAAAAAGCTAGGAAAACAATTTCCTTAAGTGTGAGTCACATCATCCAATAATATAATGACAACTCATTTCATCTCATATATTTTCTTATTTTTAAGAAATAACCAATCAAAAGAAAACAACCTATTACAAGAAATAGGTTTCTTATAATTTATTTCATTATTTTTTCGCCAACCAAACAACATCAAAACAAGTTTTCTTAAAAAATCACTCACATCATCCTATAATAAGGTGACAACTCATCTTCATTTCTTTGATTTCCTTCTTTTTTTAACAAACCAAACACTCCCAAAATAATTCTTTGATTTAATAGTTTTCCATTTCTTTGATTTTCAATTTTTTTTAGGTAAACAAACAGGCCCTTAAGGCCAGTCTTTACTCAAATGTCAAACTCTGCAGATTCTCACTTTGTTGCAATCCTTCATAGATGGATGAATATTTAGTTTGAAAAAAATATGTCCTTGATGAAGTTTTGTCTTTATCGAAGATTTAAATGGGAAAATAATTCTCATATGTAATGTGATGTTTGAGGAGGTAGGATATGTAGGCGGATCGTAAGAGTGGTGTAGAGATCTCCTCCTAAGAGTTTTAGGTGGGTAGTTACTGTAGGAAGTCCTCGGATCGTGGGTAGTAAATTTGATTTTTTGGAGATTTTCTTTTTTGACTTATCTATTACTACTTTTTTTTGAAGTAAAAAACAAGGGATATACCATGTTCATTAAAATAAAACTAAGTATCTTTATAAAAGAAGGATACGAACTGTATCCAAAGAAGAAAGAAAAAAATTGATAGATAGAAAACTTAATTTCTCAAAACTAGTGATGTATAACCTTCTTCTCCTAAACATCCATGAAGGTGAGGAGCGGTCCTTAACGTCATTCACCGTTGACTTATCTATTACTACTTATTAAAGAAAGTTAATAGATAATAGATAATAGATAATAGATATTTTTAAAATATTTCATGGGAAATGAATGAGAGGATTTTTGAGATCATGAGTTTGAATATTATTTTAGTGGTTTATCAATTTTGTCCAAATATCTTTAAAAAACTGAAGACGTAAGGACATACTTGGGTTTATAGAAAATTGTGACCACTAACGGTTATAAACACCAGAAGTAGCAATAGATATACTTGCATTTCCATATTCCCATTTGGGTCGCCTTATCATAAATCTTTACACACAGCCTGCAAAAGTTTACGCTAAATCTTGAAGGTATATCAAGAAATTCTGGAATGATTAAGCTAATTTACAAAATAACTTCTGACAATTCGGATAGTTCAGTTACTTTGAGCTGTAAAATAATTTCGTTGTTAAAATCACATAGTGAAGTAAATAGGTAACTAGTTTAAATTTATTATTCGTTTCTACTATTCGTCTTCTGCTATGTTATTTTCTAAATAAATATCTATTACCTGTAAATATTTAAAATTTAAGGATTATCGCAAGTAAGGATGAGTTTTCCCCAAACAAAAGAAAAGGACTATTACAAGTAGGGTAAAACATTTTTTTGATTATCTGATTCACAAGGACCCACACAAAAATAGACTCATCAATTTATTTCTCTTGGTTCAACAATCAAATTATTATCGCTTGTCTGTGTCTAATTGCTAGTGCCGTTTCACAATGGGTTGAGCAAGGAATTAATATGACTTTACTGTTTATATTTTTCCTTTTCCTTTTCTTTTCTTTTCTTTTCCTTATTTTTTTAACTAGCCAAACTTAAAGAGCCCTATTTGGCAAAGAGTAAAGTGAGGGGGTAAGGAGAGTGAAGCACTCCTTAGCTTGCTAAACACAAAATTTTGGCACAGAGTGTACATTGTGTTAACCTCTTATCATTTGCCAGTTATAGAAATTAGTAAAATTGTTTACAAATCCCTCTAGAGGGGGCTCAAAATGAGTTAACCTTCAAACGAGGGATTTACAAATTTACCTATTTAGAGGAATTAAGTGATAACCTTTCTGTTTGTAAAGAAAGTAGTCATAATTTTTTTTCCTATAGCTGGCTGCTGGAAAGGCGAGCCACTATAGATATTTTGGGGTCCTCCTATGACTGAGGAGGCGTTGTCTACCAAGATAGGTTCCAAATTTCTAATCAGTGAATGTGAACCTTCATCAGAGTATTCATGAAGAGATTTAAAGTTTCTGTGGGAATCAATGAAATCCGAAGTTCAACAGACCCTTCCCTACGAAGTGTCATCCATTAGTTCCATCTCCTCAAGAGCTCCCTGCAGATGACAAGGGAAAAAGAGTCATTGACTCATCTTCAAATGTGCAGTGGGAAAGGAGGGGAGAGTCAAGGAGTTAGATATCTCTGCTCATTCTTAGGACAGCAAGGCAGCAATTTGCCTAATTGCGATATTCTTGATATGGTGGAAGTTTTAGTGGAAGGTGAATCTTTGATTTTACCAAGGGTGACATGGGAAAGTTTATATGCGGATATCAAAAGAGGCCCCTCTAAAGGCTCATCCCACAGAGAGCCCTCTCTGGCCTAGAACAAGAAGAAATCAATCCCCACTTCCTATTTCAGACAATTTTTGGATGCTATCTCCTCTTCTACTCAGCCGTCGGGATTTGAGAGACCTCCGAGACTTTGTAGATGTAGGATTGCTCCAATCTCTCTCTACCACAAGCCATACCACAGATTCATGGCTAGCTCTAGAAAGCCTCTAGCTCTCCGCAAGAGTCAGTCCTCTTCCACCTCTATGCCTTTTCTGCCTATTAATTCATCGTCCCAAGATTCTTTAGTTAAACTTACATCTAACTGCAGCATTCAAGAGCCTTTAACTAAAGATGCTCTGGCTAAATTACAATATCTAGAGGTAGAGATTGGCTAATTCATCATCTTAGACTTTGTGGCCTCTTATGTACTGTTGCTGGTTGCATTTCTATTTTTTACGAAGATTGGTTCTTAGAATGTTAGAGGGTTAAATAACCACATCAAAAGAAGATTAGTTAGAGACTGCATCCTTTTTTCCAGAGTTGAAATTGTAGGACTGTAAGAATCCAAACTTAACTCTGTTAGAACTAGAACTCTCAATGCTCTAGGTGGTTACAGAATCAACTCTTGGCTTTCTTTAGATACTACTGAGTCTAGAGGTAGTGTGCTACTAGGTTGGAATAACAATCTGTATGAAAGCTTAGACTCTTACATAAGAATTTTCTTTGTCTCTATGATTCTTTATCATAAGATTTCCAAATGAAAATTCTTGTTGCCTTTGTGTATGGTCCATATGAGAGAGAAGAAAGAGATGTTTTTTGGTGGGAGCTTCAGATAATCCATTCTTTTTATCCACTGCCTTGGGGACATTTTTGGTGATTTTAATGTGACTCAAAGTTTACAGGAAAAGAAAGATAGATCTAGTTCAATTAGAGACATAAGTTCTTTCAAATCTATAGTCGATTCTCTTTTCCTCATGGATCTTCCTCTCAATGGTAGACAATTTACTTGATCCAATATGAGATAGGACCTAAGCATGGTTAGACTAAAAGTATTCTAGAGGGGATGGGGGATAAATAAAAGTACCCTAATGCCACTAGGAAGGAACCCTAGAGGGAGGTGAATAGGGTTTATGCTAATCTAATTTGATTTAATACCAAATTAAAACTATTAACAAATATATCCTAACAAATGTGATATGAATAATATATGTGCAAGGATATACAAACTAAGAGCAATATAAACATGCAACAATGGCAATATAACAATATGTAAGAATAAATGCCTCAATGCCAAACTCAAACACAAGGAAATGATCACGGTGTTGGCCTTCTTATTTTGATGATGATTTACAAATAATTTACAACTAATATTATTTGTCTAGTGTTTATAGTTTTGTAGTTGTTGTAGACAAACAATATGTTGGAGGATGGATGGAATTGCGCTTCAACGATCATATCCAATGTAGGTTGGCGAAATTGTAGAGTGAAGCCTTACAGTTCAAGTTGAAGATCCAAGTTCATGCTTCTTCCGCATAGTGTACCAAGTCAAGCTTATTGAATATCAAGATTGCTTGAGTAACATTTAGTTTAGAAGTTTATATTATGTGTGTTAGTACTTTAAGCTCAATATCATATACACACACATTTTATTGTTTTCTATGTATATATATATAGTTATATATATATATACACATCTTGGCTTTTGGTTTATCCACAAACAAAGTTTTTACAAGCATATAAATAAATATTTATATTCATACATATTCGTTTTTATGTGGATAAGTTGGTTTGATCTAAATAGATATAAAACAAATATATATTCATATACATACTCATATGTTTCATATTCTATTGTATTTGACAAAATATTGTATTCATTATTTATAGACTTCATAACAATAGTTTACATCTTTCTTTAAGTCTATAAAATCAATTTGTAGAGTTTCAAAAGTTTGTTTAAGTCAAATGTCAAAAACATGTATGTTTAGTTTTTATGTTTTTGGACTATTTTAAAAAATAATGATATTTTACATTTGGGAAGTCCTTTTTAAAAACCAATTTTTGTAACATGTTTATTATCATGTTTACAATTATTTTTCAAAGTTTTATATTTTTTGGAATTTATTTGATATTTTTAAACCCAGTTTAAAGTTGAGTTTTTCTGTGCACTTCAGGTCTGTGCATGTTTAGTCGACTCATTAGTCGACTCACGAAGTGCAGCGCAGTTATGATTTTTCTTCTGCTGAGTCGACTCATATAACTCGACTCATAAGTCGACTTATCAAAGAGCCATTGCACAGTAACGGCTAGTTTTCTGTTTTGTTTGTATATGGGTTTTTGGTTTTTTTCTTGGGGTTTTTGCTGATGTTTTGGGTTCCTATATATACCCCCTTTGCTCTCATTTTTTAGTAGAACCAAGAAAATGTTTTAATCAAGTTTAACAAGAATTTAAGTTTTGTTTAATTGTGTTTAAAAGCTTTTAAGCATTTTCGAGTTTGAGTTTGTGAATTCAATTCCACAAGAGCTTGAGGAGATCATCTATTGGAGTTTGAGCAATCAACTATTCTCCCTCCATCTCTTGTCATCTATTAAGAAGTTTTATAAACTCTTTTCTAGCTTTATATTTATTTATTTGATTATCATCTTATTAAAGCTAGTTTTATATTGAGTTTAGATTTGATTAATCTCATTGTTACACACACCCACTTGAGCTTATTGTATTTGCATTCATAATATATTTGGGGTTGTGAGAGATAGTAACATTGAGTTGAGTCTAATTGAGTTCTCACCTTGTTTAGAGAACAATCATTTATTGTGCTTAATTTGTGAAGTTCACTTTGTAATACACTTATACACCGAGAGGAGTGTGTGGTGAGGACGGAGTCGGTACTGAGAGGAGTTGCATCGGTGACCTAGTGAGAGGTGATAATTCCGAGCAGTTGAGGGAGTCGATATGTGAGGATCAACACTTGAGGTTGTAGCTTGTGTATATTCTTTGTGAGGATTTGTGAGAGTTTTCAGTTGACTTGATAACCAAATGTGTAGAGTTTTCGGTTAGCTAGAAAACCGAGTGTGTAGAGAAGTTTTAACTTCCAAACCGGGTTATGTAGTGGATTCTCCTCGAGAGTGGGGAGCGAGGACGTAGGACAGAAGATCCAAACCTCGTGAACATATAGCGTGTTTGGTTTGCATTGGCGCACTTATAACTGTTCATCTTATAGCCTCGTGTTTGGTTTGCATTGGCGCACTTATAACTGTTCATCTTATAGCCTATTGCATCTTGTTTATATTGTCCACTAGTTTGTTTCAATAACTGTTCATCTTATAGCCTATTGCATCTTGTTTATATTGTCCACTAGTTTGTTTCACCCTTGTGATTGTTTAAATATATCCTTGCATATACCATATAGTATATCTCATTGTTAGGATATATCACCTTAGTTATATTACTTATTCTTGCTCATATCACATTGTATATCTATCTTGCAAGAATAATTTGTTAATAAGTTTTAAATTAGCATAAAATCGGATTAGATTAGCATAAGACCCTAATCACCCTCCCTCTAGGGTCTAACAATTGGTATCAGAGCTTGGTGCTCTTTGATTTGAGGTCTAACCACCTTGAGTTAAAGATCCAAGTTATCTTTTTTGTGCTAATCTAGTTTATAGATTTATTGTTATCTTGCTTGCATAGATATATGTATTATGAATATGAATGATGTATCTTGTTTAGGGTATGATCCTAGTGTTGCTCCTAAATATAGAAACTTCCCTTATGCTCAATGATGCTTTAGATTTAAAATATTTGTTAAATCTAAAAATATTAATTTATGGAAAGTTATTGACAATGCTTATATTGTACCCACATTGGAGAAATCCAAGTGGAGCAAACATGATAAGAAGATGTTTATAATGAACAAGTTAGTGTTAGAATTTATGCTTAATGCTTTTGAACCATGTATTTCTAACGAACTTGCTCATTTTGATAGTGCTTACACGATATAGAAACTTTTTGAAGCACATCAAGGTGACTTGGATGAGATTCGACGCGTTGTGGCAGAATCGACTTCAAGTAATAGTGGAGCATCATGAACACGTCCACTAGGGGATAACCCTAGTGTGGTAAGCGGATCCGAATCCGAATATGATTTATCTTTTAATAAACTCGCCTGTGCTAGTGAAAAATTATTGTATGCCTATAACAAATTGTATAAATTTTTTATTGATTTACAAAGCAAGTATGAAGGTTTAAATCTGATCATGAGAAGTTAGCTTCCAAATTTGATATCATTTCTCAAGAGAATGATGCTCTTAAAGAAAATAATGATATGCTAAATTTGAAAAATAATAATTTGAAATTTGATATTGCTAACTTGACTCATGATAAAAATAATGCCATGTTAGAAGTAAAAAACATAAAAAATGATACTGCTTCTTTCATAAATGACTATTTATGTTCTACTTCTATTAAAAATGCATATGTGCCTAATAATGATGAGTTGAATCTTGTTAAAAACCGCATTTCATCTTTAGACTCAACTCTTGTTACATGCATGGATAATCATAAGAAACTTATGAACATGTGTGCTAAGTCTCATGCTACTACATCTAGACATCCCATACATCATGCACACATGTATAGCAAAATTTACAAGTGTTCAAATTGCGGCCGAAAAGGCCATATTGCTAAATTTTGCTATGATGCATATAAACCTACAAAGACTAATATTAATACTCCTTGTGCATCTCATAAGACTTCTTCATCACATACACATTCACATGCTCATTCTCATAAAGTTCATCATAAGCATGCTAATGTGTATCATTGTAATTTTTGTGGTAGAGTTGGTCACTTAGCTAAATTTTGTTTTGATTTGTGAAATGTTTCTAAATCACAAAATATTTCAAGTAGACCAATATTGTTTTAAAATATTTTACATTTACAAAACAATCTTAAAAGACCATCTATGCTTACAAATGTTTCTCGTGCACATGTTTGTTGGCCTCTTTGTTTTGATGATGTTTAACAAACAATTTACTACTAATGTTGTTTGTCCAGTGTTTGTGCATTCCTATGTATTGTAGACAAACAACGTTGTTAGAGGTTGGATGGAATAGAGCTTCAACGATCATATCCAAAGGAGGTTGGCGGAATGTCGGTGAAGCTATGCAAATTCAAGTTCAAGATCCAAGTTTAGCTTCATCCACAACGTGTACCAAGTTGAGCTCAATGAAGATCAAGATCAAGCTTGGGTAATTTAGTATAGGTTTATATTATATGTGTGTTAGTACTTTAAGCTCAATCATATACACACATACACGCTTTGGTTTTTGGTTTTGTATATATACAGTTATATATATACATATATGTTTTTGGTTTAATAGGTTTCGAATTTATATATGAAACAAATGAATAGGATTGGAAAATACTATTTTGTTTCATGTTTATATGCCTATATATGACTTCACCTTTAACAAGCTTATATTTAATGAAATCATATTTAGTGTTTTGTATATATTGCATAGAATATGCAATTTTGTGAAAATATGGTTTTCTTAGTTTTTGGACTTAACAATAATCATATCCATATTTTATTAAGTCTATATAATCATTGTGCAAAGTTTCAAAACATGGTTTAACCAAAATATCAAATTTCACATGTTTACATTTTCGTGTTTTGAACTATTTTTGCAAAATGATGATTTTTCACAAATGGGAAATGCAATTTGAAAAATTCTTTTTGTAACATGTTTGTTTACATGTTTATATACATTTCCCAAAGTTTCATAATTTTCAGAAGTCAAATGAATATTTTACAAATTGTTTAAATGTGTCAAAAACCTGTTTTTATATATGTCAGTTTTCGGTCGACCGAACCGGTCGACCGAACCTGAGCTCTCGTGTTCACTGGGCGACAGAAAGTCTGTCAGTCGACCGGTCCGGTTGACCGATGAAATTTTCCGGTCGACCGATGAATTTTCCGGTCGACCGACGAGAGCTCCATCGGTCGACCGATGAAATTTCCGGTTGACCGACAGCGTCTTTTTCAGCTTCCAACGGCTCTTTTTATTACCGTTGCCTTGGACTGTTTTGTCTTTTTGTTTGGGTTTTTGGCTGAGTTTTGAGAGGGTATAAATACCTCATTGCCTTCAGCTCTCCAACTAACCAAGAGAGTTTTAAAACAAGTTTAAGAAAGTTTTAATCAAGGGTTTAAGTTTGTTTTTAGTGTCTGTTTAAAAAGCTTTTAAGCATTTACAAGAGTTTGGTTTGTGGAGCAAATTTCACAAGAGCAAGTGGAGATCATTCTTGGTGTTTGAGCATTCATTCTTCTCCCTCTCTCTTGTCATCTATAGAGAAGTTTCCTTAAACTCAATTCTAGCATTTTATAAGTTTGTTCTTAATTTCATAAGCTAGATTTCATATTGAGTTTATATTGTTTTATCTCTTTGTTCACACACAACCTATTGAGCTTATTGTATTTACATTCATAGTATAATTTAGGATTGTGGGTTTGTGACATTGAGAGTGAGCTTAATTGAGTTCTCACCTTGTTAGAGAGAACAATCATTTGTTATATTGTGCTTAATTATGAGGCACTTGTACACCAAGGGAGGAGTGTGTGGTGAGAGTCGGGGATCGTCCCAAGAGGAGTGACGTCGGTTGACGAGCCTAGGGAGAGGTTGTAACCGAGCACTTGAGGGAGATACGGCTAGGTCCAATACTTAGTGGGTGTAGAGTGGGATTACAATAGTGTGTTGATTGTAAAGTTTTCGGTTAGCTAGAAAACCGAGTGTGAGGAGTAAACGTTGTTCGGGTGAACGTAGAAAACCCAGTTGATAGTGGATTTCTCCCCGAGAGTGGGGAGCGGAGACGTAGGACGGAAGGTCTGAACTCCGTGATCACTTGAGTGTGTTTGAGTTTGTCATTGGCGTTCTTTTACATTCATGCCTATTGTTTATATCGCCTTTGTCATTTGGTCTTAGTTCACATTATCCACTATCTTGTTTATATTGTTTATGTTTATATCACCCTTAGTTTATATATCCTTGCATATAGATTTCATCATATAGGATATATCACTTTGTGTATATTGCTTATTCTTGCTTATAACTATTGTATATCTATCTTGCAAGAATATAACTTGTTAATTATTTTAATTGGCATTTAATCGGATTAGATTAGCATAAGACCCTAATCACCCCCCCTCTAGGGTCTAACAATTGGTATCAGAGCTTGGTGCTCTTTGATTTAAAGGTCTAACCGCCTTGAGTTAAAGATCCAAGTTATATTTTTGTGCTAATCTAGTTATGATTGCATTTGTCTTGCTTGCATATGTTCATATATATATCTTGAATATGAATGTATTTTGTTTAGGCTATGAATCCAATGTTTCTCCTAAATTCATTAATTTTCCCTATGCACAATGGGCTTCTAGATTTAAACTATTTGTTGAATCTAGAAATATTGATTTATGGAAAGTTATTGACTGTGCCTATATTGTGCCCACATTGGAGAAATCCAAGTGGAGCAATCATGATAATAAAATGTTTACAATGAACAAGCTTTTGTTAGAGTTTTTGCTTAATGCTTTTGACTCATCATTTTCTAACAAATTTGTTCATTTTGATAGTGCTTACAAACTTTGGAAATTCATTGAAGCACATCAAGGGGACTTGGAGGCAATCCGACAAGCTTTGGAGGATTCTCCTTTAAGTTCAAGTGGAGCATCATGCACACGGCCACAAGAGGATAACTCTTGTGTAGTAAGCGATTCCGATTCCGATAATGATTTATCTATTGATGAACTCGCTTGTGCATATGAAAGATTATCTCATGCCTATACAAAATTACAAAATAATTTTTTTGATCTTAAAAGCAAGCATATTAGTTTAAAATCCGATCATGAGTTGTTAGCCTCTAAACTTGATGTCATTACTAAAGAGAATGTTACACTTAAAGAAAACAATGACATGATAAGTTTAGAAAATAAAAAATTGACTTCATCTATTGCTAGCTTAACTCATGCATATAATAATGCCATGATAGAAGTAGAAATAATTAGAAATAAGTTTAATTCATTTAAATATGATCATGTTTCATCTACTTCTATTTCCAATGCTTGTATGCCTAAAAATGAGTTGGATCATGTTAAAGAACGCACATCATCTTTAGATTCAACCCTTAAAACATGCATTGTAGATAATAAGAAACTTATGGACTTGGGTGCAAAGTCTAGTACTACAACTTCTAAACCCGTACACTTTGCACACTTGTATAGCAAAGCTTATAAATGTTCTATTTGCGGTCGTAAAGGCCATTTAGCTAAGTTTTGCTATGATGCACAAAAACATAAGAATATTAATTCTTCTTGTGCATCTCATAAGGCTTCTTCTTCATCACATGTACACACACATGCACCCATTGTTCATCATAAGCATGCTAATGTGTATCATTGTGATTTTTGTGGTAGAGTTGGTCACTTAGCCAAGTTTTGTTTTGATTTGCGAAAAGTTTCTAAATCGCAAAATATTTCAAGTAGACCAACATTATTTCAAAATGTTTCTCATTTGCAAAATAATCTTAAAAGACCATCTTTATTTGCAAATGTTCCTCGTGCACATCCACATGGTCAACATAACCAAATGCATCCTCTTCATTGCACTTATTGCAATCGAATGGGTCATTTGCATAATTATTGCTATGACCGGACCCGTGCACTAAATGCGCCCAAATGGGTTCATAACCCTAGGGCTTTGAGCTTGAATGATAGGGGTCATGTCCCTAAATCGTTTGGTACCAAGAGTTCTTGGGTACCAAAACAAATTTAATTTTTATACAAAAAAATTTATTGTTTTTCTTTTTTCTTTTCTTCATTAATGAGATAATTGTCATCTTGGATTACAAAGATCCGGTCTTTTATAGATCCGGTTACAACTAAATCAAAGAAAGAAGAAAAAAAAGTAAAAATTACAACTTTCCTCTTGTGAACAAATCGCGAGCTCCTGTTTTGCGGCCGCTCGCTTGTGTGGGTTCTTTGCCTGCGCCGGGGTTGTTTGCCGTGGACCACCGCGCGATCTAGATCCGGTCAGATCTACACGATTATGCTGCGGTATATTCACGAAGGAATAATAGCCGGGAGGGATTAATCCCACCAGGGAATAATCGCTCAGATCTTCGAGATCTAAGGACTAAGCTTAGATCTGGAGTATGACCTCGTGTAGATCTCAGATCTGTTCTTTCTTCTCTCGAGATCCTGCCTTTCTGACGTGGATGGTTCGCCGAGGATCAGATCTGTACGTCCAAGTCTTCAAGTCTTTCAAAACTTGAGTTTGCTCTTTCAATCCGGCAGAGTTTCGGCTCTGAAGTTCCACCCCTGAAAATAACTATCTCTAGGCCTATTATAGCGCTTCTCAGGACAGGTGCCCGCAAACAGAGAACGTCTCGGCCACGCGGCAAACTGTCGCACCTGCTGGCGGGTCCTGGCAACTGTGCGAGCCAACCCAATGGGTGGCTCGTTTTGGCCGAGCCCACCATTTAGGGTGCCTCGGCTCTGTTGGCGAGCCACCCGATTGGTCGCTCGGTTTTGACGCCGAGCCCACCATCGGTGGCCTCGGCCTTGGCCGAGTCCACCTATGCGGTGGCTCGGGCCACCGCAGCCAATCCTCAGTGGGTGGGCGGCCACCGAGCACCCATGGTGTGCTCGGCTTTGGCCGGCCACCGATGAGTGGCTCGTGCGTTAAGCGCGAGCCTCCCTTAGGGGTGATGGGTTTTATAATCGGCGTTACCAGAGAACGAAAACTGGGAGTACGGGAATGGCGAAAAAGTCATGCAGTGTCGAATAATATTCGTCGCGACTGTCCATTCACGCGCATGCGATGAAAAGGCTCCGAAAGATACTCCAAGTAAGAAACGAAGCAATTAAGTGTTTGTTGTCAAAGGAGAAGAAATTGAATTCATCTTACCAATTGGTAAGACGTTACGAGTCATTGCCTTATAAAGGGAGAGACGATTTGCCACATTGCGCATTATAAGATATGGGATATCGACATATATTATCCCTGCCTTATAGAAAGCATCGATGCAGCGTCAAAACGCCCCCTTTATATGAGATGTGGTTTTGACGGCAAGCAAAACCATCTTTAACGTCGTCCTCACCGAAGGAGACAAGGCTTTCCCCGGAACTCGCTCACCAAGAGAGCAAAATGGGGTAAAAGGACTCATTTGTAAATTCTCAGAAAAAAAGAGGGTTAATTTGCAAAATTTCCATAAAGCGTCTGATCCCTGTCACTCAAGAGAACCAAGGCCTTTCCCGTTGCCTCACCAGAGATGAACAACAGGGGATAAAAGACAAATTGCAAATATCCGAAAAAAAGGGACTAATTTGTAAATTTGCAAATACGCCAAAAGTAGCTCACCAGCCATATGACAGGAAGCGCGCCATCAGCCGATACAGCAGGAAACGACTCGTTGAGGACTCGCGATCAAGAGTAAAATAATTATGGGCCTTATCAAAAGAAAATCAAGCAGGTCAGATCTAAAAAAAGACACCTTTTTATCCCCTAAAAGATAAAGCTCGAGGCAGCCAATTATAAAATTACGTGTCGACACAATTCATAAATTGAATAAAGCATAATAAGAATCGTTGAATTTATGAAGGATATACCTGAGGAAAGGCTCGAGGATCCCACAAAAAGGAGATCTTGAAAGTGCATCGCAACCACACGCTAGACGACGAGGGGGAGAAATGCAAAGATGGAAGTTTTGAATGGGATTTTTCAGTCAAGGATCAAAAGGAGTAGTAGATTAAGACGAATATCAAGTTTTTAAAGGAGATCGGAACGCTCGAGCGAACGAGAAATCACACGCAAGAGGACAAGGGGGGGCGGCGCTAGGAAGAAAGAAGAAAAAAAAAATTTGAAGAAAAAACCCCTTTTATAGCCTTGAGAACCACAAAGATCTGGCTGCAACCAGACCCACGACAGGGTTGAAGCGGCATACGCGCCCAGGCACGCAAGCCAGAATGAGCCAGAATGACCAGAAATGAGCTCAGAATCGAGCCGAATTGAGTCACGATTGAGCCCTGGAGGACCAGACCAGATCAGAATGAGCCAAAGTTGAGCCAGGATGAACCAGAATGAGCAAGTTTGAGCGTCAAATTGAGCCAGTTTGAGCAAATTGAAGCGCACAGTCTTGAACCAAATTTGGAACAGAAATTCCCAAAATTGGAGCTGAATTAACATTGGAACGATTTTTGATCAAACCTACGGTTCATTGCTTCGACCTATTTAGACGCCCCTCTACCATATATTTTGGAAGGGTCGGAGAGCAGATTTGTAAGAGCCCAAATGACGCGTTTTTTGGCACAATTTTTTGTGGGCCGTTTCAGATATTCGATACCTCAAAGAAGCACTCCGAAAGAGTATAACGAGTATGACAACTGCTTCTTAATACTCCAATAGGTATAGTGAGTATAAACTATTGCACTATTTTGGTTTGAGAAGTTTCCTGGAGAATATTGTTTATAAATATTCTTGAAGGATAAGCTCAACCAACTACGTGCAGGACAATGCGTTGTCATAAAGACTCGACGGCAAACAATCGATGGTCAGGCTAAAAAAAGTTAGAAATCAAAGGGAATCGAACTTCAAAAGTTCAAAGTTTCCTGACACCAAAACCACCGGGTAGACAATAAATGGAAGGCAGCCCCGAACTCTACAGACTTTCGACAAAGCACGACCGAAAAGCCCTGGAGATCATTGAAGGAGTCAACGAACGGAATCATTCCAAGAATCCCATTACAGCCGACCCAAGAGTGGGGACAATCGATCATCCAAAGTATTCTAGACATCTTTCTAACTAACAAAGAAGCGAGACTGAAATACTTTGGGAGGGGTATCTGTCCCAGGCATAATAAATTTGCTGTATAGCGTCCGCCGCTTAGCACTAGCTCGGCACACCGACGAAGTCCAACGAGAGGGACGAGATCGACGAAGTCGGCACGGAAGCGACGGAAATTGCATCCATACGCGGTTCGGATCAAGCCAAAATAAAAAAAGTCAACGGAGGTCATCCAACCGCAGAACAGACCTCGGCACATGAATCACGTGAATCAATCAAGGATCAGTTGTTCGGACTCGAACTCAGAAGCGGATTTACTAGGCCAAATGCAGGATCGACTTACTGCCAATCGGGATCAAACCATCAGAAGTCTCAATCAAGACCGAATCAACCGGACAAACCGGAAAAACGGACACAATTTCAAAAAACTCGGAAAACCCATCACCCCTAAGGGAGGCTCGCGCTTAACGCACGAGCCACTCATCGGTGGCCGGCCAAAGCCGAGCACACCATGGGTGCTCGGTGGCCGCCCACCCACTGAGGATTGGCTGCGGTGGCCCGAGCCACCGCATGAGGTGGCTCGGCCAAGGCCGAGGCCACCATGGGTGGCTCGGCGAAAACCGAGTCACCAATCGGGTGGCTCGCCAACAGGCCGAGCACCCTAAATGGGTGTGGCTCGGCCAAAACGAGCCACCATTGGGTTGCTCGCACAGTTGCCGGCCACCCCGCCAGCAGGTGCGAACAAGTGGCCGACGGTGGCCGAGATTCCGTTCTCTTTTGCGGGCATCTGTACTGAGAAGCTATAATAGGCCTAGAATTGTTATTTTCAAGGGGTGGACTTCAAGAGCCGAAAACTCTGGCGGATTGAAGAGAGCAAACCTCAAGAGTTTTGAAAGACTTGAAGACTTGGACGTACAGATCTGATCTCGGCTGGAACCATCCACGTCAGCAAGGCAGGAATCTCGAGAGAGAAAGAGACAGATCTGAGATCTACACGAGGTCATACTCCAGATCTAAGCTAGTCTTAGATCTCGAAGATCTGAGCGATTATTCCCTGGTGGGATTAATCCGTCCCGGCTATTATTCCTTCGTGAATATACCGCACATAATCGTGCGTGACAATTAGGAGTGATGAAAATTGTGATTGTGGAGAGATATGAGGAGTGTTGTGAATATGTGCAAAAGTTAATAAATGAGATTTTAGATGATAGAAATAAAGAGTGGATATGATAAAAAAAATAAATGAACTACAAGGAAAGAAAAATAAAGGACATAAAAATCAAGAAACAAATAAGAAAAAAATCAAAAACTAAGAAAAAAATAAAGAAAGAAAAGATTGAGGATACAATTAAAGATATGAGAAATCTAGAATTAAATTCCACTAGCTAATTTCAATTATAAAATATGAACTATTCTTTTTTTATCATATTTATTTTAGATTTATTAAGCATAGACTATCAAACCATTTAAGGAAAGTATAACCTATCAAATTATCATTTAAGCAAAATTAATATTCATGACAAGAACACCAACTAGATAATAATTCTAGAATTCATAAGTATAACCTATCAAACCACTCAAGATAAGTATAGATTATCAAATTCTTCTTCTACCAATTAGTTCTCTAGTTGATTATCCTATACATGATTATTTTAAGCATAAGAGAATAATTTATACAATATAAAGGAAATAAAGCTAATTTCATACAATTCTAAGATTCCTACAAGAATTAGTTTCACATCTTAAGAAATAAAAACGATGGATGAAATAAAAATAATAAGAACTAATTACAAAGCAAAGAAATAAGAACAAGGAATTTTACACTATGAACAAGAAACAAATCTAACTAAATTGCAAAAGAAATAAAAATGCAAGAAAATAAATCTATTCTATAAGTTAAAATACAAAATAAAATAAAGATAAGAAAATAAATGTACTCTACAAGACATGAATGTAAATATAAACTAATAAGTAATAAGAAAGAAATTACTAAAAAATAAAAAGTAAAAGAGAAAAATAAAATAAAAGCAAACCTTTGAATTAATCTTCATCTCCATCGTCATCATCAAACAAAGAGAAGAAAATTTAAAGTGGTAAAAAAATCTTTTATTGATTGCAACAAAAAGTTAAATTTTTTGGAAGGTCTTCTAGATTAAGAATAACCCTCATCTCCAAATGGAGTTATAAAATTTTTTACACCCTCAACCATTTACTCTCTACCCTTATTTATAGTAATCATCAATGAATGTGAGCCCTTGGATCGAATTCTTATCCAAAACCCTTGAATTTTAGCCCTTGATTTGTAACAAACTGTCGATGGCATCAATACCAACATCGATACGGGCATCGATACAGGCATTGGTACCACCATCTATACTAGCATCGATACGTGCTGCTCTTCAATGTTGGCCAAAGTTTTCTTCTTTCATTTGGCTTTGGATTTGGGCTTTTTGGCTCTTGCATATATTCTCCATTTAATACATGGGCTTTGTTGAGAGATATGGTTGTTGGATTTTATTTTTGATTAACCTACAATTAAAGATAAAAATAATTATTAGTGGTATATTTATTTATATAAAATAGATAATAAAGGTATAAAATTATAATAAAATATGATTATCACTACACTTCTTATTGATTCCACTAAAGGATATTATTGTGATTGGTGAAACGTATTATTGCACTATGTGAGTGTTCGCGGGGAAATTCGTTGCTTTCTTCATTAATGATTCCATCGTACACTCTTGTAATAGTCTATCGATTACAAAGATCCGGTCTTTTTATAAGATCCGGTTACAATGAAAATCAAATTTGAAAAGAAATGAAATTTACAACTTTGTTTCCTTGTTTGTCGAACGAATCACGAGCTCCTGTTTTGCGGTCGCTCGCTTTGTGGGTTCTTTGCCTGCGCCGGGGTTGTTTGCCATGGACCACCGCGCGATCTAGATCCGGTCGGATCTACGCAGTACAACGGGTATTATTTCACCAAGGAAATAATAGCCGGGGAGGATTGTTTCACCAAGGAAACAATCGTCCAAGTCTCGGGATCTAAGACCAAGCTTAGATCCGGAGTGTAGCAACGTAGATCTGAGATCCGATCCTCTCGAACACCTGCCTTATTTGACGTTGATGATCACCGAGCACCAGATCTGGATGAGCAAGTCCTTGATGTCCCAAAGTTGAGATCTTTTTTAGATCTGAGTCTCCAATCCTGCAGGGCTTCGCCTCCTCCAAAATCCAACCTCCTCAAATGAACAAGGGGGTGGCCTATTTATAGGCTACCCTCACTGTGCCTTGGGCACAGGGTGGCCGGCCACAAGTGGCTCGGCCACCGAGCCACCCTTGGGTGGCTCGGCTTTGCCGCGAGCCACGCTATGGTGGCTGCGCGGCTTTGGGCCGAGCCACGGCATGGGTGCTCGCCAACCGAGCCACCAAGGGTGGCTCGGCCACCCGAGCCAGCCCATGGGTGGCTCGGCTTAAGGCCGGTGAGGCCACGCTATGGGTGGTGCTCGGCTTTGGCCGAGCCCCCTTAGGCATGGTTGTTTTCTCGTTTTGCCCGCTCTGGTTCTATGCCGTGATTTGTTCTGTGGTTGATTTATCAGACTTGATTCGTTGATGCTGATTTGGCAGTAGATTCGATTCCTGATTTGGCATGTAGATCCAGCTTCTGAGTTCGAGTCCGAAAGTGATCTTGTATTCGAATCGTGATTCATAAGCGATGTCTGGCCCTTGGTTGGATGAGCTCGTTGACGGTCTTCATACATTGGGCTTGATTCCGAAGCGCGAATGGATGTTATTCCATTGCTTGCGTGCGATCGTCGATGCTCGTCGGCTCGTTTGTTCGTGCGGTTTTGTGCCCGAGCTGTGGCTAAGGGACCTATAGCCAATTTTATAGTGCCTACAGGGTGCTAGCAGGGCGTTGCTGGTGGTCGAGCGTGGTCGGAGCTCGTGCGGTAGGGACTCAGGCGACGTAGGTTGCCAGGAGGGTGAGGTCGGGAGGATGGTCGGGGCGACTAGGTTGCAGGCGGCGAGATAGGGGATAGCATCGGAGGCGGCGGGCACGGGACTGAGCAGATCGAGCTCAGGGGGAGGAGAGTGTGGAGGCAGGCGGCTGGCTGTGCGGCGAACGGAGAGGGCTGGCGGTGACGGAGAGGCTGGCGGTGACGGAAGAGGCTGCAGGGGTCGTGCATAGGAGGAGGGCGCTGGATGGTGGCTTGTCGTTCGACGGGGCATGGGGGCTGAGCTTTCGTCGGAGGGGAACGCAGCGGCTGGATCTGAGAACCAGTGGGAGGTCGAGCAGAGGAGGCTCGGCGGCAGCAAGGAGAGGTGGTGCAATTGTGCGGTGTTGATGGGGGAGCAGCGACAGCGGGTGGAGGTGTCGTCGACGGTGAGGCGGGGAGCTCGCGGCGAGCTCAGGTAGGCGAGGCAGCAGGCTGGCGCGTCGAGCAGGTGGGGAGGGGAGATGGGAATGGCGGTCAGGTTGGGGAGGCGCGAGCGGGCACGACGAGGCGGCGGCAGGCGGGAGGCCAGGGCCGGCGGCGGTCAGAGAGGGCATGCGTGGCTGGACCTCGAGCGTCGAGCTCGCAGCGAGCGAGAGAAAGAAAGAAAGAGAGAGAGTGTGAGAGAGAAAGTCTTGAGTACGAGAGAGAGAGGGGGAGCGGACTTAAATAGGAAAAAAATTTAATAAAAAATGAATAAAATAAAATAAAATACTGAATGAGATGCGTGTGGAGCCGTTTTTTTTGGAAAAAAAGGAGGGAGAGAACGGGGTTGTTGGGGTAGCTGATGGGGGTTTGACGCTGGAAGCAACAGCTTGGAGTATTTTCAAATAGTTTCAGGTATTTAAATGAAAAATAATTAAATAAATAATTTCGGGTACTTAAAAATTAAACTAATTACATAATAATTATCTACAAATAAAAACGTACATGTTGAGCTAATACAACAGTTGATACGAAACTGTCGAAATATACTCATATTGTACAATTAAACGAGAATAAATAATAATAAAAATATATTTACTTACATTTAAAATCAAATAATTATGTGACAATTATCTACACGATAAAACGTACCAGTTATGCTAATACGACAGCTGATACGTAATAATTAAAATAATACAATAATTTATACAAATAATATGTAATTAATAATTTAACATAATATAAGAATTAATATGTAATAGTAATAATAATACGACATATTATTTAAAATAATACGTAATAGTATCAGTAACACAACGGATAAATCCCAGAATTTTCATTGCACTAAATTAATTTATAAATATCAAAACCATTTAAATAAATATATAATCAGATTTTTAAATCATAGAAAATTCTAGAAGAGCAAGAAAAATACAATACTTTTTAAAAAATAATATTTTAAAATACTAAAAATTTATTTTAACTAGTATCAAAATTTTACGGTCATTACAAATAGTTATCAAGCCTTGCAAATCACCTATATGTTGAGCACAGCCAGAGGATAGTCTATTACTTGGTCCGGAGCTAGTTAGGCAGACTACAGAAAAGGTGGCATTGATTCGAATGCGCATTCTTGCTTCACGGAGTAGGCAAAAGAGTTATGCAGATTGTCAGAGATGACCCTTAGAATTTCAGGTTGGAGACTTAGTTATGTTGAAAATATCACCGATGAAGGGCGTTCAGCGATTCGGTAGACGGAGGAAGCTTGCTTCGAGATATGTTGGTCCCTTCAGGATTATTGAGCACATTAGAGTTGTTTCTTATAGATTAGACCTTCCAGCATCGATGTCGAGCATACACGATGTCTTTCATATTTTGATGCTTAAGAAGCATTTGCATGACGAAGAGCAGCAGAGAGTGATTAATTCACTAGAGATTGAGATCCAAGATGATTTGACTACAGTAGATATTCCAGTATGCATTCTTGCTAGAGAGAATAAAAAGCTTAGAAACAAGGTCATTCTTTTAGTGAAAGTCCAGTGGAACTGACAAGTAGCTGAAGATATTTCTTGGGAGTGCGAGGAGGATGTACGTTGCGACTACCCACACCTATTTGAACATGTAATATGTTGATATTTTAAATGTGCTCATATGCGTTGATTTATGTGATTGCATGTGATGTTTAGACACGTTTGTACTTAACGCTAGAATGGGTCATTCAACACTTAACTCTTAATTTTTCGTAACATATGGTATATATATGGGGGGGTTCCTTGTTTGGATTTCTCGCCCGACATACTAGTTCCATCTAATTAGGGGTTATAAGTGGGGATGCACATATTTTAGATTTGTTAAGTTTAAACATGGCTTATGATTCATATCTAGGGATTAATGGTACGAGATGTGTACGAGTGGGTTTCCTTGTTTGGATTATACCCTCTTAGTACTTTTCTCTTATTATTAATTCCTAAGATACGACTGCGAAATTTCGAGGACGAAATTCTCTTAAAGGGGGGTGAATGTAAAACCCCGAGAATTTATCTTAATATAATTAATATGAGATTAATTATGATTTATGGATATTTTATTTTGATTAATACAGTTAAATGGTATATGAGTAGTATACCATGTGTTTTGAGTATAAACAAGTTCATTCGTGAGGAAGAGAAGAGTCCAAATATGCACAACGACCAAAATCATGAGAACTGGAATTTCCCAGTCCGGTCGACCGTCACGGTCGACCGCATCCGCTCGACCGCCACGGTCATCCTCAAGACCTGTAGAAAGTTTTCTCCTGTTTTGAGTTGGTTTCGGATTTCTAAAGCCCATATTCGTTTTCCCTGGTTTAAATATCAAAATTTCACAAATTTTCTCAGTTTTCTAAGAACCATAACAACCACCAAACCCCCACAAACCCTAATTTGATTCTTGGAGAATATTTGAGGCTTTCAAGTGGATTTTTCTGGTGATTTTGGCTCTTGGATTGGAGATCTTCTTTGGCTTGGCATCCTAAAATGTTTTTCTACAAGTTTCAGGTGAGTTTATCTTTGCTAATCCCCCTCCTAGTTTTTAAAGAGTTTTTAACATGTTTATTAGAGCCAAATTGACTAGTTTATGAATAAAAGTTAATTCTTTTGTATTATATGTATAAAGACTAGGTCTTTCCAAGTGAAAAGGTTTGAGAACGAATTTACAGAAGATATTTAAGATCTTATCATGATTTAAATGTTGTTTAATCTGATGAAAGAAGATTTGTGCTTTGTTTTGAGTTCATGTGCATGATTTAGGGTTTCGAATATGAATTTCATGTAATTTATCATGTTATATACATTGTGTTTCTTCCAAAAGTTTTTATCTGCTGTAGACCTATTTTTCCGCAAGTTTCATGTTGATATATATGTGGTTGCACCATACAAACATGTCAGGAATATAATATATGATCACATCTTTAGAACCTAGAATTTCGTCTCATGGTCGGCCGCACCCTAGCGGCGGTCTAGGACAGAGGCCTGGATAGGCCCTGGAACCCATCGCGGTCGACCGCCGCATATTCGCAGTCGACCGCCAAGCTACATTTTGGCCTGTGCATGTTTTATTAATTGTTTTTTGCTTTTTCGAGTGAGTCTCTCGACTTTGCACTGTTATGATACGATGTTTATGAGCTGTTTAACATCTGAAATGTCAGTAAACACTATATATGGACACGCACACCAAGATATGTACACGTATGATTAAAATATGATGTGTTAATATGATAAATAAGAAAAATACACAAATATTATGTTTCCGGAATAGGGAGATGAAACCTATTTCCACAAGGCGATTGAGTAATAGTATTATAAAAGTATGGTCATATTATGTTTCCGGAATAGGGAGATGAAACATATTTTCGCAGGGCGATTGAGTAAGAGTATTACAAAAGTATCTTCATATTATATTTCTTGGATAGGGAGATAAAACCTATTGCAGCAGAGCGATTGAGTAAGACTATTACAAGAGTATCGCTAATGTATAAGAGATGCACATTTGTAAGTAATATAAATTATAATTTGGTTTCCATTTTTGAATACTCGTGAGTAGGGTGCTTTCTCTGAGACCGTGACTTACACGACTTGGTATTTGGTTGGCTTTTGTTTAGATGAGTTCCTTTTATGTTAGATCCATCTACCCGAGTGAAGATCAGGATGAGATATTTGTTCTATAGGTTTGAGGTTTGGAGTATTATCTATTTGTTTGTTGTTGTTCATTCATAGAGTTTAGAATTAGCATTTAGGGAGTCACAATTTGATACATGGTATATACATGAGGGTTTCCTTGTTTGGATTATTTCTCTCGACGTACTAACTCTCGTGTTGTGGATTCCTAAATACTAGTCTCCAGTTAGATTTATATGAATAATTCTACACTTATGTATTCTCTATATTTTCTATACACTCCTATCCCTTCCCCTGGGGAGAGGTGGATATGTTCTCAATATAGCGCTTTGACGCTCGTTGTTTTCCCCCTTTTTCAAGCAGCGAGTCCAATGCACGGGAGTCGCAGGTTGATGAGATTTCTGCATAGATCTCACCTAGCTATTTATTATGTAGTAGTTATTCAGAACTCCACAGTTAGTTGATTATGTTCAGACTCTAGACTTGTATTTCATTTTGTAGAGGCTGAGAGTCGTAGTGATACATTATTTGACTCTTTGTATTTGAGGTTTATTTCAGATTCAGAGGTACTTCTATTCTATTTTTGTTGGGTCATTGATGATTATTCTCTTATTCGCTTCTGTTTTTCTATTTCTTTTATTTGCCTGTCGGTACATTCACCAATTTGTTGTTTCCACTAGAGAGATAGTTATTGTGATGGTGAAACATGTCGTAGTATGGTGTTTGGTGCTTGGTAGGTTTGACAATCCAGATTTCGCCTTAGACTGCAGCCTCATGTGAAACCTGGGGCGTCACATCCTAGCAACTCTTCTTTCTCTCTCTCAAACATTAGCCCTAAACTTAAGATTTTGGGTGTGTCTTGTGAGGCGAGAAGCGAGGAAAAGGGGAGATCTATGACGTTTGGCGATGATGACTCATTTCACATCAGTTTTAGAGGCTTGCACACATGATAAGGTAAGATCATCTGCATCCAAACCCATCCCTATAATGTTTAATGATTATAAAAGTATTTAATCAATGTTTTTATGCCTAAGGCTTAACCTAATATGAAAAAGATAAGATTTTTTATGATAAATCTTAACCCAATGCTAGATCATTAGCTTTTTCCTAATTGCTTATGATAGTAACGTGATCATGATCATTAGGGGTGATTAAATTTTCATTTTTTAAAATCTAATAATTATGTTTAACTCATATGTTAACTCTAATTTGTTATCTAATTGAATTATAAAAAGGTTTAGTTTTTGCTTTCATCATAGATTGCAGAAAACTACTGCATGTGTATAATATTTAACTAAAAATTTGAGATAACATATAAACGCCAAACTGAATAAAACTAGTGTCAAATAAAAGATATGTGAAGCTATTTTCCAAAACAGAAAACCATTCTAAGAAAGAGTTTTAACAGAGAAAGATATACTCAATTTACTAATGATATATTCTACAATAAATTGCTACATGTATGTAACATTTAACTAGAAATTTAAGATAACATATAAACTCCAAATTAAACCAAACTAGCACCAAATGATAGCTATGTGGATCTAGTTTCCAAAGTAGAAAACTATTTTTAAAAAGAGTTTGTTTAGAGAATGATATGCTCAATTTACTAATGATATGTTCTGTAGAAAATTGTAGATATGCTGATTTGAAATAATTGATATATTACGTGTAGGTTTCTTTGAGTTTTCATGTTAATTAATCATGCTTAAACCCTAGATTTATGATACCTAAGTAAGATAAACATATTTAAATGAATTTTACTTCTGTTCATGAGTAGTTTTTATCCTGTGTTGATAATCACTTTGTTTACATATGAGATAATTGAAGAAATTGTTTAACTAGGATGTTAAACCCTAATTTGGAAGATATAATAATTTAATTTGATGATTCAAATAATTCCTGTTGCATATGCCAAGTATAAAATCTCGCTTTAACATCATGATATGTACAATTTATATAAGCACTATTTGTGCACGAAAGAATGTGTGTCTTGATAGAGTAGTCGACTACTAAGCTTAGTAGTCGGCTACTCGTGCCCAATTGAGTATAATCAAAACTGTGTGTTTGCAGAGTAGTCGACTAATGTTCTTAATAGTCGACTACTGATACTGATATATATTATTATAGAGTCTGGATGGACTCAGTGTAGTCGACTACTAAGCCTAGTAGTCGACTACTAAGGCTGTTGCCTAAATTTTTATTTTATATATGTTTAAGATATGTTTACGGGTTTCGAGCCACACTTATTTCGTAAATTCATGAATAGTATAATAGCACACACATAGGTATTCTAAAAGGAATTATGATGGGTTTTGACTCAATGACACTGTAGTTTTATATTTTTGTTCAGACCTTAGAGTTTATTTCATAGTGTAAAGGTAGTGTGCCTTAGTACGATTTTTAGTTATTTCTTGTCAAGATATATTTATTTATTTTGGATATTAGATGTATTCCAAGTTGTTCGTTGAGACATGATTTATTTATGAGATACTTCTTTCTATATCATGTATGTTGTAGTTATTTCTTTTCTTTTGCCTGTTTTGTACCTACACTTTATTTTAATTCCACTAGAGGATATTGCTGTGATTAGTAAAACTTGTTGTTCCACAGTGTGGGTGCATGGCAGCTTTAACATCTCTCAGTTCATCTTGGACTGCAGCTATGTATAAAAATAGGGGCGTCACAAGATAGAATATAAAATTCTTTCTCTCCAGCAACGGGTTCGTCTTTGCCCCAAGAGAAGACAAGCAGGAGATAGGATATAAAATTCTTTCTTTCCAGTGCAGGGTTCGTCTTTGCTCCAAGAGAAGACAAAACGGGTTCATCTTTTCCCCAAGAGATGTAATGGCCGTGAATTTTTTAGACTAGTTTAAATAAACTTTTCGTATTTTAAAATATTTAACTATTATTTTTAAAAGAGTATTTATATTTTTCTCGATTTTCTAGAATTTTTTACGATTTAAAAATACAATTTTATATTTATTTAAATGATTTTTATATTTATAAATTAACTTAGTGCAGTAAAATTTTTGAATTAATCCGTTGTGTTATTAATACTATTACTTATTATTTTTTATAAACTGTTGTGTTATTACTACTATTGCGTATAGTTTGTTGTATTAGTACAACTAGTATGTATTATTTTGTAGATAATTTTTCTATAATTATTTAATTTTATACATAATTAATTATATTTTTTATTAATTATTTTCGTTAAATACCCTAACCCTAACGCTATAAATATTCCTATATTATTCCTCTCCTGTTCACGCCGCCATCTCAAAATTTCTTTCTCTCTCCTCTCACCCATACTCTCTCTCCTCTCTTTCTCGTTCTCAAACTCACACCGCCTCCCCAAGCGCAGCCCTCGCCCTCAGCCAGTTCCTCACCTCCGTCCGAAAGCATCCCCCACCTCGTCGCCACTGTACATCGCTATTCGTCATTGCCTCCTCTTTCGCTATCCAACTCTGACAGACCCTTAACCGTCACTTTCACCTTGTCCGCGGATCCGTAGCCTCGAGCGTCAGCGTCAATTCGTTCGACGAAACCCTGAGGCAAGATTCCCAACCCGTTGTTTTATTTTATTTTATTTAGATTAATGTAAAAATCATTAGGCGTAAGATTCTATTTCTTATTTAGTTTCGTGTCAATCATTATATCTGTCGTAAATTAATTATGTGCAAGATCACGATTCCCGTTTTGTTTTGTTTTAATTCATATATTTGTCGTACGTGCGAATTTACATTTTTGATTGTTTATTAGTATTTTAGATCTGTTAATAATTATCTACGTGGGTTTGATAAATAATATTAAATAAATCATAATTATGTAATAAATAATATTTTTAGAATAATTATAGTAAATTAAAAATTTTATTTTAATAACAAGATTATTTTGGAATAATTATAATATTTTTTTAGAATTTATTTTGTGGAAGGAAATCTTTTGGGAATGATAAATATTTTTTTAAAGAATTAATTTTGAGAAAATAGATGATTTTGAATTAATGAGAATTTATCTTGTAAAAAGATTATTTTTAAAATTATGAATTTATTATTTTAACAGATTATTTTTTAAAATAATTTTGGTGAAAGATAATTTAAAAGGAATTTATTTTACAAAATAAGTATTTATTTTGAATTAATTCAGTTTATGAACGTGTGATGAATGGTTGTTGAGCGTGACATTTTATGTGCAAAACAATCGGTGATTCAATGATTCTTATTTTAGTGGTATGCTATGACACTGTTGTACATGATTGGTTGTTTCATTTATTATTTCTTATTGTGTTTGAGAACCCTTAGTAGTCCATGACTTAGTGGCCTTTTATGTCATGAACAAGACTTAGTGACATTTATGTGTGCGTTGACTGAATTTAGGAGGTGGACCAGAGATCTAGTTTAGGTTATGATTGTTGACTTAGAAAAGCGAGAAGAGTTGGGATGGGGAAGTCTTGGTTCATGTGATTAGATGTGGTTGTTGATGTATTTTCTAGGCTCGCACCAGTGAATTCGTGTAGTCACTTTAGTCAGTGAATTTGTATAGTCACTCAAGTTTTGCTTGAGTTCGGACCATGTCGAAATTGGATTGCGTGTAGTCCTCTAATCGATTCGTGTAGCGGTATTAGATGCACGTAGAGAATTCGTGAACAGTCATTTATCCGAGAATATGAATGTTGACTCTATGTGAGATATGGACCAGTGAGCTATTATATGATGGTTAGTTACATGACCTTTACTTAGATGATTGTGGATTCTTGTAAGATACGGACCAATTATATTTCTTTTCATACATAGATCGGGATTAATATTTAATTATCTACAACTTGAGACATATGGTATATACATAAGGGCTTCCTTGTTTGGATTATTTCGCTCGACGTACTACGTCTCGTGTTGTAGATTTTTAAGTATTAATTCTATCTAGCTGTATGACCTTGTTACTTGGATGATTATTCTGATTGTTAGCTGCATGACCTTGTTACCCGATTGATTTTTAGATTCTTTTGATTATTATATACTATTGGTGGATTTCATCTACTTTTTAGTATTCCAGTTGTATACTCCTATCGTTACTACTATCATCACATTTTCCTATTTTTTGTTATTGCCTTGGTCATTCGACCGTTCCTATATTTCCCTTGTGGGATCTTGTTGTGTGCCATGCACGCTGACATACACCTATTTTCTATGGTGTATGTCAGATTTAGAGGACGGACAGGTCCAGCTTGGAGATGTGACAGAGTCAGAATATTCTCAGCAGGAGTGCCTTGCAAACGGAGTTGAAGAATAGGCTGAAACTCATTTATCTTTTCTTAGTTGATGGTCCTAGTTGCTTTTGTAGTAATTTTCTTTCCCGTTGAATGATGTATTTTGTATTCCTTTAGTATTTCAGTTGGATAGTTTGTATAAGGGCATGTTTGACCAAACTTTATGTCTCAGATGTTATCCCATTTGTGATATGACATTTCTTTATTCTGAGTTGTTTATTATATTCTTGCTAATTGTGATCGGGGACCTGTGAATTTGCATTGTATATTGCTTGATGCTTAGCGTATTAGGTTAAGAATAAATATTTATTTTTATTATTCTCCTTAATCTAATACGTCACGGACTTGTTCACGTTCTGATTCTCTGGTATTTTGGGAAGCATGACGTGACAAGAGAAGACAAAACAGGTTCGTCTTTGCCCCAAGAGAAGACAAAATAGGTCCGTCTTTGCTCCATGAGAAGACAAAACAGGGTTCGTCTTTGCCCCCAAGAGATGACAAAACGGGTGACAAAACGGGTTCGTCTTTGCCCCAAGAGAAGACACAACGGGTTCGTCTTTGCCCCAAGAGAAGACAAAATGAGTTCGCCTTTGCCCCAAGAGAAGACCAAATTTCAAAAGTCTATACATGTAGTCAGTCCACATATGTAGCCAGTTGTTATTATCGACTTAATAACAACTGAATCAATGTCTCTCTAGCATAGGGGACTTTATCTCGGTCCCTCATTAGAGATAAGCTTGCATCTAACACATGCTACCGGGTGGTCCGTTCCTGTAAAAACGACAAAGTCTATGTATTCAATATCGTAGCAACAAAAATTCATACCTTTCACGCATGAGGGACTTTATCTCAATTCCTAATTAGAGATAAGCCTACGACTAACACGCGTTACCGGATTGTACGTTACTATAAAAACGATAAAGTCTATGTATTCGGTTTCGTAGCACTAAGTATAAAAGAGTTTATTCTTTTAGCACAACGTTACATGTAGAACGAACTTAGACAATCTACATGCTAGCCCAACTCAAACGGTAGTCAATAAAGGTCATTAAATCCGTTGATGGCTGAGGGTTTGCCAAAAATCCTATAATAAGCAGCTCGCGAGGATAGAATCGCTCTCATCTTGTATGGAGTCTGCGGTGGTAGTCAAGGCATTGGTAACCTCCTCCTCCATAACATTGCTTTAATAGTTACTATGCACCAGCTTCATCAGTTGGTTCTCGTGACTCGAGCACCTGGGGTAGCTTCAGAGATAGTAGCTGTATCAGCACCAATGGCTGATCCTACAATCAAATCTCGCACAAAGATCTCAACCTGGCGAGCCTCCGATGCATTCTCAGCTTGATCTTCCCAAACTCCAAGAAGTATATGTGTATAAACTACTCCTTAACGCTCTAATGCCTTATGAGATTAAATTGTGTAGACTCCATCTACATACGACTATCAACTGTGTTTATGCCACAACGAAGGTCAACACCAGTCAACGATTCGACAATTTCTCCACAACAAGGCTCAAGATAATTTTAGGTCAAAGAATTATTCTGGGGTGTTCAATTGCAATTCAAATATAAACCCTCGACTAAGATAATCATTTCAGCGCCGACTCAACAACGAGTGTTAATTCAGTTATCAATGCATCAGTTTCAGATTTCGACAATGGTCAGACGATAAACACAGCACCAGAAGAATTTTAGACTATTTGATAAAATACTAAATAGACTAAAAGTTGAAGAAGTCAAGAATTAAAGACGGGGTCTATCTGATCCAATGTATTCCAGACTCCTCGATAAAAGGCTGAGGAGAATGAAAACTTTGAAGGGGGTATCTATGGGCGTCAAAAATTACTTATAAGTTCTCAGATACAACTCAAGACGAAGAAGAGATGATTAACATCATCATCTAAGTCAAAAAAGATCATCCGATGCCAAAAATAAGCAACGGAATGCGTGAAACAAGGAAGCAAAGGAATGTACAAAACGACGAAACGACGAAACGACGAAGTGAGACACCTGAAGTGTCTCAAATGGAGAGACACAATAATGTGTCTCGCACCCAAGTGCGAGACACACAATGTGCCTCACGCATGATAAACTCCCAAAATGTGTTTTTTGATGATATCTCGGGATTCGTGCGTTCGAGTGGCTTCCTAACTGCTTTGGGAGTATTCTTAAACACAGAAAAGTGGTTATTTACTGAAGATAGGCTCAAATCATGAGATCTTATCCACAAACACGACATTCGAAGTCTATAAATACTCCCCTTTGTGCATTTGTGAAGAGGACGGATGTACGTGCGAGAGAACTTACGATTTTCAGAGCAGAGCCATGATTTTCAGAGAGAAAGGTGGGATCTTGGCGAATTCTTGCGCATAAAGAGAAGAATTCAAGAGATCTGCGGGCTTTTATTCATTCCCTTAAGATCAAACCATTGTTTACTTCTGCTCTAAGTTTCCTCGTGGAAATAAAGAACACTGAGCCTTCTTCACGATCAATCCGGATCTGTGAATCGGTGGTCCACAGGCTAATGTGTCCCCGGTACAGGCAAAGATTCCACGCAAGCAGCGATTGATAAACGATCTCTGCGTGTGTTTCTAGGATATCTCCTTTTGTTTTTGTTGTAGTGAGAAGTCTTATAAAAAGACTAACTCCTTTGAATATGTGTAAATGATAAACATTGTAATAAGTTCAACAATCAAATTAATTTTCGACGCAAACACTTGTGATTATACTATCCATGCATCCATAATACCATACACACACCTTATTCACGCTTACTAGGTAGCCTTTTGATCGTTCCTGTTTGCTTGCCAATTGTGGACCCGGACACCACTACATCAACTGCACGCATCCCGTTGTCTAGGAAGGGGCTAAACTAGGAGATGATGAGTTTCTAGCAATCCCAAGAATTTATCATATTTATATGTTCCAACAATTATCAAGACTTCGCTTCATGTGCTCTCAGATTTATAGAGTATTGTTTTGTCCATATACCTTTGTAGGTTGATGCATCATATCATGTTACGGCCAACCGGCTTTGATTATGTATCCGTGATGGATATCTGATGTACCTGCCTTGTGGTGAGACGTGTTTATCGATCATTATTATATTTTGCTTTCGTTAGATATTAGCTTCCGCTTTTTTTCTATTAGGATATGTTGTCATATTGTTGTAGATGTTGGATACCGTGATATATATAATGATCTTAAGTAGGCTATATATTTTTGGATGGCGTTTGACCTAATTTCATATGTTACCTAGTCTAGTCATATGCTCATGACATGACTTTGGGTTGTGCGGTATCACTAGTAGAAAAACCACCAATCTAGACGAAATAAGCTAGACGGAAAAATTTCCATCTAGGTTATGTCAAACTAGCCGGAAATTTTCCGTCTAGTTTGGATCAAACTAGATGGAAATTTTCCGTCTAGTTTGGATCAAACTAGACGGAAAATTCCATCTAGTTTGATAAACTAGACGGAGAATTAAACCTAAACGGACTTCCGTCTAGGTTGCCTAGGCAACATAGACGGAATTTCGTCTAGGTTGCCTATCCACCTAGACGGAAGGCAACCTAGACGGAATTTCGTCTAGGTTGCCTATCCACCTAGACGGAAATCCGTCTAGGTTGCCCAGGCAACATAGACGGAATTCCGTCTAGGTTACAGAATTCCATCTTGGTTGCCTAGGCAACCTAGATGGAAGTCTGTTTAGGTTGCCTAAGGGCAACACACTGCCCAACCCAAGCCCCATGCCCCAACCTCTCTCTTCACTCTCTCCCCCTCTCCTCTCTCATCTCCCCCCCTCCCGACCTCCCTCTCTCCTTCCGACCCCCCTCTCCCCGACGCCTCCCGACCGCTCCCCCGACCCTCCCGACCCCCCTCCCCCGCCTCATGAGCCCCCTTCCGGACCCCCTCCCCCCTCCTCGACCCCCCTTCCCTCCGACCCCGCCCGCCGCGCCACCTCGCGCGCCGCACGTCCCCTCCCCGCCCCTCTCCCCTCGCCATCGCCCTCCCCCTCCCCCCACCCCCGACCGCCACCAATCCTCCCCCCCTCCTGAGCCCTCCCTTTTCCCCCTCCTCTCCACCGTGTTACAGTCTCCATCCCCCTTGCCCACCCCCCACTCCCCTCCGCACCCCCCGCCCCTCCCCCAGCCCCGAGCCCCTCCCGAGCCCCCTCCCCTAGCCGGACCCCCCCTTTCCCCTCCCACCCCTCCCCCCTCCCGAGCTGGTTTTAAATTCGTGTTAATTACATGCAAAATACGTAACGGAATATTGTATATATAAAATTACTAAGCATGTAGAGAGCATGAAATACAAAATAGGACCATCCTAATTAAATCTAACATGATCCCTATATTATAGAGAGCATACAATGGTTATAAAGTCATACTTTTGAAGTGTGATTCGATGGAAGATCGAACAACCCCAAGCTCTTGCTCCTTGTAGTAGTAAATCTCCTCGTAGTGGATCTCCAAGTCTTCAATTGAGCTTGATAAAATAGGAGTCTTCTTGAGATACAAGGTAAGATATCCACCCCAGGGTACTTTAAAATCCTACTACTTTCTCTTACTCAAATATTGCTAGAGTTTTGTAAGAGGTAGATCTCTCTTCTTTTCTTTTATGGAAAGCAACTATGAATAAACCATCAACTATGAATAAACCATTTATTTCATTTTTCCATTAACCATGAAAGAAGAAAGAGAGCTCATATTTATAGAGGAAGAATATGGAGGAAGAATATGTCATGACACGAATGACTCATCCTATGAGTCACACCATGAGTCATCAAAACAATGATACTTTCATGAGTCATGCAATGACTCATCTCATGAGTCGTGTAATGAATCTTGAAGAATCAAAACTATGTGCTAAAACCATGTTCTCAAACCATACCACCTTAATGACTCATCTCATGACTCATTAATCAAGGTATAATGAAGTTCGTATTTTATAAATAAAAATTCCACATCAATACGGTATTTCGTAATTTTCCAATAATTAACTAATAAGTCATCATATGACCAAAAAGTCAATGAGTTGACCAAAAGTCAATTGTTGACCAAAAAGTCAACCAGTTGACTAAAAGTTAACTTTATGAAAAAAAATACTAAAATTAATTTCTTAAGCACATAGCATTCTGATTTTACCGATACATATAACCGTTTATGTGTATCCGGTGAAAATCATATATGCGTATCAATCATACACATTACTCTATAAATTTATATTTCATAGGATTTAAGTACGCGCTTGGTGTGACTCTAGGACCTAACTATAAGACTCGGTAGTGGATCGTATCCACAAGTATAACAGTTGTGCTAGCTACACATGAAGACTACCCGGGTATTAATTGTGATAAATGTCTACAAGATGCTTACACAATTTTATCAGGACCACTTAGTGATAATGCTGTACAGTCCGGTCTCTTCGTCAAACCATGTCAAACTATTGAGCCTAGGGTATGAAAAACTGTCAAACCCTAATAGCTCAATTAGTGTTTGTTGATATTAAACTCATAACCTATAAGATCAAACTGACACTCAGTTTATCTTATTTACCTCAGCCAAGGATTTTTAGGCTATAGTTATATCAAATAATCTTATAACATTAACCCCCTATACTGCGAGAGACAAATCTCATATTAGCATCTCAATATCTACTTATGCCTCGGGGTGTACCCAATAAGAACTGTTATGCACAACTCGATAAGAACTATGGTTAGGTAAAAGTCTAAGTACACCTATACTGACATGTAAGATATTACACTCATGCATCAGGTCACGAGACTACTTAGTACTATATCACACGAGAATTTCTATTTGACAGTTAAGTATAATTACCAACTAGATGTTCTCAGTGAGTCGTTCAGTCAACTTATTCACTAATGAGTCACCTATATACTATGTCTTGATGTCTCACATCAATGATCCAAGAGATGGATCATCATCCTACCAAAGGCGAAATAGAGTATACACTAGTCTTGCCAAAGTGATGATGTCCCATTTTTAACACTTCATTGACTAGGAACATTTTAGAATATACGTCAGTGACAAATCAGATCTCTTCATTATGATCATATCCGAAATATCTGATAGTCTGGTATCATTCTAAGGACTTTATCTGTATTAAAATACCAGATAAATCTGTTTAAAATAGCATACTATTATTTTAAACAAGATGTTATATTCATATAGGTCCTGTTACTGTAGGCAGCGAAAATTGCCTATAGGTCTCTACGAAGAGCTCAGTGTTAAGGAACGACAATGAACGTCACTATCCGGTTCACAGGAGTTCGATTGATGTCGATGAACGATTGAAGTGAATCGACGAACTACGTGAACTAACGAAGGTACGGGCTAATCAGGAGCCCCGCGATGTTTACAAAAGGAACAATGCCCTTCGTGTCTCATTCATTCAACAGATGATCTAACCATCGGAGCTGATAGAACTCCTCGTCAGCTTTCCAACGCATTTCGAATCACTCAAATCCGAGTTCGGACGAAGAATTTACAGCGGAAACGGATGAATACACCTCAATGGAGTGTCTCGGACCAACGAGACACCCTACGGTGTCTCGGCTAAGGCCGAGACACCCTTGGGTGTCTCGACCAAGGCCGAGGAATTTTGGAGAATTGGCGAAGCCCTGCCGGACTGAAGAGTGATCGAGCACTTCAACACAAGAGAGTTCTTCGTCAGATCTACATCACCCGCATCCAATCCTTAGTATTATCTCGTTGTGGTAATTCTAAGAAGAGCAATTATCTCGCTTCATCGAGATAAGTGCTTTAGCTTCTAGATCTCCTCGCGGATCGACGAAGCTCTGGACCAGATCTGATTGCCAGGTAGTCCACGGATATCAACATCCCCGTCACAGGCTAAAGACCCACGCAAGCAAGAGACGACGAACGGATTCTTGTGTTATTTTCAAGAAAGTTGTAATCTTTTATTCTTTTGTTATTTGAATTCATTTGTAACGTTTGAAGTTTAATGAAATCAATGACTAAGGCAACTTTGGACGAAAACAAACTGGCGACCACAGTGGGAGCCAACAGCCTCGCTACCAAGGCTGTCGTGACGCAACCGGCATTCAAGATCCGGGTGAACGAAGAGATCGAATACGAGTTCGATCAACAGAAGTTTGAAGAGTACCTCTCTTCCTCCTCCTCCAGATCCGCCTCTCCAAACAGGTGCAGGAAGGCATCCTCTTCCAGAAATGTTCGCGGGACCTTCGGCTCGAAGATCCAAGATCCCATTGCCGCCGCTTATGGCGTCTAACGTGGTCGAAGCTGCAGATCCAGATCTCCCTTCCACCATAAATTCAACTGCTAAAGGTGTTCCAACCTTGTCAAAAAGGGCGTGCCAAAGACGGCGTCAACGTCTTGCGCGACAAATGGCCAAAGCCGCAGAATCGATGGACGGGATCCACTACAATGAGGATCTAAAGTCCAGACAGCGCCAAGAGCAACAACGGCATGCAACCAAATCCTCCTCCAAGACAAAAACGAATGAATGGGTTCGTGTCAAGAGGACTCGCTCAACCCTCGAAGAGCGAATCAAGAAACGCCGTGCATTGCTTGCGCATGCCCGAGTCCTTCTGCAGAAAGCGGAAGAGATGCAGAAAGAAGAGACGGTTGAGAAGCCGCCTAGACACAAGCAGGTGTGGGTGCCAAAGGTAAAACCGGCACCTAAGACAAAAGTGGACGGAGTTGCCGTCCAACCTTCTTCAAATCAAGATCCCGTTTCCCCTGCTCCCGCACCTCCGGTAGAGCTAGGTAAGAATGTGGGTCCTCCAAGATCCAAAGTTCCTCTGAAAGGTCGCCTCGGTCCTTTACCAGAAAATCGAGGTAAGGCACCTGTCAAGGAGCGATTGGGACCATTGAAAGGTCCCCAAACAACGAACCAGACTGGGGGTCATGCTAACCCCCCCAAGAAAAATAACAGAGGGAAAGCCCCGGTTACCGACCGCATTGGATTACGGGTTGAAGTTCAAGAACCCGTTAAGTTTTCACGCTCGCAAAAGCGTAGACTTGAACGAGCGACTTTTGAAAGGGAAGCACATTCGTCTGATGATGATAGTGTTATACCTGGGAAGTCATGCCGGCACTCTATGAGTTTCTCCAGTTATCAAACTGACGAGTTGTACTATAGAGCCGGGAGTGCGGGTAAGTCTCGAAAGAGAGACGCTCAAGACACGGAGTCTCACTGTCCGTGTGCCAACATAATCAAGGCGGTATTGTCAGAATGCTGCTGTTCTAAAGCCCTAAGGAGAGTTTCGGTGTTCGAGAGAATTTCCACCGGAACGTCCGAGACCAAGCCTAGGCGTTTCCGACGAAGAAGAAGAATAGTCGAAGATGGAGAATTTCCGAGGGTCACCACTAATATGACCAGCAAAAGGGCATCGACACGGGATAATCCCGAGTCAATTCTGCCAGGACCCCGGTATCTAACTCGTCTGCAGTCTAGAACCATTACACGAGGAACTTATGGTAGGGTTCGGACGAGATTACCGTCAGAAGATGAAGAATCAGATGCCTGCTCTGCTATTGCATCAGACAACACGGTATCCAGCGAGGGACAACCCTGCGAGGCACTCATGATAAGCGCCAAACAAGTAACCAAGATGCTTGAAGATGCCCTGACTAAGCAGAAAGAGGCATTCAAGTTCGAGATGGAGATGGCTATGTAGCAGATGAGAGAGATGCATGACCAGCAAATCACGGCACTAACAACTCACCAAGGAGAACCCAGTCATCGCAAAAATCCGAATCAAGAGGAGAATGAACGGGAAGAGGATAATGTCAACATAAATATCCCTCCTGTCAACAACAATAATGGAGGCGGTCCTTCGGAGGATAATGCGAAGGAGGACCACGTTACTTCTCCCCAAAACCACTCGAAGATAGATACGAGTGAAGACAAGAAAATGAAGGACTTAGAGAGCAAAATCAACGCGTTGATGAATGCTCAAGAAGTGAAAAGGTCCGGCATACCATGTCCATACCCAAGGGAGTGGGAATCAATTCCATATCCGGCAAAGTTCAATTTAATCAACTTTACGCCGTTTGATGGAAAGGGTTCCCCTACCCAACACTTAATATATTTTAAGTCTCACTTAGGAATAATTTCTGGGAATGAACCCTTAATGGTGCGGTCATTCGTTGGCACTCTTCGCAGAGCGGCCTTCGATTGGTATCGTCGCCTCAAGCCGGGGAGTATCAGCAGTTGGGGCGACATGGAGGATATGTTTCTAACAAACTTCTTCGATGATGACACAGAGATTTCAATCGGCACACTATTTGACGAGAAACAGAAAAATGGTGAGACGGTCGAAAACTTCGTGAAGAGATTCCGAAACAAAGCAATGAATTGCAGGGATCCGGTCAGCGAAGACTTTATTCTCGAGACTTGTCACAATAATCTTTCATTGGACATTCTCGAACCTATGGGAATGGCACCGCCAAAGATCTGGAAGGACTTGAAGGTGCGAGGAGAACGAGCCGAGCGATTCCTTAAAAGGAAGAAGGCGGAAAGGGGCCAAATAGCTAATAATGCCCCGCAACAGAACTTTGTCCCTAAGGGAAAAGCACATGCGAATGCTGTGGACACGAATCAAACATTCGAGGTGCAAAGACCTGGAAGGACTTAAAAGTGCGAGGAGAACGAGCCGAGCGATTCCTTAAAAGGAAGAAGGCGGAAAGGGGCCAAATAGCAAATAACGCTCCGCAACAGAACTTTGTCCCTAAGGGTAAGGGAAAAGCACATGCGAATGTTGTGGACGCGAATCAAACATTCGAGGTGCAAGCGCAACCGCAACAGCAGCAACAAAAGGCGCCTGAACTATCAAGGTGGCAACAGCAGCCCAGAAGCAAAAGGCCTCGGAGCCGAAGTTCCCAAAAGTATATTCGTTCAAAGAGGATGAAGTTCCCGGCATCTTCAAATACCTCATAGAGAATAACAATATCAAATTGCCTCTGGTCCAAGATCAAGAAGATGCTAAAAGAATTAGCGATCCAAAATACTACGCATTTCATAGAGCAGTGCACCATCCTACCAAGGCGTGCTATGCCCTTAAAGATAAGATCTAAGCTCTAATCGACATCGGGGTCATTACTATGAAGCAGCCTAAGGAGAAGAAGGTGGGTGCAAATGCAGTATCGATTAGTTTCGGTTCTGTTCCCTTGAATTGGTTCTAGCATGAGCCGGTAATAAATGTGGCAGTGAAGACCGTGAACGATGATCCTCACAAACAGCGTCAGAAAGGACTTGTACCGCTCACAGCCCCGAATGGCGAGATTCTTTGAGTTCATCCAGATTTGATTGGAGACGAACAATGGACTGGAGCTTCTTCCAAGAAAAGGTCAAAAGGAAAAGGTAAGTCTTGTTATGGAGCTTTTGCTATTCCAGGAGGAGACGACGATTAAATTCCAGCCTTCCCGCTTTCTGAAGATGAACAGGAGGCCTTTGTAACCCGGAGCGGGAATGAATATCACTACAAATACCCGGATGCTTCTGAACAACTGGGAGTAACCAAAACTGTTCCCTCAAAGACGTTAGCAGAACTGGGAATTGTCGCAACTCCCCCAACACCCGTAGCTACGGAGAAAGTCCAGCAAAAGGAGAAGGGAAAAGAGCCTCTACACCAGGAAGTCCAAAACCCGAGGCGGTCTCGATTCAATCATCCGATTGGGAAAGACAAACCGGGAAAGGCAAGCTCTCCGCCCCATTTTAACATCATGGCGCAGTTAGCTAATATACCAGCTAGGATAACCCTGTACGAATTGTTGCGTCTTTCAAAAGACACAAGGAAAGCATTGCAGGAAGCCTTGAGCGACTCTGAAGCTTTCTTGACTCGAATCAAGCCGTCTTTTGGAGAACCAGAGCCATCAGATCAACAATGTAATCTCACGGCGCACCATTTTCCCTGCATTTCCTTCACCAAAGAAGACATGCAGACGAAGAATTCAAAGCATGATCGGCCTCTGTACTTCACCGGCCACATTGGCTCCAGCGTTGTTAACCGGATCCAAGTTGATCCGGGTCCGGCCACATTGGCTCCAGCGTTGTTAACCGGATCCAAGTTGATCCGGGTTCCGCTGTCAGTATCATGCTATTCCGATTGATGCATAATCTCGGAATACCAGCAAATAAACTAGCATCCACGGGCACTACGATCTACGGATTCAACACCAGTGGGTCCAGACCCTTGGGAAAGATTCGAATAAAGTGTCAGATTGGAGACTTAAAGTCAGAAGTTACCTGCTACGTGATTGACGCGGAAACATCCTATAATTTACTGTTGGGTCGACTTTGGATCCACGGCATGCCTCAAGTATGTGGACACAAATAATGAAGTCAAGACGGTGGTCGCGGATAAGCAACCATTTAAGGGATTAGAGAACTATTTCACTGATTCCCTTCTATACGGCGCCGAATCCGATACTGAACCATCGGCCCAAGGAACAGACAGCGGAGATGAAGCTGATGCCGAAGCTGGGTTTGATTATGATGGTGGTTTTGTACCCATTGTAATCAATCTTGACGATGAACAATCATCGGAAAGTAGTTGTAACTGGCAACTTGCCGAACAACTATCAATAAACGATGATTTAGAGTACTCTATGTGTCTGGATAATATTATTAAAGAATTGTATGATAACCCTGAATTGTATATGCCGCTTCAATCATTTTGTATGACGAAAAAGCAGGTACAAGATCCGTGCGGAACGACACTTGTCATCCCCGCAGGGACAGGGGGTGGAAGGGAAGTCGTCTACGGTAAAGGAAGAGAATCTCCGATACCCGACCACTTCTTGGAAGAGGAAGACGATGATGATAAACCTGCTCCTCACCTATTCAGGTATAACACAAAAGCGCGCGATCTAATGGAGAAGTATGGATATGACTTCACACTCGGAGAAGGTCTTTGCTTTGGTCGAGGTCCGCGAGTTCCGCCTCGAATGGCCTATGTACCAAAAGGAAAACCTGATGACTATTAATAGGTTCGAACAAAGAGAACCTCCTACCGAAGATCAAGTAGTTCAAGTGAATATGGGTAGCAAAGATAACCCAAAGCCTATATTTATTAGCGACAGCCTCCCGCCGAGTGAGAAAGAGGAATTAATCTCTCTTATCAGGGAGTACATCGATGTGTTCGCTTGGAATTATGAAGACATGCCAGGACTCGGTCCTAACGTGGCAGTACATCATCTTAACATTAAGCCGGATGTCAAGCCTGTCAAACAACAACAAAGACGGTTTCGTCCGCAAATGATGGAAGCAATCGAGGTTGAAGTTAAGAAGCTTATTGAATCGGGCTTCGTTAGAGAAGAGCAGCATCCGGAGTGGCTTGCCAATATCGTCCCGGTCCTTAAGAAGAACGGGAAGGTCAGGGTGTGTATCGACTTTAGAGACCTCAACGCTGCCTGTCCAAAAGATGATTTCCCCCTTCCTATCACAGATGTCATCATTGACAATACGTGCGGGTTCGAGAGGATGTCTTTCATGGATGGTTTTTCTCTTGTTATAATCAAATAAAGATGCATCCAGATGATGAAAAGCATACCGCGTTTAGAACACCCCTCGGTGTTTTCTGCTACACGGTCATGCCCTTCGGCTTAAAAAATACAGGTGCCACATATCAGCGAGCCATGTCGAAGATTTTTTAGGAGCATCTCCGGAAAACTGTCGAATGTTACGTGGATGATTTGGTCATGAAAAGTCGCGATAAGAAGGATCACATCAAAGACTCGAAGACGATGTTCGATCTGATACGGACCCACCAATTGAAAATGAATCCTACCAAGTCTTTCCTCGGAATGTCCAGTGGTAAGTTCCTTGGGTTCGTCGTTACCACCAAAGGTATTCATATCGATCCTGATAAAGTAAAAGCAATTAATGAATTGCAACCTCCGAGAAACCTCAAGGAGCTCAAAGGGTTGCAAGGGCGGTTATCTTATATCCGTCGGTTCATCTCGAACCTCTCAGGAAAATGCCAACCATTCTCTAAGCTCACAAAGAAGGGCGTGTCATTTGTATGGGATGACGCTTGTCAAAAGGCATTCGAGAGTATTAAAGAATATCTCTCAAAACCTCCCGTACTCGTCGCACCGAAATCAGGCAAACCGTTCTTGATTTATGTCAAGGCGACGAGCTACTCATTAAGTGCATTACTTGCACAAGATGACGATAACGGTCATGAGCAGGCGGTGTATTATTTAAGCCGGACCATGGTAGGCGCTGAATCTCGATATCCTATGATTGAGAGAGAATGCCTCGCCTTGGTGTTCGCTATTAAGAAGATGCGGCATTATCTGGTGGGACAGACCATTTATGTTTTCTCTAAGGTTAACCCAGTACGAGTGTTCATGACTCAACCAGCGTTCATGACTCAACCGTCGAGATATATGACGACCTACCTGATGCAACCCTTTGAGCTCCTTGAGGTTTCTCGGAGGTTGCAATTCATTAATTGCTTTTACATTATCAGGATCGATATGAATACCTTTGGTGGTAACGACGAACCCAAGGAACTTACCACTGGACATTCCGAGGAAAGACTTGGTAGGATTCATTTTCAAAAGGACAAGCCATCTGTGGTCTCCTGGCAGCTAATCCAACTACGGATACCGTCGAGATATATGACGACCTACCTGATGAGACCCACGAAGTAAACGCAACTTCACACCAGCAAGTATTGCGTTTGTACTTCGACGGCGCTTCACGAGCAACTAATGTAGCGAGTGCTCCTGGAAGTCCTAAGATTTCTTCCGGAGTTGGAGTTGTCTTAGTTTCCCTAGGAAAACATGTTATGCCTCGAGCTTATTCGTTGACCGAACCGTGCTTAAATAACGTGGCCGAATATAATGCATTACTCATAGGACTCAGTTTCGCTAAAGAACTGGGGGTTGAATATCTCGAAGCCTTCGGTGATTCTCAACTGATAGTTAAACAAGTTCAGGGAGAGTACGAGGTCCGAAGCCCAGATTTAATACCATACCATAAGATGGCAATAGAGATGGCAGAATCATTCGAAGGATTCTTTATCGAACATATTCCACGGCTACAGAATACGCATTGGCCGTATCCCTGGCGCAACCTCCTGAAACAGAACAGTTTGTTACAGTGAGGACTCACCAACTCCTAGTGCCGATCTATGATGAAGAGGACAAGGAAGAAGATATTAAGGAAACACACTCAAATCAAGTTAAGTTTGAACCCCGAGATTAGCAATTCCCCATCATTGATTACGTCTTGCATGGAATCCTACCAGAAGACATGAAGGAAAGAGAGTCAATCCGACGAAGAGCACCAAGATTCTACTATAATACGGAGAATCGAGCGCTATACCGCAGGGGGTACGATGGGTTGCTAGCACGTTGCTTATCAACTAAAGAAGCCGAAGAAGTTCTTAGAGAGGCACATGAAGGAGAGTGTGGCGAACACCAACCTGGCCCCAAGCTTTATGACCGCATCAGAAGAATGGGATATTTTTGGCCTTTCATGATGAGTGATGCAATCGCGTATGCCCGAAAGTGTCATGCATGTCAAACACATGCTAATTATATGCACCAACCTCCGGAGTATTTACATCCTTCAGTTACATCATGGCCATTTGAGACCTGGGGAATGGATATCGTCGGTCCTATAAATCCCCTGTTAGTCAAAGGTGATCGGTTCATCCTGGCGATTACCGACTACTTCTCCAAGTGGGCTGAAGCGGTTTCTCTCAGAGAAGTCAAAACGAGCAACGTCATTGCATTAATCAAGCACCATATCATCTACCGGCATGGTGTCCCGAGACGAATCATACATGACAACGGTCCTCAATTCAATAAGACTATCATAAAGATTTTGTCAAAACTCGTGAAAACTAATAAACGAGACTGGGATGACAAGCTTAGCGTGGCTCTATGGGCCTATCGGACCACGGTGCGCACACCGACGGGAGCAACCCCGTATTCACTGGTATACGGATGTGAAGCCGTTCTTCCATTAGAGATTCAAATCCCGTCGCTTCGAATTGCCCTCGCGACTCAAATGATGACCAAAGAGCAACATCAGAAGCACCTGGAAGAACTTGAAAGGCTAGATGAGAAGCGTTTAGAAGCTCAACAGCATATCGAATTTTACCAAGCCAGGATCTCTCGAGCTTTCGACAAAAAGGTTTGACAACAGAGCTTCAAAGAAGGGGACTTGGTTCTAGCTGAAAGGCGGCCTATGATCCTTAACTCCAAGAAGAAAGGTAAATTTGAACCCAAATGGGAGGGACCATTCGTAGTAGAGACAGTCTACTCGAGTGGCGCATATCGCCTAGTCACCAAGGACGGTGACCGGCTTATGATGCCGATAAACGGCAAATTCCTAAAAAAATACTATCCTTAGTATCTTCAGGATAACTAATGTATCAGGAAGTTCCCGGAAGAATACCACACATGATATTCTTAGGGATAACCCAATCACTGTAGAAGTAATGAATAAGAAATCCACATTCGAACTCTGAATGTCGGAATGTTTCTTCTTGTTATTGTCAGATTCTCTAACTCTCATGAGTTATTTTTGTGAGACGAGATTCAATCCGTTGACAGGTTAATCTTTCCTCACCAAACCATCCGCTGATCAGATCAATTGACGGTGGATTCACCAATATTTCTATCCGCCAGTCGTTGGCATTTCTCAGACTCAACATGTTAGGTCCTAATCACCTAGCATTAAAGTCTTCCTTTGAGTGATAATACGAGTTGGCATTTTCTTTGCTACCTGTATTCCACTCTCTTTGCTTTCAGGTCAAACCTATAAAAGTTAGGGCCAAAGCCAAATTCCTCTCTCGATTCCTTCCATGAACGAGAGGTCCACATTCGAACAATCAAACCTATAAAAGTTAGGATTGTTCCCAATCTCACTTAGTCAAGCCTACAAGTAGTTGAGACTAAGACCGAGTCATTCTTTTTCGATAAATGAAAGACTTCCATCTTTTCCTTTTCTCAGCCTAACCTATAAAAGTTAGGGTCGAAATTGGGCTTTCTCCTCAATGAATGAGGGATTCTTTTGATTCAAATGACCAATCCTATAAAAGTTAGAGTCGTTTGAACCTTTCCGATTCTCGGAGTGGAGATCCCACTCCTAGTTTCATCTTTTCGGATTCTGGGGGTGAAGATCCCACCTTGAGTTTCCTTTCCTACTGTAGATAGAATATAAAATTCTCCCTCTTCAGTACCGGGAGATAGAATATAAAATTCTTCCTCTCCCATTTTCCAGTCTGTTTCTGTTCTTAGAAAAGACATGATTCTCAACTTCCAATCCAAGCACTTTGTGCATGGGGAATTTTATCCCGAAGCCTAAGTAGGGATGAGTCAACGCCTAACACACGTTACCGGTTTAATCTTTCACCGATTGAAAAAAACACCAAGGTCTAAACTTGGGGAATTTTATCCCAAAGCCTAAGTAGGGATGAGTCAACACCTAACACGTGTTGCCGGGTAGCCTATTCCCGTAACAAGGGTGAAGCCTATGTATTCAAAATCATAGCACAAAGTCTCAGAGAATTCACTCTCTTAGCACAACGTTACATGCGGAACGGATTTAGACAATCCGCATGCTAGCCCGATTCAAACGGTAATCGGTAAAGGCACATCAAACCCGTTGAAGGCTGGGGGTTTGCCAAAAATCCCAAAGTCTATGTCTAACACGCATTGCCGGTTTAGCCTTTCGCCGATTGAAAAAGACACCAGGGTCTAAACCTGGGGAATTTTATCCCGAAACCTAAGAAGGGATAAGACATCGCCTAATACGCGGTGCAGGGTACCTTTTACCTATAAGAAATGGCTAAGTCTATGTATTCAAAATCATAGCATCAAGTCTAAGAAAAGCGATTTTCTTAGCACAACGTTACATGTGAGACGGGTTTTAATAATTTACATGCTAGCCCGATTCAAACGGTAATCGGTAAAGACACATCAAACCCGTTGATAGCTGGGGGTTTGCCAAAAATCCCGTAGAACTTATCATCATTGGGTTCAATAAAGAAATATCATAAAGGAATCAAATGTGGAGTCTCTATTAATAGATCAAGTCAAAGCATACAATAAAAAGCTCGTTAGCCCGAAGGCAGTTGGCGACTAAGAACATGGGACTCTAGATTAGAAAGCCTATCTACATAACTCTGCTCAAGTTCTGCCTGCAGCCCAGCTCGGACGGATTCTTCAGAACTGCTCAAGATCTTCACGGCTTCATTCTTTAGCTTCATCAATCTCTCCTGTGTAGACCCTAGCTTCTCAAGTGCCTGTTCACGAGAACGCTCTAATCCAGCCAAGTCTTCTGCAATAATAGTAACGGACTCCTCGGCGTGCTTCAAGGCCTCCTTCAACCTAGCCACTTCCTCGCGGCCGGAATCCAAAGAGTTGAGTAACTCGGCTCTATCTGTATCCTTCCTCGCCACGGTAGCCATCAGCTGCGCAACAGAATGCTCATGTGACTGAAGCTCACTGCCGATAGAAGATCTCAGGTCGTGCCACTGTGCCAGCCTATGCTCCATCTGAGAGGACACGAAGGAAAAAGCTCCATTAGCCTTCAATTCCTTCAATTCTCGGATCTCCGACTCTAGAACAGTAAAATCGGCAATGAAGGAATCGGCCAACTCTGGATACCCTTCTTCTCTAATCATCATCATGTGGCGAGAAAAGGAACGCCTGAACTGATCGAAATAATATCCTCTATGAAGAAGTTTCTCGATCATGCCATTAAAAAAGGCGGTAAAAAAGCCGAGGTTCGTACGAAAAATGTCTCTGTCAGGATCGGTATCGGCCAAAAGGGCGTGAACACGCTCATATAGAGATGATCGGGATCCTACAAGTAACAATGTGGAAAGCTAAGAGATTATCATATGTGATAAGAAAACGTAAGGGAAAATTCCGAGCATACCAACGCCAGCAGAGGTCCCCTCGGATTGAGGTCTGATAGGCTCCGAGATAACGGTAGGAGTAGTCATGGAGGGTATATCAACACCCGTAGGCAAATCGGTCTCAAAAACTGTAGTGGTATCAGGCACAACGGCTGGTCCTATAGTTACACTTCTTTATTAGTCAAAATGAAAATTTAGACAAAATAAGGAGGATCGAGATGATAAGATCATCTGCATACCTGCAAGACCATCATCCTCAGGTGCACGGGGAGTGCTAGAAGTCATAAGAGTATCGGTCCCGGTGGCCGGTCCTATGATTACACTCATCTGTTAGTCAAAAAATCAGACAAATGAAAAGGAGCACGACGTCCTAGATCGTATGCATACCTGCAAACCCGTCACTCCGAGGTAAACTGGATGTGCTGGGGGTCGTTACTGAATCGGTCCCACTGACTGGTACTGTAATATTAATCCTTCGTTAGTCAGACAAAAGATCAGGCAAAAGGAAGGGAATCAGATATATACCTGTGAATGAATCACTCTCAAAGGGTGGTCCCACGGTTCCTCTGGTGGCCTGTTCAGCCAGCATGTCGACTAATAATCCAATGTCGGGTCCCGAGCCCAATATCCATGCTTGGATTCTTCAAGTAATCTGAAAGAAAGCGCAGCACGAAAAAATAATGAATCCTAAATTCCCTAACTCCTCTAAATGCTACTTGAGGAGGGTATCATCGGAATTAGATATACCTGAATATGGAATGGCGGGCTCAACGCTATTAACCTGCTCAGTATCAAGGTTCGTATCGACATCCATGGAATCGTCACGAATGGCGTCGCACATTTGCTGCATGAAGCTATCCAGATTATCAGAACCAGGGAATACGGGATCCGGTGGAAGCTCGCCCTCGTCATAGTACCCTGGAACATAAAACATGATTACGAATCCCAGAAGGTAAACCATCTTAAAGCAATAAAGACAATAAAATATTACCTTCCTCTCCGTCGGCGATATCTCCTAAATCCACTTCATAGGATCACCGACCAACGTGTGGTTTATGAGCAGTCTTCTTCTTTTTCGGAATACCAGCCCTCATAGAACCAACGGGTCGTTCGTGCATGGACTTGCCACGCGTCTCAACCTGTGTAGGAGTCTCGCCGCTAGGCATGAATCTCGCATAACGAGAAGCGAGCGACTCATGCTCATCGACTGTCCTACCTGGAATGATAAGGATCATTTCGTTAGCATAAGTGAACAAGACCTTTCGTTGATGCCAATTGAAATTGAGGAAGAAGGCCAAAGAGCATGACAAACCTGCATTAAGTTCTTCTTCGTCGGTATCTATATCCACATACTCCTCCTCAAAAGTCTCGTCCTCATCATCAATAGGAAGGAGTTCTTCATCGTCCTCCATCCTGTCTCTGCTCGAGAGGGAAGGTTTGGCAGGCTTCTTCCCCTGTTTCCTACCAAGTTCAGCCTTACGAGCAGCCATCATAGTGACTTGAACCAAGTGCTCAGACTGCAACTCTGAAAGACTCCTCACGCCTATAGATTCGTTGGCAGAAAGAAACCACTTGCAGCTGAGGAAAGTGATCAACGGCTTGCGTCTGGATGAAGGAATAGCAAACTGGGCTCCCGTACAGCCCACCATGGTCCATAGCCATGCCCGAACACCGTCAATAAGCCCTCCCTCAATCTTCAAACCACGGCTCGGATTCCCAACATATAGTTGGTCGTAGCCAAACTGACGAGCAAAACAGCTGGGAAGGTAAGGCTCTATGTGGCAATGATTCTTCACCCGAAGAACGAGATACCTGACGCGGATGTTCACCAACCAGCAGAAACAACCAATGTCGAGAGCAGTCCGATTAGTTCTAGGTTTCTCCTCATCAGTCAGCACATCACCATAGCGACCCGAAAAGCGAGGAAAACACTTGAAGAACTCCCAGCTCTTACGAACTCGAAGCTCTCGTTGTACATCACTGAATGTTTTCCCGAGCCATCTTCTTCTCTCCAATAGCTGCACGAAAGGAACAGGGACATCAACAGTGCTGGGCGCCGACATCAAGTCAGGACGGTGAAGAACAAGCCACGCCATCAGATACGCATAAGGAAGCTCGACCTTCACACAAATAAGCTCGGCCGACGGTTCAGAACCCACCTGCACAAAACCATTGACCAGATACCTGAGCCCACAATGGATATCAGCAACCATTGCTGGGAGCAGTGAAAGCTCCCTCCCATAAGCTAGCTGAACTGCAGGGAAGAGAGCCTCGAGAGGTAAGGCGTCTGAAAACTGATACGGAATGACGCACTTCTTCAACCGGAGGGCAAGATAGCCTGCTAGCAGAGTCCGGGGCTCAATGAACTTCTGTGCACGGCGGAGGAACGAACGAAACTTGGTTCCTGCAGGAAAAGATCCCTCAGCACTGGCAATGGTGTAAGAACGAGGGTCAGCCTTCTCCATCAACTCATTAACCGCGGTAGGTGTCAGAACATCTAACTTAAGAATGAGCTCGCTGGAATCACCCTCCAAATTCTGGAACAAATAGACAGCAAACTGCTTCAAGCTGATCTGCCTTTTCCTCTTCGCTTGAGTAGAAACCGTGATCAGTGAGGTATGATAATGGCAGGTGAGGTCCCAAAGAGTATCGTACATATTGGGAGTATCTTTCTTCAACCACTCCAATTGCTGGTTCGAGGGAAAGTACTCCTAGTATGGGCAATCCCCCATCGGAAGGCCAGAAACCTGATACATCTCATGCAAGGCCAACCCTAACTCTCCGTCTCTGGTCAGGAACGTGTTACTGTCAGGCATGTATGTCTCCAACAATGCCAAGAAATGGCGGCAGCTAACCGGGAGTCCGTACATAGTGGCTCGTATAGGTGCGTACAATCCACTAGTCTCCAAATACTTCTCCCAGCGCCCCAAGACGTAACTGGTCATGCGTGTCCACCATCCCTTGGGTTGTGAGAAAGCCCAACCATAGCATCTAAAATCTGGTGGAGGTAATCTCCTCCCAAGATGAGCCAGACGGTTCTTCACGGTAGGAGCGGCTGCTGATACCTCGCCTGGGGGTGCGGTATTAAGACCCATAATCCCTGGTCGAAGACCGCGGATGTAATGATACCCAATAGAACCAGGAGTCTTATGTTGGGATGTGTATCCACAATGAACTCGATCAGCATCTTCGGTAAGACGGCAAGGCATCTGTCTCTCTATGGCCTGTCCCTCCAAATGAGTGAAGAACACTGACGAGGAATAGAGGGAATATACAGGAGAGCTCCTTTATCAAGATTCAGCCAATACTCCTCGGTAAGAATCAACTTAGCAGGATCCTCAATATGATCTCCGAACAGAAAACTGGGCTTCTTTAAAGCCGGAGTAGAAACGGAATCCGCAGTAAAAGAAGCATCCGTAATCAGCTGGCGTAAGCAATGACGCCCTCCATCCCGTATTAAACGACATGATTTGTCGGAGCGATCTCTATCAAACTGCGGGAGTGGACCAATAGCCTGCCTGATGGAAGCCGAAGAGAAAACTTCCCCGCTACAACCAGTAGTGGCATGAGGAGGGAGACTGCCCGTGGGGAACTCGACTGCAACAAAGCAAGGATAGAGTCAGAAAATCATCCATGAATTAAATCCATCTCAATAAAAAAGGCGACGATAAGATCATTCAGCGGATGATAATCTGGAGAGCACGATCTTTTGACTGTCCTACACTAGAAGAGCGGTATGCTCAATCACGTAAATAACGTGGTAACATAGCACGACGCTATAGGTGTAAGACGAACACTAGAGATTGCCCAATATACGCAGAAGACTTGAATTGGCCAAGGCAAAACAAGTCTGAAACCCACCCACCCCGCATGCGAAAGGAGGGTGTCGCGCCTTCCCAAATGACCCGCGAAGGGGCTAAACAGGGGTGTAACAGATAGCCACCATAATCCTGAAACGCTCAACCGCGTTCGACCGCGAAGGAGGGTGTCGGTTCTTCTTATGGATCGCGCGAAGGGATGTCAATTAGGGAATAACTAAATAAAGATTCTGCTACCCCGAAAAAGGATGTGCCCCCCCCGCTGAGGAGAGGAATCTGTGGGACCTTCTACGCTTCGCCTAGGGCTGCGATACGGGAGCGACTCCTAAGGAGGTCGAGGTCCAGACGTGGAAGACATCGAAAATCTGGCAATGAAAAGGCGAGCAAGTTGAGGCTGAGAAATCTAAAAGTATGAATTACACGAATTTAAAAGGGAAATTGAAGAACTTGAACTTAAAGTCCTATGAATAATTATGGATTTTATAGTTGAAGTCATAATTAACCTAACAAATTCGTGCATACAAACAATGATTGTCATTTTGCGGTAAATTTTGGTAACAATAACCAAAATACCCCTCGTGTTCAAGGCTAAATTCGGGTCAAGGACACGCTCGAATTGGGTCATGGTCATCATATTTGATCATCTAGCACCCCCAACATCCCACAATTTCGGTTAATTTTACAAATAAACCCTTTTGTGAAATTTAGCCAACTTTGCAAAAAGACCCCTCCACAAATTTCGGTTTAGTTTCCGCATGCCTTTATCAAAGCTTTGGTCATGGGTTTGTGGTCTAAACTTTTGGAATTTCAGCCATAAAATTTTAGCTCTTTTTATAAATAAACCCCTCTACACTTTGTGGGTTGCTTTTTTGCAAATAAACCCCTCGAACAAACATTGATTCTTTGCATACAAACACCTCTCAAAGTTTGGCCAAATGGGTATGGAATTCTAACCCCAAATTTCAGTCCATATTTGCATATAAAAACCCTCAAATTTCAGTCCACTTTTGCATAAAAGCCCCCCAATTTTGGCCCTATTGCAAGTTTTGCATAAAACCCCCAAATACTTTGTGCATACACAATCCATCATAAAAAATTCTATCTTTACACAAAACCCAACCTATGAGAATAAAAAGCTATGATCTTTATCAAAAAAAAAGGGAGAAAGTTTTGAGAGGAAACTTACCCAAAACCAAGAAGCCTCCCTTGAGCTTGAGGATGATGAAACCCTAGCTTGGAAAAGAGAGGATTTTCGGCCAAGCAAGGAGGATGAAAACGGCCAACCAAGGTGTCTCGGCCAGGGTTGAGACACCCACGGGTGTCTCGGGTCTCGATTGGTCCCCGTACTCCTATATATATGCCCTGTTAGGCCCGAATTCGCCCGTTTTCGTCGGTTATTAGATGTCTTGATGAAAATCGACACCAATCAACATTCGATTTTCGAAACCCTAGGGTCAACGCCGGTCAACGCGTAACCCTAGGTCAACGCCAGTAAACGCGTTGCGAGAAAAAAGTCAACATTCGATGTTCGAAACCCTAGGGTCAACGCTGGTCAACGCGTAACCCTAGGTCAACGCCAGTCAACACGTTGTGACAAAAAGTCAACGTTCGACGTTCGAAACCCTAAGGTCAACGCGTGACCCTAGGTCAACGTCAGTCAACGCGTTGCGACAAAAAATCAACGTTCGACATTCGAAACCCTAGGGTCAACGCCGGTCCACGCGTAACCTTAGGTCAACGCCAGTCAACGCGTTGCGACAAAAAAGTCAACGTTCGACATTCGAAACCCTAGGGTCAACGCCAGTCAACGCGTTGCGACCAAAAATCAACATACGGTGATCTGAAACCCTAAGTCAGCATAATATGACAGAGATAGTCAATTCAAAGTCAATGACATGAGCCAAACTCAACTCACTAGTAATAGACTCGAGACTCCGACGACGGCCAGGCGATAAACGCAGTGCCGGAAGAACTTTGGCTATTCGTCAAAGCATTGAATAGACTTAAAATCGAAGGAGCCAAGAGTTGAAACTAACTACAGGTCCTTTACGCCGACTGAAGGCTGGACCAATCACATCCAAAGTATTCCAGCCTCTTCTATAAAAGAAACGAGTCTGGAACGCTTTGGGGGGGGTATCTGTAGGCATCAAAAATTGTCTATAGGTCTCCACGAACAGCTCAGTGTTAAGGAACAACGATGAACATCACTATCCGGTTCACAGGAGTTCGATTGATGTCGATGAACGATTGAAGTGAATCGACGAACTACGTGAACTAACGAAGGTACGGGCTAATCAGGAGCCCCACGATGTTTACAAAAGGAACAATGCCCTTCATGTCTCATTCATTCAATAGATGATCTAACCATCGGAGCTGATAGAACTCCTCGTCAGCTTTCCAACGCATTTCGAATCACTCAAATCCGAGTTCGGACGAAGAATTTACAGCGGAAGCGGATGAATACACCTCAATGGAGTGTCTCGGACCAACGAGACACCCTACAGTGTCTCGGCTAAGGGCGGGACACCCCAGGGTGTCTCGGCCCAAACCGAGACACCCTAGGGTGTCTCGGATCAAGTGGAGACACCCTAGGGTGTCTCCAAGGTAGATTTGGGCCTTAAGATTGTTTTAACCGCTCCGCAACCCCTCAAGCCTATAATACAAGCCTTAGGCCTCATTTTTTTGAAATCTGGAATTTTGGAGAATTGGCGAAGCCCTGCCGGACTGAAGAGTGATCGAGCACTTCAACACAAGCGAGTTCTTCGTCAGATCTACATCACCCGTATCCAAACCTTAGTATTATCCCGTTGTGGTAATTCTAAGAAGAGCAATTATCTCGCTTCGTCGAGATAAGCGCTTCAGTTTCTAGATCTCCTCACGGATCGACGAAGCTCTGGACCAGATCTGATTGCCAGGTAGTCCACGGATATCAACATCCCCGTCACAGGCTAAAGACCCACGCAAGCAAGAGACGACGAACGGATCTTGTGTTAGTTTCAAGAAAGTTGTAATCTTTTATTCTTTTGTTATTTGAATTCATTTGTAACATTTGAAGTTTAATGAAATCAATGACTAAGGCAACTTTCGACAAAAACAGTTACAATATACAATTATTGCCTACAAGGCACCTATATCCAACAAACTCCCACTTGCACTAAGGCCAATCATTGTAGTATCTAATACCTAATAGCTCAAGGCCAATCATTGTAGTATCTAATACCTAATAGCTCAACAAGTTTTTCAAATTGTGTACGAGCAATTGCCTTTGTGAATGGATCTGCTATATTATCTTTTGTGTCAACTCTTTCAATCTTGATCTCTAGGCGATCAACTATCTCCCTGATCAAGTGATACTTCCTCAGAATGTGTCTGGACTTATGGTGAGACTGGGGTTCCTTTGTCAGAGCTATTGCAGCATTATTATCACAGTATAAAGGTACTGGATCTTTAATGGTGGGAACAACTTCCAGCTCTGAAAGGAACTTTCTCATCCAGACGGCTTCTTTGGCTGCATCATTTGCCGCAATGTATTCGGCTTCCATAGTAGAGTTTGCTACTGTGTCCTGCTTGGAACTTTTCTAACTGACAGCCCCTCTATTAAGGGTAAAAACATATCCTGAAACAAATTTACTATCATCGATATCACTCTAAAAGCTAGAGTCGGAAAAAGCCTCCATTTGGAGGTCACTTTTACCATATATCAAAAATAACTCTTTAATCCTTTTTAGGTACTTAAGTATATTTTTGACCGCTTTCCAGTGATCTTCTCCATGATTAGATTGGTATCTACTTACCAAACTAAGTGAATAAGTAATATCCGGTCTAGTACATAACATGGTACATGATCGATCCTACTACCGAGGCATAAGGAATTAGACTCATGTGTTTCCTCTCTTCATCAACTTTTTAGAGAGCGAGATTCCAGGAGATGTAGGTACAAAACCTTTCTTGGAGTTTTCCATGCTAAACCGCTTTAGCACTTTGCCAATGTATCTAGATTGGGATAATCCTAATATCCTTTTAGATCTATCTCTATAGATCTGAATACCCAGTATACAGGATGCTTCACCCAAATCTTTCATGGAAAATATTTTTGTAGCCAAATTTTAACCGCTTGTAATGACGGTATGTCATTACCGATTAAGAGTATATCGTCTACATACAAAATAAGAAACGATACTATACTCCTATTTATCCTTTTATACACACATGGTTCATCTGGATTTTTAATAAAACCAAACTCTTTGATAGCATCATCAAAACAGATGTTCCATCTCCGTGATGCTTGTTTCAGTCCATAAATGGCTTTAAGCAACTTACATGCTTTTCCACTGCTCCTACTGACTACAAATCCCTCTGGTTAAGACATATATATGCACTCTTCTAAATCACCATTTAGAAATGCAGTTTTGACGTCCATTTGCCAGATCTCGTAGTCATTGTGAGTAGCTATAGCTAGTAAGATCCGAATAGACTTTAGCATAGCCACTGGAGAAAAGGTTTCATCGTAGTCCAAATCAGGTCTTTGACGAAAACCTTTAGCTACCAGTCTAGCTTTAAAAGTCTCTACTTTCCCATCTACACCCAACTTTTTCTTAAACAACCATTTGCAACCTATGGGTATCACCCCTTTGGGAGCAATGTCTAAGATCCATACTTCGTTGGTGTACATAGAGTCTATTTCGGATTTTATTGCATCATGCCAAGCAACAGAGTCCCTACTCTGAGATGCTTGCTAATAACTCAAAGGTTCTTCATCATCTATGACGTGATCTAACATGCTACCTTCAACGAGAAAATCATATTGTCTTTTAGGTGCATGAGATCGCCTTGGATATCTGCGGAGTGGTTGAGGTTCATTTGGTACAACTGAATTTTCTGGTTCTAATAAATTATCAGTATTGATTTATATTTCTGAAATTTCTTCCACTTCTACCATGCTCCCACTAATTTCTTTTTCAAAAAATTCCTTCTCCAAGAAGGTAGCATACCGAGAAACAATTATCTTTTGTTCATCGATGTGGTATAATTGATATCCCTGGGTATTCCTTGGATATCCTACAAATTTACACAATACTGACCGTGCCTCTAACTTTTTGGGATCTTGCTTTTTTACATAAGCATGACATCCCTAAATCTTAATATAATTAAGATGTGGCTTCATCCCATACCATATCTCATATGGAGGTTTAGGCACTGCTTTAGTTGGAACCTTATTCAGTAAGTGTGCTGTTGTTTCCAGCGCATACCCCTAGAATGAAAAAGGTAACTCAGCGTTACTCATCATGGAACGTACCATATCTAATAGGGTACGATTCCTCTTTTCTGACACGGCGTTAAGCTATGGTGTAAAGGGTGGAGTAACCTGAGAGAGAATCCCATTCTCTTTTAAAAACCCTAAGAATTCTGAGCTCAAGTATTCGCCTCCTCGATCCGATCGAAGAATTTTAACTTTCTTGCTCGTTTGGTTCTCTACTTCATTTCGATACTCGATAAATTTCCAAATGCTTCAGACTTGTGTTTCATCAAAAACACATGTCAAAATCTTGAAAAATCATCAGTAAAAGTAATAAAGTAGGAGTAGCCACCTCTGGCCATTGTAGACATAGAACCACATACATCACTATGTATCAGTCCTAAAAGTAATAAAGTAGGAGTAGCCACCTCTGGCCATTGTAGACATAGAACCACATACATCACTATGTATCAGTCCTAAGAGTTATGTAACTCTTGCACCAGTTCCCGTAAATGGAGTCTTGGTCATTTTACCTTTAAGACAGGACTTGCAAGTATCATAAGACTCAAAGTCAAATGGATCTAAATATCCATGCTTATGTAGCTTGCCAAGTTTTTCTTTATTAATATGACCAAGTCTACAATACCATAAGAATGCGTCGTTCATAACTGAGTGCTTTCTTTTATTAGCATGATGAGTATTCAGAATTGTGTTTTGATTAAGAATATAAATACCATTACACAATGTTCCATAAGCAATCAACTTTTGATTAAATATGATATTCATAACATTGTTCTCCAACTTGAATATATATCCATCTTTATCTAATAAAGATATGGATATTATATTGCACATCATAGTTAGTACGAAATAGCAGCTTTTCAAAATCAAAACGTTCTTATTTGATAAAGCTAGATGAAAATCCCCTACTACAAGTGCTGTAACTTTTGCACCATTACCAACTTGTATGGTCATCTCTCCAGCTCCAAGTTTCCTATAACTTCTCAACCCCTGTAACAAATTACAGATGTGAGATCCTGATCCGGTATCTAATACCTAAGATGTAGGATTTATAGAAAAATAATTCTGAGTAACAAACATATCTGAAGATGAAGCAACATCTTGCTTCTTCTTCATGAGTGAGGCTAAGAATTCTGGATATATACTCTTAACATTTCTCAACCAGTCTATGTAATTAGGATCGGTTAACTTGTTCTGTTCTGATATAATTTTTAAGCCAGACATAATGGCCTGAAAGAGAGAGAAAAATTATTTTATTTTAGCAAATGTTCAATACATAAAATAGATTTGGTTCATTTTTATCTAAGTTATTCCTCCCACTATTTATCGAGTCCCTCAAAACCTTATAAGAGGTGATCAGAAAACAACCCCTTGTTTTCAAGTGGGATCAAGATCTAACTATCATTGAATGTATCAACCTTAACGAAAGCCAACAAATTAATACACTCAATAATTGGTAGACAACTATTGTCTTTTACACTCTTGTAATTTTTGATATGATTTTACCCCTAGTCTTTTATGATCTTGACGATAGCCAACAAATCATAAAAGCTAGTCAAGTTTGGACCCATCATTTCTTGACAAGCTTAAATTTAACTTATGTAAACTCTTGACGAAAGCCAACAAAGTTGCATAACCAATTTAAGCTATCCTTATATCTTATATACAGATGAATACTACTTAGACATAGAATAGTATTGCCTTAACGATAGCCAACAAACAAAGTATTTATAAGCTTAGTAGTATTCAACTGAAATGATGGAGGGCTACGGACGATTTCATAAATCTTTTACCGTAATCAAACTTGGTATAGTTAAAAGATGCTCTATATTTATACTTGCAATAATTAAACTAGCCAGGAAAGTGCAAGATTAGTGGGAGGGTTCCGAGCTATTCATCGGGAATATTCATCGGACCTTAATTAATTAACCACCGCTCTTTAAGACTATAACGCGAAAGATTGGGCATCACCCCTTATCTTAAGTTGGGCATCACTCCATGTGTTATATCTCATAATCACTTTCCTAGACACTAGTTAAAAGTTCGTTCTAAATATATCTCTTTTAACTGCTACAGATTTATTTATCTTTCACACTAACACTATGTTAATGTCGGTCTCACCACTCTATTGTCAATAAACTCTTATTGCCATGTCTCACAAAGTTTAAAATGGGTTTTTATAATAAAAAACTATTTCTCTAGTGAGATAGATATATAAACTTTGCAGAATATAGCACCCAATTGTATTGACATCTACAATTAGGGCACAACTAACATATCAAATTGCAAGAGTGTTGATTGTAAAGTTTTCGGTTAGCTAGAAAACCGAGTGTGAGGTGTAAACGTTGTTCTGGTGAACGTAGAAAACCCAGTTGTGATAGTGGATTTCTCCCCGGGAGTGGGGAGCGGAGACGTATGACGGAAGGTCCGAACTCTGTGATCATATCTTGTGTTTGAGTGTGCTTTGGCATTTATTTATACTTGTGTTTATATTTCTTGCCAATTGTATTGACATCTACAATTAGGGCACAACTAACATATCAACATATGTAATAGCAATATGGAATGGTAGTGTACAACTAAAGGAATAAAATACAACTACACTAATTACATTTTTGGCAAGCAATTTGCAACTCCTTGCAGTGCTATCTCCCTTACAAATCCTGTATTATTACAACCACATATACATAGGATGTGCATGCCCCATTGATAATGGAAAAACCATCTCGTAGGATGAGTAATAATATTGCATTGAATATAAAATAAAAGACATAAATGAAATAACTAAACTAAACAACCATACCCCCCACACCCGAACAAGGGCCTATACCCGTAGGCGTAGCCCATGATCGGTGAGCAAGTGCCTAAACTCGTAGGCATAGCCCATGCTCGGGGAGGGAAGGGGTCAAAAATAATATTATATGTGTAGCTATATTACATCAATACAATAAATACAAGAGAATCGTTGTCCACTACCATCCATAAACAAAACATCCACGCAAGATGATATAAAACATATAACTTAATCAATATTAAGAAATATGCATCTATCTAGTTATGCAACAAATAGGAATACTAGATAACATACGGATTATTCTAACTCAAATAGGACTATCATGCTTCTAACATACAACTACACTATTTGTAAATAAGTGTTTTGCAATTTATACAAGTGTTTTTACTCTTAAAAACTTATGAACCAAAAATCACATTTTTGAATCAACAACTAGTATAACTAATGACAAAACATCTTGGTTAAATTAACTAGTTTCTTTAAAACATCTTTTAATTAAACTAGCAATTAGATATGCATCTATCTAGTTATGCAACAAATTGGAAAACTAGATAACATAGGGATTATTCTAACTCAAATAGGACTATCATGCTTCTAACATACAACTACACTAGTTGTAAATAAGTGTTTTGCAATTTATACAAGTATTTTTACTCTTAAAAACTTATGAACCAAAAATCACATTTTTGGTTCATGTTTAATAGCACATCTTGATTAAATTAACTAGTTTTATTAAAACATCTATTAATTAAACTAGTAATTAGAAGCAAGTACAAAGACCTCTATGAGTTAGATATACATGTTAAGATTTAATTAGATGGAACCATGGCTCTGATACTATGTTTGAAATTCGTGCTAATTACATGCTAAATACACAACGGAATATTGTATGTATAAAATTAGTAAGCATGTAGAGAGCATGAAATATAAAATAGGACCATCCTAATTAAATCTAAAATGATCCCTATTTTAAAGAGAGCATACAATGGTTATAAAATCATACTTTTGAGGCGTGATTCGATGGAAGATCGAACAACCCCTAGCTCTTGCTCCATGTAGTAGTAAATCTCCTCGTAGTGGATCTCCAAGTCTTCAAGTGAGCTTGATAAAATCGGAGTCTTCTTGAGACACAAGGTAAGATATCCACCCCGGGGTACTTTAAAATCCTACTACTTTCTCTTACTCAAAGATTGCTAGAGTTTTGTAAAAGGTAGATCTCTCTTCTTTTCTTTTATGGAAAGCAACTATGAATAAACCTTTTATTTCATTTTTCCATTAACCATGAAAGAAGAAAGAGAGCTCATATTTATAGAGGAAGAATATGTCATGACATGAATGACTCATCCTATGAGTCACACCATGAGTCATCAAAACAATGATTCTTTCATGAGTCATGCAATGACTCATCTCATGAGTCATGTAATGACTCATCTCATGAGTCATGTAATGAATCATGAAGAAACGAAACTATGTGCTAAAACCATATTCCCAAACCATACCACCTTAATAACTCATCTCATGACTCATTAATCAAGGTATAATGAAGTTCGTATTTCATATATGAAAATTCAACATCAATACGGTATTTCGTAATTTTCCAATCATTAACTAATAAGTCATCATATGACCAAAAAGTCAATGAGTTGACCAAAAGTCAAATGTAGACCAAAAAGTCAACCAGTTGACTAAAAGTTAACTTTATGGGAAAAATACTAAAATTTATTTCTTAAGCACATAGCATTCTGATTTTACCGATACATATAAACGTTTATGTGTATCCGGTAAAAATCATATATGCGTATCAATCATACACATTACTCTATAAATTTATATTTTATGGGATTTAAGTACGCGCTTGGTGTGACTCTAGGGCCTAACTATAAGACTCGGTAGTGGATCATATCCACAAGTACAACAGAGGTGCTAGCTACACATGAAGACTACCCGGGTATTAGTTGTGATAAATATCTGCAAGATGCTTACATAATTTTATCAGGACCACTCAGTGATAATGCCGTACAGTCTGGTCTCTTCGTCAAACCATATCAAACTATTAAGCCTAGGGTATGGAAAACTGTCAAACCCTAATAGCTCAATTAGTGTTTGTTGATATTAAACTCATAACCTATAAGATCAAACTGACACTCAGTTTATCTTATTTACCTCGGCCAAGGATTTCCAGGTTATAGTTATATAAAATAATTTTATGATATTAACCCCCCTATACTGGGAGAGACGAATCCCATATTAGCATCTCAATATCTACTTATGTCTCGGGATGTACCCTACAAGAACCGTTATGCACAACTCGATAAGAACTGTGGTTAGGTAAAAGTCTAAGTACACCTATACTGACATGTAAGATATTGCACTCAAGCCTCAGATCACGAGACTACTTAGTACTATATCACTCGAGAACTTCTATTTGACAGTTAAGTATAATTACCAAATAGATGTTCTCAGTGAGTCGTTTAGTCAACTCTGTTGGCCTTCTTGTTTTGATGATGTTTAACAAACAATTTACTTCTAATGTTGTTTGTCTAGTATTTGTGTTTTCTTATTTATTATAGACAAACAATGTTGTTGGAGATTGGATGGATTAAGCCTACACGATCATATCAAGAGGAGGTTGGCGGAATTGTGGAGTGAAGCATCGTACAATTCAAGATCAAGATCAAGCTTGGGTAATTTAGTTTAGGATTTGAATATGTGTGTTAAGTACGTTAAGCTAAATATATATACACACACATTTATTGGTTTCTTCGTATATATATATAGTTATATACATACATGTGTTTTGAGTTTTTATGGTTATATATATGAAATTATATATTTCATATTTTCTATTGTGTTTTTGAAAACATTGCATAGAATATGCAATTTTATGAAAATATTGTCTTATTAGTTTATAGACTTCAATATCAGTTTATACATGTTTTACTAAGTCTATAAAAACATTTCACAAAGTTTCAAAAGTTGGTTTATGTCAAAACATCAAAATTCAAGTATCTCATATTTTCATGTTTTGGACTATTTTGTAAAATGATGATATTTTTCATTTGGGAAGTCCTTTTTGATACAATCATTCTCCAAAGTTTTACATTTTTTAGAATTTATTTGATATTTTTAAACAGCGTTTTAAAATCAGGAAATGAGATTTTCATGTATCAGATTTCGGTCGACCGATCCGGTCAACCGCTCATATGTTCAGCCGTCAATGGGCAGCAGAGATTTTGTCGGTCGACTAGTCCGGTCGACCGAAAGCTCCATCGGTCGACCGCAGGAATTTTCGGTCGACCGCCAATATATCCGTTGGTTCCCAATGGCTATTTTTCTGAGCTGATTTTTTCTGGGCTTTTTGGACTTTTGCTTGGGGGTTTTGGCTGAGTTTTTGAGTGGGTATAAATACCCTATTGCTGCTCTCTTTCAAAAAAGCCAAGAAGTTTTTAAACAAGGTTTTAAACAAGGGTTTAAGCTTGTTTAGTTTTGGTTTAAGTTTGTAAGGAGGAAGTTTTCACTGCAGATTGAGGGATTCATTCTCAATCCCCTTCATCCTCTTCTTTGTGTTCTTAGAGAAGTTTTCTAACTCCTTTCTCTAGCAATTTCATTACTGATTTTTATATCCTTATTATTGCTAGTTTGCTATTTGAGTTAGATTTTATTTTATCTCATTGTTACACACACCCACTTGAGCTTATTGTATTTGCACTCATAATATATTGTGGATTAGTGAGAGGTTGTAACATTGAGTGTGAGCTTTCATTGTGTTCTCATCCATAGTTGAGAACAATCATTTCTTGTATTGAACCTTATTGTGAGATTCACTTTGTAATACACTTGTACACCAAGAGGAGTGTGTGGTGAGAGTCGGGAATCGTTCCAAGAGGAGTAGCGTCGGTTGACGAGCCTAGGGAGAGGTTGTAACCAAGCACTTGAGGGAGACACGGCTAGGTCCAATACTTGTGAGGGTGTAGAGTGTGATTGCAAGAGTGTTGATTGTAAAGTTTTCGGTTAGCTAGAAAACCGAGTGTGAGGTGTAAACGTTGTTCGGGTGAACGTAGAAAATCCGGTTGTGATAGTGAATTTCTCCCCGGGAGTGGGGAGCGGAGACGTAGGACGGAAGGTCCGAACTCCGTGATCATATCTTGTGTCTGAGTGTGCTTTTGCATTTATTTATACTTGTGTTTATATTTCTTGTCGCTATTGTCATTAGCTCATTATTTGTATGATCCACTATCTAGTTCATATTGTTTACCCTTGTGTTAGTTTCATATCCTTGCATATATCATATTGTATATCTTTTTGGTAGGATATATTATATTGTGTTAGTTTATATATCCTTGCATATATATTTTTATCATATAGGATATATATCTCTTTGTTGTTCATATTGCTTATCCTAGCTTACATATCTTGTTGTATTTCATACTTGCTAGGATAACTTATTAATTAATTTTAATTGGCATTTAATCGGATTAGATTAGCATAAGACCCTAATCACCCCCCCTCTAGGGTCTAACAAACTCATTCACTAATGAGTCACCTGTATACTATATCTTGATGTCTCACATCAATGATCCAAGAGAAGGATCATCATCCTACCAAAGGCGAAATAGAGTATACACTAGTTTTTCTAAAGTGATGATGTCCCATTTTCAACACTTCATTGACTTGGAACATTTTAGAATATACGCCAGCGACAAATCAGATCTCTTCATTACGATCATATCCGAAATGTCTGATAGTATGGTATCATTCTGAGAACTTTATCTGTATTAAAATACCAGATAAATTTGGCCAAAATAACATACTATTATTTTAAACAATGATGTTATATTCATATAGGTCCTGTTACAATATACAATTATTGTCTGTAGGGCACCTATATCCAACAAACTATCAACCTTTAGAATTTTTAATTTTATTATTATTTATTATTGAATTTAGTTTAAAAACCCTAATTTATGATAAAAAAATAAACGAGTTCATTCTAAAAACCCTAACTCAACTACATGTTAATTCATTTGAACAGCACTTGTAATCATATTTTTTTAAACACTTATAAACCCTAACTCAATTATGTTTTATTCGTGCTATAAGTAAGTGTGATTATTTAAGTTTATGATGTGAAAATATGTGAAATAAAATTTTTGAAAAAATAGAGTGATATATAACACATTATAATTTTTTATAATGTGTTATAATCCAATTTAGGTGAATAAAAAAATAACGTTATCCCTAGACTTCCGTCCAATAATTACATCCAATTATTTGGACTTATAATATATGATATACGACTCAGATTTGGGTAGGAGATGAAGTTTTCTCCCAGAAATAAGCATTTATTTTATATTATATGAATAAAAAATTAGTACTGAAATTCATAATTATTGGATCTGTCCTTCTCGGACGGGTTAGAAATATAGTAGTGCATACATCCAACTTTGTATACTTTGTATATTTTTATTCTTAAAAGTTCTGGCAGCACGTATTCATTGTTCTCCGTGTACAATAAGCATATGTTGTTCTGTGTTTCGGGTTATTGCTGATACGCATAATAACATCTGCACAGTGTACAGGGAGAATAATGGGGAGGTGCTGCCGAAATTTTTAAGAAATGATAATATATAAAGTATATGAAGTTGGATGTAAGCACTACTATAATCTTAATGGATAGAAGCCTTCCCATGACAGCCGCTAGATTAGTGTAATTAGTTTCTATGTACGTTTTATTTATATTTTATATAGATAAATATTCATATTGTTAAATGATATATGAATGTATATTTGATGTGTGTTGAATGTATAAGAGTTATGGATGTACTAATAGTTGTGAGACTAATCGTATTTAATAATCAGCTATAATTTACAGATGAGGATAATTCCTGACAAATCATGGATAGATATCCCACGACATCATAGATTTTGTGACACGCGATACAAGGAGGGATGTGAAGCCTTCATGCGTTATGCTAAAATGAATCCGAGAAATTTAAGAAGCGGTGCTATGTATTATCTTTGTTGTAGGTATAGGAATTTGAAGCTGCTTAATAGAAATGATATACGGATCCACCTAATGAAACCAGGTTTTGATGAAAATATAAAATTTGGAACTAGCATGGGGAAGATATCACCGAATATGAGGATCCAAAAGTGCGTGTTGGTACGTCCGGTGGCCAACGAATAGATGACACAGAAACAATGTTGAATGATATTTTTCCTCGAGCTACAGAATATGATGTTAATGATAATATCGAGGATGATATCAGAGATAAAAGTGGGGATGATATCGAAGTTGAAGCTGAAGAGGTAGGAGATGTCAAAAGTACTAAAAATATTGATGTTATGCATTCCTCCATAGTAAAGCGAATAATGGAGCTACTAGAAGATAATGAAAAGGACTTATATGAGGGATGTACCGAGTACTCTAGATTTTTATTTATTTTGAAACTCTTACATATTAAGACACTTAGCGGTATGTCAGATAATTATTTTGAAATGCTTCTTAATTTACTTCGGACTGTAATTCCTAGAGGATAGAATAGCATACCCCAAACAACTTATCAAGCTGAGAAGATTGTCTCCGCTCTGGGTCTTGATTATAATATGATTGATGCATGTCCGAATAATTGTATTTTGTACCACAATGCCAATAAAGACCTTCAAGAGCATCCGACATGTGGAGTTTCTAGGTGGAAGCAATGCATAAATTCTTGAATAAGGATTACAATGGAGACAGGGATAACACAGAAGAAAATTCCATCCAAGGTGCTTCGACATTTTCCATTAGCTCCTAGATTGCGAAGATTGCACATGAACAAGGAAACGACAAAGAATATGAGGTGACACTAGGAAGATCGAGTAGATGATGGAAAATTGAGACATCATGCTGATGCTTTAGCTTGGAAGCATGTTGATAAAATTTATCCTCATTTTGCCGAAGATTGCAAAAATGTAAGACTGGGTCTATCAAGTGACGGATTCAATCCATTTGGGGTAATGAGCTCTGGCTGGTCTACGTGGCCAGCTGTATTAATGTCATATAATTTACCTCCATTGTTTTGTATGAAACAGCCATTTATGATATTTTCGTTACTGATACCCGGTAAGCATGCATCGGGAAATAATATTGATGTTTACTTAGAGCCTCTAATTGATGAACTGAAATAATTATGGTCTGAGGGTATTTTAGCATATGATACCCATTTAAATGAATCGTTTAGATTACGTGCTATTCTATTATGGACGATTAATGATTTTCCAGCTTATGCTAATCTGTCCGAGTACTCTACGAAGGGAAAGTGTTCTTGTCCTGTATGTTGTCCGGAATTTGAAGCTCTTCAATTACCACATAGCCAAAAGAGATGTTATTGGTTTAATCGAAGGTGGTTGCCCTTGAGTCATAAGTACAGGAAATTATCAGCTATGTTTGATGGCACAGTTGAGAAGAGAATGAACCGCGTCAGCTGACATGTATGGAGAAAGAAGCGTCAAAGATTATTATTGAGTATTGTGGATTTTTAAGAAAATTATGGTCTAAAGTCATAGATGTAGATAAAATTAAAAAACTTGAAGTTGAGGTCTGAGTCACTCTATGCAATATGGAAGTAATATTCCCTCCTTTATTTTTTACAAGATGAAATTATTATCCATGCACAACACCCTTATCATGAAGTGAGACGTTCTAATGAGCATTTGGTCAATGGATATAAATTTCGAACGCTAGAGACCGATGATAGGAGGATAGCTTAGAACAGTGGGGTCATGGGCTTGTTTGCTTAAAAATGTTTTTCAAGTATAAGAGATCAGAACCCAATTCTAGCTGACATACTATATTATGGCCAATTAGAAGATATTGTTGAGGTAATTTACATGTTTGGTAAACCAAAACAATGTACTTACACGATGTTCAAGGTTCGGTGGTGTTCTGCATAAAAGCAAAAGGATCATTATGGAGTCACACTAGTCAATCTCCACCGAGAAGTATATACGGATGAGAAATTCATTTTTGCAGAACAAGCTGATCAGTGCTTCTTCATGAAAGATCCGAATGTCATGTCTGATTGGGTGGTTTTGTACAAGGAGCCAAGATTCGTCTAGATTGATCAACCTAGACGGAATTTCGTCTAGTTTGAGTCAATATAGACAAAAGCAAAATAAACGAATCTAACTAGACGGAATTCCGTCTAGTTAAACTAAACTAGACAGGATTTGGAGCAACCTAGACGGAAATTTCCGTCTAGGTTGCTCGTTTTTCTACTAGTGTATGACACTACGCAAGAGAGGAGATTTCTCCTTATTGTCGTCAGAGTGGGGTCGAAGGGGTGGGGTGGGGTGGGGTGGGGGGGTTGCGGACAAGGATGGCCGGCTATCAGTTGAAGGAGGTAAGTAAGCAAGAAAACAGAGAGCAAGAGTAAGATTATTGTTCCATTCTTATTCTATTTTTAAATTTACTGTGCTAAAGAGGGAAGAATCTACCAATAAATGTATTTAGGTGAGCAAATATCAAGAACTGGGGTTATATATGTGCGAATATTTTTGCAAGAAATGAGAACTTGCCCGTTTTAATTGACTGAGGTCTGGAAAAAAATTTCAATCAAGGTATTGATCAAATTGTGGTTAACGGTTAGGATGTGTGACATGAGAACGACAAAGTAAAATTTGAAGAATATCCCGACGGAACCAATCTCTCTAGCAAACTCAATTTGTTGGAAAGATGCGCTTACTAATATATATCAATAATGAAGAAGGTTCTAATAAATTAATCCTGGCCGCATACGTGACATGAGAAGGTAGCGAGTCACATTTTCAGTTAGGGTTTTTTTAAAAAAATATTAATCTGTTAATATTTCATATTTTGAATTAGTCTCTTGAATTATTGAAACTGCTACTAGGTTCAACAAATCTTGAGCCATTTTGAATTAGTTCCTCAAATAATCAAAAACAGGTGATCATTCCAGGAGTGAGTCCTCCTGTGACTGGAGGTATGTCGCCTGCTCCCTTCACCGCATCGGGGATGGTCCCGGTGACTTCGGAGGATGCTCCTCCACAGTCTGGTGTGAGGCTACAGGCAGGGGCTTCGACGACCTCCATGATCGTACCAGAAGGTAATCTTTAACACTGTGCCTTTGGGCGTAAGGTCGAATCCGCACCACCTGACATTTGTGTTGGCTTAATGTAGGTACCTATGAGAGAGTAATCTCCATTCATTCCAAGGAAGAGGAGGGAGGTGGAGGCGAAGAGGGGCTTGGTGGCTCAGGTAAGAGTAGGATCTAGCGTTGTCGATCCGTTCATGTTGAACCGTCAGTGGGGCTCCTCCCGGAGGTATTTACTAACCTTCTTCTTGTATTCGCAGCTGACCCATCCCATAAAGCTGCTGGTAAAGAGGATCTCCCATCTTGGGAGGGCCATTCGACTGGAGAGATGGGTGAATCAGAGGGGGAAGATGACGTCTCGATTCATGAGGCGATATCGAGCAAGGAGGATGCGTCGGCTCATGAAGAGGTGTCAGACCGACAAGGGGAAATCCCTGTTTCTGAAGAAGCGTTAGTCGGGAGTGGAGCACCAGCACAGGAGTCTCTGAAACAATAGGAGACACCCACTCAGCTGGTAACCGCTTCCTCGTCCTTGGTGACCGTCAGCATCATGGTCGATATTCCAATGACGTCGGCTGGCGCTTCGGTCTTGACGGCATCTGCCACCACTTCCACCATCATGACTGCCAGCCCCTCGAACACGGCCTTGGCTATGATGTACGCGGAAGATGAGGCTACCCTCTCTCCTTTGGAGCGTTCGTGCAGAAGAAGGTACCTCGAACCCTTGCTAACTTCCAAGACACTCTCGCTGACTGCATCAAGCTCGCATTGGAAGAGAGCTGCCCCTTTGAGGAGTTCAAGGAGGACCTTGATTATGACATGGCTTTCTTGATCAAGAAGCTTGGTGCCACTGCGGCTAACCCGTACTTTAAGCGTTTGGAAGAGGTAAAGTGGGCTATCCGACAGCTGCTTACCCTTCGCGTGATGAGCTCCGAGATCGTTCGTCTTACGTCCGATGAGGTTCAAACAGCATTGGAGGAGCACGATCGCCGACTGGATGAGACAATGTCATTGGAGGAACGGTTGACGGAAGAGTTGGAGCGTGTCAAGACAGAGAACGAACGAGTGAGCCTAGTGCAACAAAAGGCTGACTCCCGCCTCTCTCGCTTGTCTTCGGAGATAGCGAAGACCAAGAAGATCATTGCTAACGCGCAGGCCTCGCTAGTCAATCAGGAGAGGGCTCGTGAACAGCTGATGGGGGAGTTGGAGGAGTTGGAGTCTCAATGGAAACTGATCGTTGGTTCCATTTAGGAGAAAGACCGAGCCCTCAAGGAAGCCAGACACACCGTCCAAGACTTGGTTTCGCTCTCCGTGGAGGATCTTCGTTGAGAGATTTTAAGGAGGCTCGAGCTCAAGCATGCTGAGGAGATTCGCGAAGTGGAGTCATGGTTGAGAGATTTGTAATTTGCTTTTGATTCTATCGTTGTATTCAAATCTCTTTTAGTGAATGGAATTATACTTTTGTTCCTAGTCATTATTTCCCTTGTGCACGCCCCTTTTTTTGTTTTTTTTGTCATTGTTCAACGAGGATCCGCACTAGTCAGAGTTTGGCCGCAGGGGAATCCTAGCTACGGGCGGATTCTAACTGTTGGCGGATTTCAGCCGTAGGCTTATTCTTTCTACATGCGAATTCCATCTGCATGCGAAATTAGGGCTGGCTCAAGTTCCAGAGTGGTGTACGAGCCTGAACGTCTGAACCCTCAGACGGGTTCAGACCTCATGAGTCCAGACGATGAATCCGCCTCGCGGGCGGGCTCCGCCTTTAGTGGTCAACGTGCCGGTTCATGCGTTAATGCGCTCATCAGTTAAGACAATGTGGATGCGTCGTTTCACATTAAAGACGGCGTAGTGGGCCTCTTCATTCTTCACGCTCCATCTGGGTCGTTGGTGAGAGATCGTGTCTAGAAACTGCCAGATCTTGGCCGCTCATGCGAGATTCCGAATTGTTCGGCCTTACTCTTGACTGTTTGGCTCTGAACGGTCCAATCAAACAACAGACCATTGTCCAGACCATGAGTATTTAACGCCCCTCCTCCTCATTAAGGGAGATCGCAGCTTTCTTGTTGTCTTCTCTGGAGAAAACTCACGCTTCCTCTTGTTGCACTCGGAATGGCGCCGAAGGTGAAGAGAGTTGCTTCGAAGAAAAGAAAGGAGGTGTCCTTTTCGGGTGCCACCAAGGCTGCTGTCGCCGAAGGTACCTCTTTGTCCAGGTTTTCGTGTGGTTCGATTACAGGGTCACAAGTCAAGTCGATACCTCTCGCCTTTAACTCCTCGTTGTGTCTTTGTCGTGTTGTGTAGTTCAGGACGAAGTGCCGACCACTGAAGAGTGTACGGCCGAGCCCATTTTGATTTTTGACGACGAATCTGAGGGAATCGCGACTTCCTCTGCCTCAAACCCTATTCCACTGTCTGGAGCCGAACCTTGTCTCGAGATTCCACCCATTGCGGTGCTCGGTCCAGGTCTAGAGCCTGTTTCCTCAGATTCCTTGTCCATACAGGCTCGCGTTGAGGAATTTGAGAACGCTGTGAAGCAGATAATTTCCCTTGTCAGTCTTAGCATGGGAACCTACGATGACTTAAAACAGTCCCTCCTGGATCGTGTGGCCGATCTCAGGTGGCTGGGCGAACGCCAGCTTGCCACACGTTGTGTGCAGAGGCTACTTTTTCTGGAGTCACGCCTGACGAGTCTAGAGACCTTGCTGCGAGAAGGTCCGGAAGCTAATGTGGAGCCTTTCTTGTCTCACGCTAGGTGTCAAGAGGCTTAGGAGCGGGAAGTCCGCTCTAAGGAAATAGCAGATTTGGAATCCCATGTCGCCTTCTGGGTAGGTCAACAGCGCTCACTGGAAGATCGGATAGCCGACTTCACTTCCACCGTATCCCGTCTGAGGGTCGAGCTGGAGCAGGTGGATACGACCCTGAGGGGCTTCAATCTTAGAGTGTAAAGGTCAGTAAGACTGCTGAGGAGGAAACTCGAAGCCTCCAAACATTACGCCAGGAAGACGCTGCCGCCAAGTCAAGCTTTGAAGATCGGGCTTGGAAAGAAGCTGAAGACAAGGTTCGGGAGGACCACGCGAGAAGGGTAGCTGCGGTTAAAGCAGAGCTTACATCCTTTAGTTTGTTGGATTAGGCTCTCGGGTCTAAAACCGTGTTTAAGACATTTTGCTTCGTTTTTGCTTTTGATGTTGTGTTATGATTTGTTTGATTGTGAAGTCATAACTTTGTTCAAATGTACTGTCTTAAGACTGGATGAATGTTAGGCTCTTTTGGTTTCCCAAATGTGTTTGTGCATATACCCCTCCTAATTGCTGTTGCCTCTTATCTTTCAGCTTTTATCTTTCTCTGTGAGGCTGTTGCAGGTGGGCCTTTAACTACAGGCGCATTCAAATTACAACCGGATTCTAAGCACAGGCAAGTTCAAACCGCTGATGGATTCTAACTACAGGCAAACTCAAGCTGCAGGCAAATTTTAGCCATAGGCGAATTCTGACCATAGTCAAATCAAGCTGAAGACGAAATTAATGCTGATTTGGGGGTAACCATGTGTCTGATCACGGTCTCGAGTGCCCGCCAGCTGGACTGACATTGGCACGTCGTCTCACATTAGAGGCGATGCAATGGACGGCTACGCCACCCAATCCGGACTGTTGGATGACGGACACGTACTTGGTCTGTACGTCATACATTGCCCTCTTTTCTTGTCAGAGGGAGCACTGTGTTGATTGTTCCCTTCTTGTTCAAGATGGCACCGCAAGTGAAGGCGTCTAGTGCGAAGAAGACAGGGGATGATGCCTCTTCCTTAGCCCTCACGCCTGACCGTGATCCGGAGCCTAAACCCTCGGACTCCATTCTGGCCCAGTTAGAGGAGTTGGAGGACGCCGTGAAATGAGTGATCTCGTTTGTTGACCAAGGTCGTGGTACTTTCGTGGAGCTAAAGCAGTCCCTCTCAGACCGTGTGGCCCGACTCCGTTGTCCGGACGTTTTTATGCTCGCCTTACACTGCTCAATGAGGCTCATCGATCTAGAATTACTCCTGATGTAATTGGAGGACTTGCGACATGCGGATTTCAAGTCCGAAGTGAAGCTATTCTTGGCTCCAGTTCGTCGTTGAGCCGCGTGGCAACAAGAGTGCCACGCGGTGAGACATAGAGGACAAAGGGGACCTTATTGATCATCTGGATCTTCAGTACCGCTTATTGCAATCTGACATGGAATCTGTCACTTCTTCGATCATTTTAGGTACTATTCCGCATGTCGAGGGGGAATCAGTCTTGACAGGCTTGCGCATTCAGAGCGAGGCGGTGCAAGGCGATCTTGCCAGAGAGGCGTAATCTTCCACTGCTGCTTCAGGAGGATGCCGCTGCTAATGCTTCTTTCGAGTCGTGGGTCCAGCAGGAGGCAGAGGACAAAGCTCGCGCCATGCATGCGGAGAAGATAGCCACAGTCAGAGCCAATCTTGCATCTTTCAAACTCCAAGAATAAACCGTAGGATAGGAGTAGATTCGAGATGTTCTGTTTCATGTTTTTCTTCTCGAACGTAATGTTATGACTCTCCTAGTTGTAAAGTCATAACTTTGTTCAAATGTACTGTCTAGAAGCACCTAATGAAGTTCGCACTTTCTTGTCGTGCACATGCTCTTTTCATGTTTTGTTGTGTCGCCATTCAGCGTCTTGCTCATGTAACGGGTAGACTCAACCACCGGCGATTTCATGCCACAGACGAAGCTCAGGCCCGGACGAGTGTACGCTACAGGCGAACTGACGAGTTCGAGACATAAGCTGGTGGTGAGTTTTGTGCTGCAAGCGAAACACGAATCCTGGTGAGTTTGCGCTGCAGGTGAAACTCGAGTGCTAGCGAGTTCGTACCGCAAGCTTAACTCAAGTGCAGACGAGTTTGTGCTGCAAGCTTAACTCAAGTGCAGGCGAATTTGTGTTGCAAACTTAACTTAAGTGCAGGCGAATTTGTGCTGCAAACTTAACTCAAGTGCAGACGAGTTTGTGCTGGAAGCTAAACCCAAGTGCAAGCGAGTTTGTTCTACAAGCAAAAACTTAAGCGCAGGCGGATTTGTGCCATGCGTCTGCCTATGGCCCCAAATGCTTGCTAGCTAAGGCGTTGTGGGCGCGTTAGTGCTCATTAATTGCAAAGTGACGGGACGCTTCGCCTTCCACGCTCAATCCGAACGGTCGGTTTGGAGTCCCAAGAGCTGTGGCTTTTATGGGCGTTGAGCTCGAAGCGTCGTGGGACATCTGAGCCGCTCGGTTATTTGGGACAGCGAATTTCAGCCGTTGGGCTTTTAGCTATATGATGTACTTGCCATCCTTCTGGCTGAGTTCTCGTATTTATGAAAATTCGCCTAAAAAAAGAAAGCTCCAGAATCCCCTCTGTTCAATGGCCTTCGAGAGTGTTGGCTCCTCCTCCTCCGTTGCCGGCGCTGGTATGACGCCGCCTTCGGTTGCAGACCCGACCCGAGTGTCTTCTGCTCTAGCTCCTACCCCTAGTCCTCTGTTTGTTGTCCTCCAGTAGCTGGAGGACGCCATACGCATGACATGCTCCCCTTCATAGAGGAGAGCCTGGAGGAGATCCGTCGCGTGGGTGGTCCTCAGTTCGGTTCGCCCGACAATGTGAGTGAGAGCTCCATTGCTTGGAGGCGTTGATGTATCACCTCGAGGGCTTGGTGCACGCTGACCCCGGTGACGAGCTCCCACCGCTCGTGATGAGCGCCATGTTTGAGCACGAGGCTCTGGCAAGGCGCATTCTGGCGCAGGAGGTTGAGCTTAAACGTCTGCAGAATCGACACCTCGCCTTGCTGGCCAAGATGGACGCTTACCACGATGCCTGTTCCTTCACGGAGGTGGAATCCCTTCGGGGGGAGGAGAATTTGAAGAAATGGCAGGCCGAGAATGTAAAGGTCTGTCGCCTTGCTACTGGAGTGTGGCAGGTTCTCCGAGGTCTGCGCCAGGGAGCAGAGGAC
>NC_033803.1:29312889-29333101 GCF_001876935.1 Asparagus officinalis | reverse complement strand
GACGGTAGGAGGAATAGGCCCGAGCCAAGCAGGTGGCGGAGCTTGCAGACGTTAAAGCGAAGATTGCCACCTTCAGTTTGTTGAAGCTGCTCTAGGATGTTCTCCTTTTGTTATGCCTGTTAAAAAAACTTTTGATGATGTTTGTTATATTTTAACCATGTTGCTTGTAAACTTCGCCTGAAAAGGCTTTTCATGTTTTGGGTTATTTAACATTTTGCGTGCATAGCCCCCCTTTTTTTCTGGTGTTGATCTGATCGCTGGCGGTCACTGTGTTGGACTCGCTTTCATCTTTTGTTGCTCGCCTGAGTCGAGCTAGCTATACCACTTCTCGCAGTGTGGCGAGCCTTCGACGAATCTGTCTTGGACTTAGTCGCTAGAACCCCCTTCTGCTTTTGTTTGTTCATAGCGTGGGGTCGGGTTAACCCCGACTTTCGCGTTGCAGCTCAGGCGAAACCGAGAGGGTAACACTTAGCTTAAAACAAAGAGCAGTTGCTCGTGCATGCGACCAGCTGAAGACCCTAACAATGACTTGCCATTTGGTGAGTTGCTGTTTGAGGGGACAGTTGGGACATGTCGCCTGTTAAGCCGCCCTTGATAATTATCGTCGTCTGCGAGGACGACGACGTAAATGATAATCGAATTATTCAGAGATATAGGAATGTGATGATCGACTGCTGTAGGAGCCGTCGCGTGGTAGGTTGCTACACATCGGTTATTCTAAGGGAATATTAGGATATCCGGAATAGGTCAGGTAGTTCAGGGACGTAGGAGTGTGACTATTGACCGAAGTAGCAACAAGTCGCATGGTAGGTTGCTACTTAGTCTGTGTTACTGATAATCACATTTTATTACAATTTTATACCCTCATTATCTATTTTATATGAATAAATATACCACTAATAATTGCTTTTATCTTTAATTGCAGGTTAATGAAGAATAAGAGCCCAAACTCTCATCTCTCAACAAAAAGGCCCTCGATTTAATGAAGAAATGAAGCCCATGAAGCCAAAGGATTCTTTCAAATATTTAATGAAGAAATAATTCAAAGGCCAATGGAAAATCAAGAGAAAATGCCAAGCCCAAAAGTCTAAGCCAAAGCCCAAGATAGAAGCCCAAAAGCCAAATACAAGAGTTCTGCGGACAGCAACCAGAAGAAGGCAGGCATCGATGCCTGCATCGATGGGGGCATCGATGCCTATATCGATGCTTGCATCGATGCATGTATCGAGGCCTGCATCGATACCATCGTACAGTTTGTTGATCTAAGGCTGAAATTTATTATTTTTGGATAAGATTTCAATCCAATGGCTCTCATTCACTGATTTTTACTATAAATAGGGGTAGAGAGTGAGGGGTTAAGGGTGTAAAAAATTTTGTAACTCCATTTAGAGAGGAGGACAACTCTTAATTGAGAAGGCCTTCCAAAAATTATAACTTTTGTTGCAATAAATAATAATAATTTTTCTCCTCTTTAAATTTTCTTTTCTCCTCTTTGTTGAATGATGAGGATGGAGATGAAGAGCAATTTGAAGGTTTGTATTTCCTTTATTTTTCTTTTTGATTTCTTTTTAGTAATTTTTTTATTATTGCTTATTAGTTAGATTTACATTTATGCTTGTAGTGTAAATTTATTTTCTTATCTTTTTATTTCTTTATTGTTCTTTGATTATTATTGCTTATTAGTTAGATTTACATTTATTTTGTAGAGTAGATTTATTTTCTTGCATTTAATATCTGCAATTTATTTTTTAGTTTAGATTTTTATTCTTTGTAGTTAAATTTATTTATTGTTCATAGTTTAGATTTTTCTTTTCTTTTTATTTTTGTAATTAGTTCTTTTTCTTCTTGTTTTTATTTCTTAAGATGTGAAATTAATTTTTGTAGGAATCTTAGAATTGCATAAAACTAGTCTAATTTTCTTTATATTGTATGAATTATTCTCTTTCACTTAAAATGTTCATGTTTAGGATAATCAACTAGAGAACTAATCGGTAGAAGAAGAATTTGATAATCTATACTTATCTTAAATGGTTTGATAGGTTATGCTTATGAATTCTAGGATTATTATCTTATTGTTGTTCTTATCATGAATAGTAATTTTGACTTAGATGATAATTTGATAGGTTATACTTTCTTTAAATGGTTTGATAATCTATGCTTAATAAATCTAAGTTGAAATATGACAAAAAGAGAATAGTTTGTATTTTGTAATTGAAATTATAAGAACCAATTCTAATAATCTCTTAAAATCACCTTCCTCGTGGGATCGATAACTTTTTATACTATAACTTGATCAATTGTGCACTTGTAATTTTGGTACATAATTATGCCGCATCAAGTTTTTGGCGCCGTTGATGGGGAAGGTACTAAAATAGGATTTTATTATTTTGGTTCTTTAACTTGTGTGTTTTCTTGTGAATGAACCGTTTGGAGCTTGAAAATCTTGGATTGAAGATCAAGAACTTGGAGAATTGCTTTCGGGTAAGTCCTCTTTCTAGTTTTCAATTCCACCCTCTTTAGCTAGCTTCACAATTAGAGACAATTAGGATTTAAAAAAAAGATTTTATTTTTGTTCTCCATAATAAAATCCATCTTTCACTTGAACATTAACTAACAAGATAATAAACTCAAAAATTGTTCCCCCTTCTCACATTTGTTTGTTGTTGACCATAATTAAAAAATATAAAGATTTTCTTTTTATCATCCTTTTTAGTCGCTTTTAATTTCTAGAGTTGCATTTCATATAGTGTAGGAATTCACCAAAGTGATTGTAGCACTTGATTTGGCACACACTTAAAACATTCTTAAGGGCAAAACCCATAATCAAGATAAGGTAAGGGATTTCATCACCCTTTCCTTAGCCCACAAATCACTAATTCCTCACTACACAAACCCAACCCTTCTAAAACTCATTAGATGTTGGCCCCTAAGGATTCGAGCTCAATAAGTAACAAGAAATCCTTAAGTGAACCGGTTTAAGTTTTCTCAGATTAGTTGATGTCTAAGGCAAGGTTTAGGGGTTGCGTAAAACGCTCCGTAAGGAAAGAGATACTTAATTGATCTTTGATCACCCTCTAGTACTATCCTTACCTGGCTAACTACCTGGGTAAAACTTTAATCTTTTTACTGTAGGAGTTTTTGGTTAGGAGCTGGTCTAGTTGAGTTAGGCTAAACCCTAGAATTAGAGTTGCTTGAAAAGTGATTGCTTTGATTTGTTAGGATTTTTCTTTTTCTTTATCTTTTCATATAAAAAAAACTAATTTTCTTTCTTTCCTTAAAAAAAAAATTGTTTTGGTGTATGCAAACTTGGGTTCGGGATAATTCTCATCGTTTAATCCGTGTTAAACCAATCCAAGAAATGGCAAACCAACGAGTTCTTCAGGATATGTGTTACCCCACCAGAAATACAATTCCATCTTGCATAAGGCTCCCCGAAGCAAATGGAGCAAATTTCGAGCTTAGACCGCATTACATAAACATGCTTCCCAAATTCCTAGGTAATGAAACAGAAGATGCATATATTTTTATCTCGAAATTTGAGGAAGTGTGTATTATGATTAAAATGAGAGAATTAACCGAAGATGCAATTAAGCTCAGATTTATTCCATTTGCCCTTAAGGACAAAGTTAAAAAATGGCTGTATAGCTTACCGATAAATTCTATCTCAACTTGGGAGGAATTTTTCACCGTTTTTCTCCAGAAATTTTTCCCTATTCACAAAATGGTAAAGCTTAGGAACAGCATTCAAAACTTCAAAATTGTCCCGGGAGAGCCATTCTGGAAATATTTCGACCGATTCAAAGATCTTTTAATCTAATGTCCTCATCATGGTCTAGAAAAATAGCGATTGTGCCAAGTCATATATGAAGGATTGGACTATTCTTCAAAAACATCTTTAGAATCGATGTGTCAGGGAGATTTTATGAGGAAAAACGCAGATGAAGCTTGGGAATTCCTAGAGAGTCTGTCCGAGAAAACAATGCAGTGGGAAAACTGTGATGACAGGGTTTCATATGTTCCCCAATCTAAGTCTAGTGGTCTTTCTTTGGAGTTAAACATTGCGTCTGAAGCGAAGATGGCGATGATTCTGCGGAGGTTAGAAGCCTTAGAAGTTAAGGAATGAGCTCCAACTCAAATTAATCAAGTTTCTACCCCGGGATGTCATAACTGTCAGTCTTCTACCCATGTTTCAGAGGAATGCCCTCTCCTAGGAAACAACCATGCTTTAGAATAGATGAACGCTGCATTCCAGCGCCCTAGAAATGATCCATTTTCTCCAACCTACAATCTAGGTTGGAGAAATCATCCCAACTTTGCTTGGAACCAAGGAAATTCTCATGGAAACCAAAACTTCATTCCCGCGTCGAACTAACAATTCCCTAGGGGAAACACTGTCCCATTCAACGCACCAAACAATTTTTAACAAGCTAACCTAGTTTTTCCAACCCAACATCCTCATCCTCACCATCCTACAAATCCTTCAAATTCTGATCATGACAAACGTTTTAAGTGTCTTAGAAAAGGGTTTAGAAGCTATGATCAAAGCTTCTACACAAACGACCAACATGTTGACCCAGTCATCCACCACTCTAAATTCCTTCATGCAAACAACCGGCCAAGTGCTCAACTCGAACACTCAAGCCATAGCCCGGTTAGAAACCCAACTTGGGCAACTAGCCACTGCCGTGAGTGAAAGAGAGAAAGGAAAATTCCCAAGTCAACCTGTTGCAAACCCTAAAGACAATGGATCCAGTTCATCCCATCCAGCTCATGTGAATGCAGTTCACACACTGCGATCAGGAAAAGAAATAGACAACCAAGTTAGAATGCCACCAGATCAAACCCCTTCTCCCATCCAACACACTCCTTCCGACGAAGCAATTCCTTCCGATGACCAAAATGCCGAACTTGAGATTGAGCCTGATCTTGATAGGTATATGCCCGTTGCCCCCTTTCCAAATAGACTCAAACCTAGGAAAAACTCCCCACAGGTTGAGAAAATCTTAGAAACGTTTAAACAGGTCAAGATCAACATCCCTCTCCTAGATGCAATCGAACAAATCCCTTCTTATGCAAAGTTCTTGAAGGACTTATGCACTAATAAAAGAACCACTAATGTCCCCAAGAAAGTCTTCTTAGCTGCCAACCTCAGTGAAATTTTTTCAAAACCCATGCCGTTGAAATACAAGGACCCTGGTTGTCCCACAATTCCATGCGTCATAGGTAACACTCACATTGATAAGGCACTTCTAGACTTGGGAGCCAGCGTCAACCTCCTTCCTTATTCGGTCTATCAACAGCTAGGTGTAGGAGAACTTAAACCTACAAGATGCACTCTACAGTTAGCTGATAGATCTGTAAAAATTCCCAAAGGAGAGGTAGAGGATGTTCTGATCAAAGTTGGAGAGTTCATTTTCCCTGTTGATTTTATTGTCTTGGAAACGCAGCCCGTTTCCAATCTCAAAAGTCAAATCCCCGTCATTCTAGGAAGACCGTTCTTAGCCACCTCAAATGCTTTGATAAACTGTAGAACCGGTCAGATGAAACTATCTTTTGGGAATATGACTGTTGACCTCAATATCTTCAACTTAGGGAGAGAGCCTAGTGATCCATCTGATGAACCCATGGAAGTGAATTTCATTCAAGGAATATCTAGTGAACAACAAGAGGGAGAGTGTGAGTCTGATACAAATGCATCTGATTTAATGATTGAGGAACTTTCTGATGACGAACTAGAGATAGAACCGCTACCTGAAAATCCTTTAGAGATAGAACCCCGAGTCTGATACAAATGCATCTAATACAATGGCTGGCAACGAGAACCTTTAGAGATAGAACCCCGAGTCCAGCTTCGCCCATCTGTGGAGGAACCCCCTAAGTTAGAGCTCAAACCTCTACCTGAAGATCTAGAGTATGCCTACTTAGGGGAAAACGAGTCTTTACCAGTTATCATTTCTTCTGATTTGACTACCAGTCAAAAGGAAGCTCTCCTAGATGTTTTAAGAGAGAATAGGGAAGCCATTAGATGGACCATGGCTGATATCAAAGGGATTAGTCCAACCATTGTTCAAGACCGAATCCATTTGATAGATGATGCCAAACCTACTAGAGATCCTCAACGTAGGTTAAACCCAGTGATGAAAGAAGCTGTTAGGAAAGACATTCTGAAATGTCTCGATCATGGGATCATTTATCCCATTTCTGATAGTTCATGGGTGAGTCTGGTCCAAGTTGTTCCAAAGAAATCTGGGATCACCGTGATCCAAAATGAGGCTAATGAGCTGATTCCCACTCGAATCCAAACGGGATGGCGAGTTTGTATTGACTACCGAAAACTCAATTTAGCCACTCGGAAAGATCACTTCCCTCTTCCTTTCATTGACCAAATGTTAGAGTGTTTAGCAGGACACGAGTTTTATTGTTTCCTGGATGGATATTCAGGTTACAATCAAATCCCTATCGCTCCCAAAGATCAGGAGAAAAACACATTCACTTGCCCGTATGGAACATTCGCATACCGACGCATGCCCTTTGGACTGTGTAACGCACCGGCCATATTCCAACGTTGCATGATCAGTATTTTTTCCGACATGGTAGAGCGATTTCTCAAAATTTTCATGGACGACTTTTCCATTTTTGGTGACACATTTTCCCAATGTTTGCATCATCTTAAACTGGTCCTAGAACGGTGTAGGGAGAAAAATCTGACTCTCAATTGGGAGAAATGTCATTTCATGGTCAAACAAGGCATTGTCTTAGGACATGTAGTTTCCAATAGGGGAATCGAAGTGGACAAAGCTAAGGTAGATCTCATTTCTAATCTCCCTCCTCCCAAAACTGTCAAAGATGTCAGATCGTTTCTTGGTCATGCTGGTTTTTACCGACGTTTCATCAAGGATTTTAGCAAAATTGCTAGACCCTTGACCAATCTCTTAGCCAAGGATACATCATTTGTCTTCTCCCCCGACTGCCTCAAAGCTTTCGAATATCTGAAAAAAGAGCTAACCACAGCTCCTATTATTCATGCACCAGACTAGACCTTACCCTTCGAACTGATGTGTGATGCATCGGATTCTGCGATTGGAGCTGTTTTAGGACAATGGTTTAATGGAAAACCGCATGTGATCTACTACGCCAGTAGGACTCTGAATGATGCCCAGCAAAATTACTCTGTCACAGAAAAAGAGTTTTTAGCTGTAGTCTTTGCCTTAGAAAAATTCAAGTCCTACCTCATCGGTTCCTTAACCAAAGTTTTCACTGATCATGCCGCACTAAAGTATCTTTTGACCAAAAAGGATGCTAAAGCACGGCTCATTAGATGGATTCTCCTTCTTCAAGAGTTTGACATTCAAATTCTTGACAGAAGGGGAACAGAGAACCCCGTAGCAGATCACCTCTCTCGACTCCCAAATGCACCAACATCAACCGTTCCTATCAATGAGCATTTCCCTGATGAACAACTCCTAGAAATCCAATCTGTTCCCTGGTTCGCCGACATTGTGAACTACATAGTCATGAACCAGATCCCTTCTCATTGGTCCAAACAGGATAGATCCCGTTTTCTCTCCCAAGTAAAATACTTTTACTGGGATGATCCATATCTGTTCAAATACTGTCCTGATCAAATCTTTAGGAGGTGTATTCCCACTGAAGAAACTAGGAGTGTTCTATCCTTTTGTCATGAGCAAGCCTGTGGGGGCCACTTTGGCCCAAGAAAAATAGCTGAAAAAGTTCTCCAATCTGGGTTGTATTTGCCTACTCTCTTCAAGGATTCATTCGAGTTTTGCAAACCCTGTAACCGCTGTCAGCTTTTAGGGAAGGTCACTAGAAGAAATATGATGCCCTTACAACCCATCTTATCTATTGAACTTTTTGATCTGTGGGGTATCGATTTCATGGGACCATTTCCAAATTCCTTTGGAAATGTTTACATTCTAGTAGTCGTTAAATACATGTCAAAATGGGTTGAGGCGGTAGCTTGCAAAACTAATGACAACAAGGTCGTTGTCAAGTTTTTGAAAGAGAACATTTTTGCTCGGTTTGGAGTACCCCGAGCGATCATCAGTGACAACGGTACACATTTCTGTAACCGTTCATTTGAAGCTTTGATGATGAAATATTCAATCACACACAAATTGTCAACTCCTTATCACCCCCAAACCAGTGGATAAGTAGAGGTCACAAACAGGCAGATCAAACAAATCTTAGAAAAAACAGTAAATCATAACAGAAAAGATTGGTCTGTAAATTTATGTGATGCTCTTTGGGCATATAGAACAGCTTTCAAGGCCAATTTGGGGATGTCACCATACAGACTGGTATTCGGGAAAGCTTACCACCTTCCAGTGGAGTTGGAACATCGAGCAATGTGGGCAATAAAACAGCTAAATTTTGACTCAGACTCGGCAGATAAGAACAGATTGCTCCAAATAAATGAGTTGGAAGAAATTCAAAATGATGCATACATAAACTCAAAAACTTACAAAGAGAAAACCAAAATTTTTCATGATAAATCAATTCTGCGAAAAAATTTCTCTCCAGGACAAAAAGTTTTATTATACAATTCAAAATTGCATCTTTTTCCTGGAAAATTAAGATCAAGATGGACAGGTCCATTTTTTGTCAAACAAGTTTTTTCACATGGAGCTGTCGAGATAGAAAATCCTAAAAATGGTAACATTTTTAAAATAAATGGTCAACGTCTAAAACCATTTTTAGAATTTTCTACGCTCAGAGAGGAAGAGAAAGAAAACGTTGAATAAGTAACTTGAAAAAAATAAAAATAAATAAATACATATATCAAATATTTTTTTAGGCCATTTTCTATGGCCCAAACAAAAAACATAAAAAAAACCATATACAATAGGCTGGCCCAAAAATCAGGCCCAAAAGAAAAAAAGAAAAAAGAAAAAAAAATATAACCAAAAGAAACCGTGTTTGGGCCAGCTGGCCCAAACACCATGGCTTTGGTCATCGATGCCGGCATCGATGCCCAGAACCTGCTGCTTTTAAAACCGCAGCCCAAGCCCCTTTCTTCTCTTTTCTTTCAATTCATCTTCCCATAACCGAATTCCCTCTTTCTCAAACCCTACTTTCTTTAACCCATCCAACCTACACGAAATCAAGATCACAAGGAGGAGATTTCTTCAATTTCTAAGTCTTCTTCCTCATCTCCCCAAGATATGATTTCTAAACTTGATCTTGTAATTTCAAATTTTAAATTCATGGATGATGTGGTGATTAAATCATGAATAATTTTGGATTATTATCATAGTTTGGATGATGTGGTGATTAAAAGTGATCAATTCAACATATTGAGGGTTTAATTTGGGGATTTGCCAAAAATTTGGGGATTTTTGTTCAAAATCCGAAAATTGGGGGGGTTTATGTAAAATCTGAAAATTTCTTGGGGGTTTGAATTTGGAACTTGATTAATGATATATTGTATCTGAAAAAAAAATTGGTGTTTTATGCAAACTCGAAAATTGTTAGGGGTTTTTTATGCAAAAACACATAATCTTTAGGCATTCAATTGGGTATTGAGAATAAAATCTGAATTTTTTTTTTTAGAGTTTTATGCAAATCCAAAAAAAATTAGGGGGGGTTTGCAAAAATAAACTTGAATTTGGGGTGTTTTGTGCAAATGTGAGTAATTGGTCAAATAAAAGTTTAATTGGATACTTCTCACATTCGGAAATTTGTATTGGATGTTTTATTCAACAATTGTAAGATTTAGCTTATAATTGTCATATCAACATGTATGTTTCACCGATCAAGTTATCAAAATTTTAACATTTTTGTTCTCAAAGAATAATTTTGAGGGAATTTATTGTCAAAAGAAATTCTGATAACCTGAAATTAACTCATGTTGAACAATTTGTAGCTAAATTCTTTTAAAAAAAATAATAAAAATAAAAATAAAAAATATAGATTTATATATTGGAATTTTAGTATTAATTTTTTTTCTTTTTCTTTTTCTTTTCTTTTCTTTCTTTTTCTATAGATGCCCCCCAGAACGAAATCTCGAGCAAGTTCATCATCTTCTGATCCATCTGATACCGACATAGATAGACCCACTATTTTAGCCAGAACTGTGGGTCTTAACATTCATTTTGAGAGGGGATTTCAGATGAGTGCATTACATACATATCATTCCACAGTCACCATGTTAACTGCAGTAGGTCTTAGGAGCATGATGACTAAAACCCTAGAAAAAGCCAACATTTCATTAGTTCATGAGTTCTATTCTAGATGGGAGATTGATCCAGATAGAGAATATTCAGCTTTTTCTATCGTGAGGGGTGTTAGAGTTATTTTCGATCTTTCCACTATCCGTGCTACCCTTGACCTTGCAGAACCACCCACTGATGTACCAGATTACTTCCATTTAACCTCCACTTTACAGCCTGGTACACCAGAATACAACAACATGTCTGCAACCTTGTGTGGGAGGGTCTTTACATCTAGTTTCGGTTCAGGAAATCTCAAACCAGAATATAGATTACTTAATCTTTTCCTGAACTTTGATTTGAAACCCACCACTGCATACTCCGTCATTACCCCACACGATATTCTCCTTCTCTTTTGGATAGCCACTGGTCAGCGATTTGATATAGCGAGGATTATATTTATATGGATGCGCTCATCAGTGGAGAATGTGTTAGATTGGGTCAGGACACAGTCTGCATCACGTACTCAGCTCATTTACCCCTATTTCATCACTAGACTCTGCCATAGATTTCATGTTCCAGTATTCGCAGAGGATAGGTTAGAAGCAGGGAAGGGGTTACTAAATGATCAGACTGTGAGGAGGAGCATTTCAGGACGAGATCAGTCCGGTCCTTTAGGTAGAGAGCCTCCTCAGCACCAGCCAGCTACACATGACCCCACTCGAGAGGAGATGGATACGATGCAGAGTCGCATGGACAGGATGCAGATACAGATACACAGGATGCAGCGGCATATACACGAGATGCATGGTCAGATCAGCTACTCTACCGATACCCTGGCATATTTGGCGAGAGGATGGCAGAGAGAACATGGAGATACAGATGGACCTCCACCTGAGCTTCATAGTTATATCACACCATTTCAGCCAGATGATTTCCCAGGAGAGGATGAGGCGGGACCGAGTTCAGCAGCTGCCGCTGATGATGTGGATGACGATATATCAGGAGATGAGCAGTGAGGGATGTTCTTTCAGCTGCCGCGGATGATGTGGATGAAGATATATCAGGAGATGAGCAGTGAGGGATGTTCTTTTTATTTTACCCTGTCTTTGATTTTGATTTCGGCATGTATTTATTAAACTGTGATATTTTGGATATTATTTGCCTTGAGGACACTGCAAAGTCTGGGTATGGGGGTGCAAGCTAGTTAGCCTTTGTTTATATTTTCTAGTTAGTATTTTGTTTCAATTTTCAGCATTTATCTTTTGTTAGTTTAAAAAAATTAATTGTCACTTACAAAATTAATAGAGTTAAGTAATAATTGATCTAATTGATAGATTTTAAATTTTCTATTCCCTAGTTAGTGACATACTCAAGTTCATCTTTTAGGATAACGCCAAATAAAATTCTTAAGAAATGATTTTTTAAGTAGTATACTTACTTAAGTCTTACCTTAGATTTTTAATTAAAAATAATGAAATTTTTGCATGCTTAACTTAGAGTTGAAAATATTTTTTCCAAGTTATCTTGATTTACACATTTTTTTTCAGACTACATATACTTACACACACACACACACACACACACACACACACACACACACACACACACACACACACACACACACACACACACACACACACACACACACACACACACACACACACACACACACACACACACACACACACACACACACACACACACACACACACACACACACACACACACACACACACACACACACACACACACACACACACACACACACACACACACACACACACACACACACACACACACACACACACACACACACACACACACACACACACACACACACACACACACACACACACACACACACACACACACACACACACACACACACACACACACACACACACACACACACACACACACACACACACACACACACACACACACACACACACACACAGGAATTTACATTGGAGTTATATATAAAAACGTTTTCTTGATTATTAACTAGCTTCAATTAGAATGTCTAAATATATCAAGGAAAATTAGTTATTTACTAACTTATTTAACTTGGCAAGATTGACCGAATTTTGTGGTATATTCACTGCAAACCCACACGAGACTACAACTCGTCCACTAGGGTAACCTAGGGGTTTAAAGGCTTGTTGTATGCGCTAAATACAACCATGATTCCTACGAAAGTGAGTTAGAATTTTCTTTTTATTTTCTTTGCTAGAGGACTAGCAAGAGTTTAGGTATGGGGGTATTTAATAATCATATTTTATTACAATTTTATATCCACATTATCTATTTTATATGAATAAATATACCACTAATAATTGCTTTTATCTTTAATTACAGGTTAATGAAGAATAAGAGCCCAAACTCTCATCTCTCAACAAAAAGCCCTCGATTTAATGAAGAAATGAAGCCCATGAAGCCAAAGGAATTCTATCAAATATTTAATGAATAAATAATTCAAAGCCCAATGGAAAATCAAGAGAAAATGCCAAGCCCAAAAGTCCAAGCCAAAGCCTAAGATACAAGCCCAAAAGAAAAATACAAGAGTTCTGCAGACAGCAACCAGAAGAAGGTAGGCATCGATGCCTGCATTGATGGGGGCATCGATGCCTGCATCGACGCCTGTATCGATGCCTGCAACGATACCATCGTACAGTTTGTTATAGATCTAAGGCTAAAATTTGTTATTTTTGGATAAGATTTCAATCCAATGGCTCTCATTCACTGATGTTTACTATAAATAGGGGTAGAGAGCGAGGGGTTAAGGGTGTGAAAAATTTTATAACTCCATTTGGAGAGGAGGGCTACTCTTAATTGAGAAGGCCTTCCAAAAATTATAACTTTTGTTGCAATTAATAATAATAATTTTTCTCCTCTTTAAATTTCTTCCAAAAATTATAACTTTTGTTGCAATTAATAATAATAATTTTTCTCCTCTTTAAATTTTCTTTTCTCATCTTTGTTGAATGATGAGGATGGAGATGAAGAGCAATTTGAAGGTTTGTATTTCTTTTCTTTTTCTTTTTTATTTCTTTTTAGTAATTTCTATATTATTGCTTATTTGTTAGATTTACATTTATGATTGTAGTGTAGATTTATTTTCTTGTCTTTTTATTTCTTTTTGTACTTTATTTTGTAGAGTAGATTTATTTTCTTGCATTTAATTTCTACAATTTATTTTATAGTTTAGATTTTTATTCTTTGTAGTTAGATTTATTTCTTATTCATAGTTTAGATTTTTCTTTTCTTTTTATTTTTGTAATTAGTTCTTTTTCTTCTTGTTTTTATTTCTTAAGATGTGAAATTAATTTTTGTAGGAATCTTAGAATTGCATAAAACTAGTCTAATTTCCTTTATAGTGTATGAATTATTCTCTTTCACTTAAAATGTTCATGTTTAGGATAATCAACTAGAGAACTAATCGGTAGAAGAAGAACTTGATAATCTATACTTATCTTAAATGATTTGATAGGTTATGCTTATGAATTCTAGGATTATTATCTTATTGTTGTTCTTATCATGAATAGTAATTTTGACTTAGATGATAATTTGATAGGTTATACTTTCCTTAAATGGTTTGATAGTCTATGCTTAATAAATCTAAGTTGAATTATGATAAAAAGAGAAGAGTTTGTATTTTGTAATTAAAATTAGCTAGTGGATTATATTCTAGATTTCTTACCTCTTGTGAATCCTCCATCTTGACTTTCTTTAATTTTTCTTTTATTCTTGAATTTATTTCTTGATTTTATTCTTTCTTCTTTCTTGCCACTCATCATATCTCTCATCACAATCACACTTATTCTTTAATCCTATCTTGTCACGCACAAAACATAAGAACCAATTCTAATAATCTCTTAAAATCACCTTCCTCGTGGGTGATGCGGCATAATTATGTACCCAAAATTGCAAGTGCACAATTTATCAAGTTATAGTATAAAAAGATATCGATCCCACGAAGAAGGTGATTTTAAGAGATTATTAAACTTGGTTCTTATATTTTGTGCGTGACAATTAGGAATAAAGAATAAGTGTGATTGTATGAGTGGTTGTTTTGAATAATTTGCAAAAGATAATAAATTGAATTTTAGAGGAGAGAAGGAAGAATTAAAGAATAAATGAAATCATAAGGCAAGAAATATGAATTAATAAAATCAAGAAATAAAACTAAGAATGAAAAGAAAATTTAAGAAAGTTAAGATGAAGGATTCAAAAGAGGTAAGAAATCTAGAATATAATCCACTAACTAATTTCAATTACAAAATATAAACTATTCTCTTTTTATCATATTTCAACATAGATTTATTAAGCATAGATTATCAAACCATTTAAGGAAAGTGTAACCTATCAAATTATCATCTAAGTTAAAATTACTATTCATGATAAGAACAACAACATGATAATAATCCTAGAATTCATAAGCATAACCTATCAAACCATTTAAGATAAGCATAGATTATCAAATTCTTCTTCTACCGATTAGTTCTCTAGTTGATTATCCTAAAATGAACATTTTAAGTACAAGAGAATAATTCATACAATATAAAGGAAATTAGACTAGTTTCATACAATTCCAAAATTCTCACAAGAATTAAATTCACATCTTAAGAAATAAAAGTAAGAAGAAAAGGAACTAATTCAAAATTAAAAAGAAAAGAAAAATCTAAACTATGAACAAGAAATAAATCTAATTACAAAGAAAATAAAAATCTAAACTACAAAATAAATTGCAGAAATTAAATGCAAGAAAAATAAATCTACTCTACAAATTAAAGTGCAAAAAGAAAATAAAAAAGACAAGAAAGTAAATCTACACTACAAGCATGAATTTAAATCTAACTAATAAGCAATAATAAAGAAATTACTAAAAAGAAATAAAAGAGAAAAGAAATGCAAACCTTCAAATTGCTCTTCATCTCCATCCTCATCATTCAACAAAGAGGAGAAAGAACAAATTTAAAGAGGAAAAAATTATTTTTATTAATTGCAACTAAAGTTACAATTTTTGGAAGGCCTTCTCAATTAAGAGTAGCCCTCCTCTCCAAAAGGAGTTTACAAAATTTTCACACCTCTAACCCCTCACTCTCTACCCCTATTTATAGTAATCTTCAATGAATATGAGCCATTGGATTTGTCTTGAGCCCCAAGCAACAATCTCCACCTTTGATTTATTTGATTTTCAAAAGAAAAATAATGTCCATTAAGTTTTGATTTTCCAAATTAAATTTGCAGCCCACATTATATCCGGTCCTCTTTTCATTTGCACCAAAGTCTTCATTTGATTTTTTTTTTTTAGAATGCAAATCCATCTCCAGCAGCCCATTCTCATGATTTTCCTCCATCCAAATTGATTTTCAAATCATCCAAGTCCGGCCCATTAGAGTTTGAACAAGTCCGGCCCAATTTGAATTTCCATTTGATTTTCAAAACCAAAAGTCCAAGCAAGCCCAAGCAAGTCCAGCCCACTTGTTTGCAGCAATGAAGTCCGCATGTTTGATTTTGTAATCTTTGCATAAAAGTCCATTCCATTCCACTCTTTGCATCCAAGTCCATTCCATTGCTTTTCTTGGTGTATTTATTTTTCTTGATGGGCTTTGGCTTCAAAAAATGCTACAAAATAGAGAAGAGAGATTTTTAAGGGGTTTTTACATTTAATAATATTTATTTATATTTTCATTCAATTATGTGCAAACTAATCTAACAACAATTATTAATGGTATATTTATTCATGTAAAATAGATAATGAGGGTATAAAACTGTAATAAAATATGATTATCAAATACCCCCACACCTAAACTTTTGCTAGTCCTCTAGCAAAGAAAATAAAAAGAAAATCCTAACTCACTTTCGCAGGAATCGCGGTTGTATTTAGCGCATACAACAAGCCTTTAAACCCCTAGGTTACCCTAGTGGACGAGTTGTAGTCTCGTGAGGGTTTGCAGTGAATATACCCACAAAATTCAGTCAACTTGCCAAATTAAAGAAGTCAGTAAATAACTAAATTCACTTGATAACTTTTAGATAATCTAATTGGAGCCAGTTATCACTCAAGAAAACATTTTTATATATAACTCTAAGGTATATTTTCAAGAAAATATTCTCATTGTAGCAATACAAAACCAAGCCAAACTTAGAAATTTAATTTAAAAGTTTTGAAAAGAACATGCTAACTCTTTGTTTTAAATAATTTTCAAGTTGCTTGATTTAAAATATTTTCCAAGACCATATATACAACTATAAAACATTTATTAGTTTTTTTTAACTCTTAAAAAAATTTGTGTAAATCAAGATAACTTGAAAAAATATTTTCAACTCTAAGTTAAGCATGCAAAAATTTTATTATTTTTAATTAAAAATCTAAGGTGAGACTTAAGTAAAGTATACTAGTTGAAAAATTATTTCTTAAGAATTTTATTTGGAGTTATCATAAAAGGTGAACTTGAATATGTCACTAACTAAGAATTAGAAAATTTAAAATCTATCAATTTGATCAATTATTACTTAACTCTATTAATTTGGCAAGTGACAATATTTTTATAATTTTTTTAACAAAAAAAAGAAAAAATGCAACTAAAAAGGTCAAATAAAGAGGAAAATATGTATTTCTCACCCCCATACCTAAGTTTTGCATTGTCCTCAATGCAAATTCGCTGAAGCACAAAGTAAAGCAGATAAAATTGAAGAACTTACAGTTGTTTGGTTGACAATGATAAGAAGGATCTGCAATTACTGTTAGTATGAGGATGAAGAAATCAAATAAGAGAAAATTTTTATTTATTTATTTTTTTTTTTTTTTGTTACTTATTCAAATTTTTGTTTTTTTTATAGATAATGAGGTTCATGAAGAACCAACACCTCTTCCTCTCCGAGCGTAGAAAATTCTAAAAATGGTTTTAGACGTTGACCATTTATTTTAAAAATGTTACCATTTTTAGGATTTTCTATCTCGACAGCTCCATGTGGAAAAACCTGTTTAACAAAAAATGGACCTGTCCATCTTGATCTTAATTTTCCCGGAAAAAGATGCAATTTTGAATTGTACAATAAAACTTTCTGTCCTGGAGAGAAATTTTTTCGCAAAATTGATTTGTCATGAAAAATTTTTGTTTTCTCTTTGTAAATTTTTGAGTTTATGTATGCATCATTCCGAATTTCTTCCAACTCATTTATTTGAAGCAATCTGTTCTTACCTGCCGAGTCTGAGTCAAAATTCAACTGTTTTATTGCCCACATTGCTCGATGTTCCAATTCTACTGGTAGGTGGCAAGCTTTCCCGAATACCAGTCTGTATGGTGACATTCCCAAATTGGCCTTAAAAGCTGTTCTATACGCCCACAGAGCATGACACAATTTTACAGACCAATCTTTTCTGTTATGATTAACTGTTTTTTCTAAGATTTGTTTGATCTGCCTGTTTGTGACCTCTACTTGCCCACTGGTTTGGGGGTGATAAGGAGTTGACAATTTGTGTGTGATTGAATATTTCCTCATCAAAGCCTCGAAAGAACGATTGCAGAAATGTGTACCGTTATCACTGATGATCGCTCGAGGTACCCCAAACCGGGCAAAGATGTTCTCTTTCAAAAATTTGACAACGACTTTGTTGTCATTAGTTTTGCAAGCTACCGCCTCAACCCATTTTGACATGTATTCAACGGCTACTAGAATGTAGACATTTCCAAAGGAGTTTGGAAATGGTCCCATGAAATCAATACCCCACAGATCAAAAAGTTCAACGGATAAGATGGGCTGTAAGGGCATCATATTTCTTCTAGTGACCTTTCCTAAAAGCTGACAGCGGTTACAGGTTTTGCAAAACTCGAATGAATCCTTGAAGAGAGTGGGCCAATACAGCCCAGATTGGAGAACTTTTTCAGCTGTTTTTCTGGGACCAAAGTGGCCCCCACAGGCTTGCTCATGACAGAAGGATAGAACACTCCTAGTTTCTTCAGTGGGAACACACCTCCTAAAGATCTGATCAGGACAGTATTTGAACAGATATGGATCATCCCAGTAAAAATATTTTACTTGGGAGAGAAAACGGGATCTATCCTGTTTAGACCAATGAGAAGGGATTTGGTTCATGACTATGTAGTTCACAATGTCGGCGAACCAGGGAACAGATTGGATTTCTAGGAGTTGTTCATCAGGGAAATGCTCATTGATAGGAACGGTTGATGTTGGTGCATTTGGGAGTCGAGAGAGGTGATCTGCTACGGGGTTCTCTGTTCCCCTTCTGTCAAGAATTTGAATGTCAAACTCTTGAAGAAGGAGAATCCATCTAATGAGCCGTGCTTTAGCATCCTTTTTGGTCAAAAGATACTTTAGTGCGGCATGATCAGTGAAAACTTTGGTTAAGGAACCGATGAGGTAGGACCTGAATTTTTCTAAGGCAAAGACTACAGCTAAAAACTCTTTCTCTGTGACAGAGTAGTTTTGCTGGGCATCATTCAGAGTCCTACTGGCGTAGTAGATCACATGCGGTTTTCCATCAAACCGTTGTCCTAAAACAGCTCCAATCGCAGAATCAGATGCATCACACATCAGTTCGAATGGTAAGGTCCAGTCCGGTGCATGAATGATAGGAGCTGTGGTTAGCTCCTTTTTCAGATATTCAAAAGCTTTGAGGCAGTCGGGAGAGAAGACAAATGATGTATCCTTGGCTAAGAGATTGGTCAAGGGTCTAGCAATTTTGCTGAAATCCTTGATGAAACGTCGGTAAAAACCAGCATGACCAAGAAACGATCTGACATCTTTGACAGTTTTGGGAGGAGGGAGATTGGAAATGAGATCTACCTTAGCTTTGTCCACTTCGATTCCCCTATTGGAAACTACATGTCCTAAGACAATGCCTTGTTTGACCATGAAATGACATTTCTCCCAATTGAGAGTCAGATTTTTCTCCCTACACCGTTCTAGGACCAGTTTAAGATGATGCAAACATTGGGAAAATGTGTCACCAAAAATGGAAAAGTCATCCATGAAAATTTCGAGAAATCGCTCTACCATGTCGGAAAAAATACTGATCATGCAACGTTGGAATGTGGCCGGTGCATTGCACAGGCCAAAAGGCATGCGTCGGTATGCGAATGTTCCATACGGGCAAGTGAAGGTGGTTTTCTCCTGATCTTCTGGAGCGATAGGGATTTGATTGTAACCTGAATATCCATCCAGGAAACAGTAGAACTCGTGTCCTGCTAAACGCTCTAACATTTGGTCAATGAAAGGAAGAGGGAAGTGATCTTTCCTAGTGGCTAAGTTGAGCTTTCGGTAGTCAATACAGACTCGCCATCCAGTTTGGATTCGAGTGGGAATCAGCTCATTAGCCTCATTTTGGATCACGGTGATCCCAGATTTCTTTGGAACAACTTGGACTGGACTCACCCATGAACTATCAGAAATGGGATAAATGATCCCATGATCGAGACATTTCAGAATGTCTTTCCTAACGGCTTCTTTCATCACTGGGTTTAACCTACGTTGAGCATCTCTAGTAGGTTTGGCATCATCTATCAAATGGATTCGGTGTTGAACAATGGTTGGACTAATCCCTTTGATATCAGCCATGGTCCATCCAATGGCTTCCCTATTCTCTCTTAAGACAGCTAAGAGAGCTTCCTTTTGACCGGTAGTCAACTCAGAAGAAATGATAACTGGTAAAGACTCGTTCTCCCCTAAGTAGGCATACTCTAGATTTTCGGGTAGAGGTTTGAGCTCTAACTTAGGGGGTTCCTCCACAGATGGGTGAAGCTGAACTCGGGGTTCTATCTCTAAAGGTTCTCGTTGCCAGCCAACAACAAAAACATGATTGTCCAATGGTTCTATCTCAAGTTCGTCATCAGAAATTTCCTCAATCATTAAATCAGATGTATTCAAATCAGACTCACACTCTCCCTCTTGTTGTTCACTAGATATTCCTTGAATGAAATTTACTTCCATGGGTTCATCAGATAGATCACTAGGTTGTCTCCCTAAATTGAAGATATTGAGGTCGACAGTCATATTCCCAAAAGATAGTTTCA
>NC_033803.1:29291316-29311889 GCF_001876935.1 Asparagus officinalis | reverse complement strand
TACTCAAGAGGGCGCCAGGCAATTAATGCCAATAAATGGGAAGTTCCTGAAAAAGTACTATCCTTAGTAAATTCAGGATAACTCGTTTATCGGGAAGTTCCTTGAAGAATATTACACTTAATATTCTAGAGGATAACTCAAAATCATTGTCACCACCAAAATCCCTCACTGATCAATTTCAATTGACAATGAGTCCACCAAAAATGTTTTTCTGGCCCTCTTGATTCTTTCCATGAACAAGAGGTCCACTTTCAGTTCGGAGTCCCTTTTCGATAAACGAAAGAACTCCTTCCCTTTTTCTCTTTGGTTAAACCTTGTTCATGGTTATAACCGGAGTTGAAAATTCCACTTCGATAAACGAAGAACCCATTTTCAGTTTAGATACCCCATCCTATAAAAGGCAAGTTTATCTAAATTTTCCAGACTCTCGGAGTGGACACCCCACTTCTAGTTTCTTCTTCGCTGGAAATAGAATATAAAATTCTTCCTTTCCAGAATCAGGGAATAGAATATAAAATTCTTCCTTCCTTGTCTGTTGGGTTCGCCTTCACCCTAAAAGAAGACCGGGAAATAGAATATAAAATTCTTCCTTTCCCGCACCAACCTTTTCTAAGAATCTATCAATTTAGGATTCATCCTAGCGCATCGATCTTTTCCGAAATTTGTCAATTTAGGATTCATCCTAGGAAGTTTATCCCGAATCCTAAGCAGGGATAATGCTGCGCCTAACACGCGCTGCCGGTTTAGTCTTTTTCCGCACAAAAAGACACCAGAGTCTGATTCTGGGGTATTTTATCCTGAAACCTAAGCAAGGATAAGTCTGCGCTTAACCTGCGCTGTCGGTTAGTTCTTAACCGTTAAAAAGAACACCCGTCCACATATTCAACATTGTGGCAGGTCGTTATTAATAACACCAAAAACCATACCTTACACGCATGGGGAATGTCATCCTGAATCCTAAGAAGGGATATGCCGACGCCTAACACGCGTCGCCGGTTTAGTCTTTCGCCGTAGAAAAAGACACCAGAAGACCAGTCTGGGGTATTTTATCCCGAAACCTAAGTAGGGATAAAGTCAACACCTAACACGTGTTGCCGGGTAGCCTATTCCCGTAACAATGGCGAAGTCTATGTATTCGACATCATAGCACGAAGTCTAAGGGAGTTCATTCCCTTAGCACAACGTTACATGCGGAACGGATTCCGACAATCCGCATGCTAGCCCGACTCAAACGGTAGTCGGTAAAGGCTAATCAAACCCGTTGAAGGCTGGGGGTTAGCCAAAAATCCTAAAGTCAACACCTAACACGTGTCGCCGGGTAGCCTATTCCCGTAACAATGGCGAAGTCTATGTATTCGACATCATAGCACGAAGTCTAAGGGAGTTCATTCCCTTAGCACAACGTTACATGCGGAACGGATTCCGACAATCCGCATGCTAGCCCGACTCAAACGGTAGTCGGTAAAGGCTAATCAAACCCGTTGAAGGCTGGGGGTTAGCCAAAAATCCTAAAGTCAACACCTAACACGTGTCGCCGGGTAGCCTATTCCCGTAACAATGGCGAAGTCTATGTATTCGACATCATAGCACGAAGTCTAAGGGAGTTCATTCCCTTAGCACAACGTTACATGCGGAACGGATTCCGACAATCCGCATGCTAGCCCGACTCAAACGGTAGTCGGTAAAGGCTAATCAAACCCGTTGAAGGCTGGGGGTTAGCCAAAAAATCCTAAAGTCAACACCTAACACGTGTCGCCGGGTAGCCTATTCCCGTAACAATGGCGAAGTCTATGTATTCGACATCATAGCACGAAGTCTAAGGGAGTTCATTCCCTTAGCACAACGTTACATGCGGAACGGATTCCGATAATCCGCATGCTAGCCCGACTCAAACGGTAGTCGGTAAAGGCTAATCAAACCCGTTGAAGGCTGGGGGTTTGCCAAAAATCCTATGAGTATTATGGTCAATCATTTCAAACGTGATGAGGAATCATAATAAAGATAAAGATAAAAACCAATTCCACTAAAGAGAATCAAATGTCAAGGTTTTCAGCAAATAAAATCATACATCAAGCCCATGGCTAAGAATCTGCTGACTGAATTCAGATAACTTCTCGTCATAAGAGCGTCTAAGCTCCTCCTGCAACTCAGCTCTAACAGACTCTTCGTTCGCAGCTAAAGTCCTCACAGCATCCTCCTCTGTCTCAGCCAGTCTCTGCTTCAAGGACTTCAGCTCATCAGATAAAGCAGCATTTGCTTGCTGATTCTGCATCTTTGTGTCTTCCTTCTCACGGAGTTCTCGTCGGAGCTGATCTATCTGAGAATCAAGCTCCTCGAGGAAAGAAGATCTAGTGGCGAAATCAGCCTCAACTCGATCTATGCGGTCCCGCTGCACCTGAATCTCGAGCTCAGCAACCATCCGAGTACTGCGCCATGTCTGTAAGCGAGCATCCAACTCGGCAGCAACGAATGAAGAGGCACCTGTATCCCGGAGCTCATGAAACATCTGAAGCTCACGCTCTAAGCGATCAAGGTCATCAACCATAGCCGTCGCTAGATCCGGACATCCTATGTCCCTAATCAAGTTTATCTTGGAATCGAGGTAGGGCTTAAATTGGCGAAGAGAAAGTCCGTCGTGGAGGAGTTTGCCAATTATAACAGTCAGGGAGGAGAAATAAGAGCGGACTTCTACGCTGATGATGATCTTCTCAGGGTCATCCCCTGATAACAACTCCTTAACGAGGATATGAAGCTGAGAAGGAAGCCCTACACAAAGAAGAGAAGTTCGTCAAAAGCCTCAATGAGGAAATGAACGGCATCGCTCAGCTAATTAAATTATACCTCCTTCCCCTCGAGTCACTGGGGGTGATGGAGATGTAACAACTGTAGCTGCATCGACTGGTGGAGTTGGTCGCACAGCCGGCTCAACATGGTCTTTCTCAACAAAAGCTCCTGTCAAATTCAAAACAGAATTCGCAGAGGCGTTACATTATAGCTGCATTAGTCAAGGTCGACTAGTCCTATAATCAACTCAGCAGGAGGCACATACCTTCAAAGGAACCATCCTCAGGATTGTTAGCAAATGCGGACTCAGGAAACATGTCTCCAGGTAGCTGGTCATCAATCTGAGGTGAGCTATATATGTAGTGCATCATAGGAGTGTCCGCAAACAGGCTTCCCTCGTCAAAATCGTCGATGGAGAAATCTGACATAAAAGAATATAAGTGCCAAAGAATAATGAAGAGACTACAACTAATGGAAATGAGTTACCTCTCACGGGTGCATCAGCCTCTTCGTTTCCAAGGTTCGCCTCCTGCAAATTATCTGAAGGAGCAAGGAGTAGAGGACAGTTAGAGGATACACAAATTCATTAATGTATTATCTAAAGAAATACGCTGTCAGTGATAGATGTACCTTGACTCACAGAATCTGGTCCTACACTGATCTCCTCCCTAATGTCAGCAACCCCTGTAGACTTCTCTACAGGGGGTAGTGGGTCAGACTCATCGGGAGATAAGGGAACAGGATCGGGACTCATCTCATCCTCCCCACGCACTCCTATATAGAAATGGAAAAGCATGAGTCAATGTTCAGAATAACCAAGAAAATGGTTCAAAGAGTAGACGTTACCTCTGTCACTAATAGGGTCATCTCCAGCCAGATCCATGTCAGATGCTCGTGAAGCTACACGAGGTTTGCGGGCCAATCTCTTCCGCCTAGCAATAGGGATCGAAGGTCTCGCCTGAGGAGGAGGACGGAAATCTTCATCCTGATCAACTGTGGTATCTGGAACATCAAACCATAGTCAGTTTCAACACTTCTGGAAGATAGAAGAAAAAGATGAAGTGCAAACCTCGCTCGGAAAAGTCATCGTAATCTTCGGGATCCCCGCCCGAAGCCTCGTCTGTGGAATGGAATGTCCTCTGTCCCTCTTCGTCAATCCGACGAGTCTTGTTCCGTATCCTCTGTGCCCGGGCGTTTTCCCGAATCCTGCGGGAATCAACCTGGGAAGCTGCCTCAGCCTCTAACTCTGCGATTGGCTTCACAGGGATAGTCTTGTTGGCTGCTAACAACCATTTGCAGCTCAAGAAAGTAAGGTTCAACTGCCGGTCAGCACTCGGGAGACTAAATCTAACACCAGTACAGCCAGTCACGGTCCACAACCAAGCGCGGAGACCGTCTATCAAACCACTATGAGTACGAAGCTGCTGACGAGGATTCCCAATGTAAAGCTGGTCATAGCCAAACTGGCGAGCGAATCGGCACGGTAGATATGGTTCGATGAAGCACTGATCCCTCACCCGGAAAGTCAGATAGCCGGGCCTAATATTCACTAGCCAGTTGAAGCAGCCGATGTCTAAATAAGTCCGGTACTCTCTAGGCCTCTCATCATCTATCAAGCATTCACCATATCGACCGGAGAACTGCGGAAAACAAGTAGAGAATGCCCAACACTTATGGACCTGCAACTGCTGTCTGACATCAGAAAATCCGCGGCCCTCCCACCTGCCATTCTCAAGCAACTGTAGCAGGGGAACAGAATGGTCTGTGGCGTTCGGCACCGACATCATATCCGAGCGATGAAGGACAAACCAGGCCATCAGATAAGCGTACGGGAGCTCCACCTTAAGCGTGGGAATCTGACCTGGTAAATCGGTCTCCTTCCGTGTGAACGCACTGGAAAGCTGTCGAAGTCCTCGGTGAATATTAGCCACCATCACCGGAAGAAGTGAGAGTTCCTTCTTATAGGCGAGCTGAACTGCTGGGTAAAGTACCTCCAAGGGCAAGGCGTCGCCAGACTGATATGGAACCACGCACTTTTTCAACCAGATAGCAAGAAAGCCAGCAAGAAGTGTCATTGGTCGAATTGGTGCGGTAGCGTGCCACAAGAATGACTTGAACTTGGTCTTCGCAGGAAAGCCACCCTCAGGACCGCCGGTGGTGTAAGATTGAGCGCCGATCTTCTTCAGTAGACTGTTCACCTCTGAAGGAGTGAATGGGGCCAGCTCACAAATATCCTCGCCATGAGTGCTCTCCAGATTCTTGAACAAGTAGTTCGCAAATTGTTTCAGACTCACACATACCTTGGTCCTCTTTGCTAAGGGCTCCGACTGTGCCAAAGCAATATGGTAATGACAAGTGAGGTCCCATAGAGTCTCATAACGGTCAGGCATGCGATCTTTTAATTGGCTCAACTCATGACTGGAAGGAAAGTACTCCTGGTATAGCATCTGTCCCATGGACAAGCCAGAAATCCTGTGCATCTCGTGAAGAGCCAAGCCTAACTCCCCCTGCCGGGTCAGAAAAGTGTTCGAGTCTGGATTATATAGCTCGAACAAAGCACAGAAATGTCTCAAACTGATAGGCAAGCCATACACGGTGGCACGAACGGCTGCATACAAACCGCAAGCATGCAACTCCTCGCCCCATCGGCTCAAGACGTATGTCGTCATGCGGCTCCACCAAGACTTGTCCGAAGAGTGGACCCAACCGTAAAACCTGTGACGTGTCGCTGGCATCTCCCGTCCCAGAACAGCGAGACGATTCCTCAAGGTGGAAGCGGTAGCAAGGAACTCGTTACGTGGTGGTTCGTCCAGCCCCAATACACCAGGACGCAATCCGGTAACACGACTTCTGCACGAACCAGGAACCGCCGAATGAGTGATATAGCCGCAATGGACACTCATATGATCCTCTGTCAAGCGCCACGACATCTCCCGTGTCACAGCCTGACATCTGAGCTCAGTCAATGAACGATGCCGAGGAATCTCCGGCAAGTATATGAAGCCATTGCCGGTCTTGTGAAGCCAATGCTCAGCACCAATGAATACGGCTTCTGGGTCATCGACAGAATCACCAAATAGGAAATCGCTCTTTCGAAGAGGCTGAGTAGAGCTGGCGTCCTTCACAAAAGGCGCATCTGTGATTAGCTGGCGAATAGCTCGATGACCACCTTCCCTCACCACTTGGGCAACCTCAGTCGACGTGTCCGAAGCAAACTGAGGGGTAGCTGGAATAGGGGAAGGATCGTTGGAGTTCGAATAATGCTCGCCACGCCGTCCATATATTGCGTGGGACGGGAATGATCCAGAAGGGTACCCCACTGCAAAATAGACAGTTAAACACTGGTTAGTCTCGATTATAAAAGGAAATTGAACTCATCTTACAAATAGCTAAGATAGAGTCATTGCCTTATAAAGGGTGAGACGATTTGGCCACATTGTGCAATCACAAAACAGGGTATGTCGACAACATATCCCTGCCTTATAAAACGCAATGTAGTGTCAAATCGCCCCCTTTAATTTTGAGATATGGTTTTGACCAAGCAAAACATATCTTTGAAGCGTCGATCCTCACCAAGGAGAATCAAGGCTCTTCCCGATTGCCTCGCCAAGGAGAACAACGTGGGGTTTAAAAAAGGGTCAATTTACAAATTTATAAGAAAAAAGGGTTTATTTGCAAAAAGTAGCTCACCAGCATAAGAGGGAGGCGCGCCATCAACCGACATGGCAGGGGAACGACCTCTCGAGGCGCGAGACATGACGGCCTGCAAAATAACTCAAAGGGTTAGATTCAAAAAATAATTTCAGCCCTAATTTTTGCATAAAAACCCCTCAAAATTGCATTTTTACCCCCCTGAAAGATTAGCTCGAGGCATCAAATCACACCCTCAACCCTCACATATAACCCCACAAATGCATGAATTAAATTGAGCATGAAAAAGATCCAAATTGTGGAAGATTTACCTGAAGAAAGGCTCGAGATCCAACGAAGATGAGACCTTTTAGGAAACTTTCACCACGTGCTCGAGGGGTCTGAGAGGAATTCTAAAAAATGATTTTTTGAAGGATCTCTCAGTCAAAGATCAAAAGGAAACCCAGATCTCGGATAAATATCAAAGTTTCGAGGAGAAAAGACGCTCGAGGGAAGAGAAAACTCAAAAAGGAGGAAGAGGGGGGGGCCGGCCCTAGAAGAGAGGAGGAAGAGAAGAAAAAAGAAGCCAAAAAACCCTCTTTTATAGCCTTAAACCAGATCTGGCTGAACCAGACCAGACCAGACTGAACCAGACCAAGCCAAATTGGACCAGACTGAGCCAGAATGAGCCAAATTGAGCCAGAATGAGCCCAATTGAACCAGATTGAACCTGGCTGGACTAGACCAGACCAGAGTGAGCCAGAATAGGCCGCCGAGCCACCTCGGGGTGGCTCGGTGGCCGAGCCACCTTGGGGTGGCTCGGCCATGAGCCGAGCCACCTCAAGGTGGCTAGGCACAGTGCCGGCCACCCCGAGGTGGCCGACAGTGGCCAGAGGGGGCCGACAATTCCCTTTTTGCAGCCACTGTCCTGAGAGCCTATAAATAGGCCTAGAGATGTTCATTTTCAGAGGTCGAACTTTCAAGAGCCGAAACTCTGCCGGATTGAAGAGTGAACTCGGAGCTTTGAAGACCAGAAGACTTGCACATTCGGATCTGATCCTCGGCGACCATCCACGTCAGAAAAGGCAGGATCTCGAGAGGAAGAAAGAACAGATCTGAGATCTACACGAGACTACACTCCAGATCTAAGCTTGGTCTTAGATCTCGAGATCTGAGCGATTATTCCCTTGGTGGATTAATCCCTCCCGGCTATTATTCCCTTCGTGGAATAATACCCGCATAATCGTGTAGATCCGACCGGATCTAGATCGCGCGGTGGTCCACGGATTAACCCCGGCGTTGGCAAAGAACTCACACAAGCAAGCAACCGCAAAACAGGAGCTTGCGATTTGTTCACAAGAGGAAAGTTGTAATTTTTATTTTTTTTCTTTGATTTAGTTGTAACCGGATCTATAAAAGACCGGATCTTTGTAACCCAAGATGACAATCATATCAATGAAAAAGAACACAGTTTTCCACGCGAACAATAACATGTTTTTCATTAGATAAAAAATGTCTTCCAATTAGGCTTAACATTTAACCGATTAAACTTAATATTCAACCCTAAAGATTTAACATTCAACCAATTAGAATTAACATCATGCTAATTAGACTTAAAATACAACGCGTTAGACTTAATATGTAATAAATTATACTTAATTTTAACAAATTAGACTTAACATTCATATAATCTATTACACTTGACATTCCATCTTTAGATTTGTTATTCAACCCAATAGACTTATCATGCAAGTCATTGGACTTCACTTTCAATTCTATAGAGTTAATATTCAATTAATTAGAATTAACATCATGCCAATTAGACTTAACATACAATGCGTTAGACTTAACATGTAACAAATTATACTTAACATTTAACAAATTAGACTTATCATTCAACCTAATAGACTTAACATACAAGTTCTTGGACTTCACTTCCAACCCTTTAGACTTAATATTCCACCTTGGACTTAAACTTAACATAAAAATTATCAAACAAAAATACATCTAGTCGGTACTTCTCTAAATTTTTATCTTTCCACAATGTTCAAATAGAAATTACAAATTTCTATAAAAAAATTGATAGCTTAGAGGTCTTGTGGAACTTGCGACGACCTCGAGCTCCTCCTTATCCTCCTCGGGCATCGCCTCCTCTAACTTATTCTTCACCTCCTCTTTGCCTTCAATGTCGGAGACTGATCTCTGTTGTTTGATGGATTCTTCAACGAGAACTCCAACAAATTCGAGGGTTTCGCCATTGCCGGCCAATTTAGGATTTTTTTGGGGTTTTTTTTTTTGGGGGGGGGGGGGGTGGGGGTAGAAAGAGGATGTGGGGAAAATTAGTAGGAGAAAAGGAGCAAATAATATTGGGTTTTCCTAAGTAATATATCCCTAGATCAACAACACGGCCGAAGCATGCAATTAAGTTCGGTAGTGGCGAGGGGAATGTCGGTGTCTGAGAGAAAAAGAAGGAAGAGGGAGAGAGGAGGGAAGAGATAGGTTAGGAGAGTGGAGGAGATAAGGTCATTTTGGGTTTTTTTTTAATTTTTTTCTTCTCTCTCTATGCTTAGTTGATAGGGAATAATAACTGAATAAGGGATGAATCACACATATTTGGATTTTAAAGGTTGAATCAAATGGGAAAAAGGTTAAAGAGGTTGGTCACATTGGTCTTTTTAAAATTTGGAGCATTGGCACAATTTCCCTACATTTTTCTTAGTTTAATATCCATATTTCTAAATTAGGATATCAATTTAAGTTTTGCGTTTTCTACTATGTATGCCACATGAAAACATTAAAATTTGAGATTTCACATTTTAAATTGCCTCATCTCGGATTTGCTATTCTGGATTTTTTGTCTTTTGTTTGAATTTAAATCTTGAAAATTTAAGCACTTGTTGGCATTTTCAGATTTTATATTCCTTTTTTCCCTCAAGTTGTTCTCTTATATCTTGATCTTTGACTACAAAATTTTAGGAAAACATGTTTCTGACTTGTGATTGCGATTTCGAAGATGGGATTTTGGACACAAACCATTGCCCTCTTGCTAATATGCAATCAAGGTGGATGCAGACTTGAGAATAAAAGAAAATTTGGACGTATTATCTTCTTTAGAATCGACTTCAACCTTTCAAGTTGCAAGGTCGGCAGCACTGAGATTTGAGGTTGACTAATGTAGATTTTAGACGCATACTATTGCCTCTTTGCTAATATGCAACCAGGTTGGATTCAGATTTGAGATTTAAAAAATTCGGACTAATTATCCTATTTAGATTCAACTTCAACCTTTTAAGTTGTAATATGGAGATTACAGGTTGACTAGCGCGGGCTCTTTCCCGTACTGGATTTGCATGTTCTCTATGGTCAAAAAATAGTGGAGAGATTGCAATTTTATCGTTGATTTTTTGGATGGATGATTGCAATTCATTCTTAAAATAACACTCATCATATCCCCATAAAATGAAGACATTCCTAATTTAAATTTAAAGACAAATCATAATTATTAACTAGACAAATCAACAACTATGATGAAAGTAGTAATCTTTCCACTACTTTTTGATAGCAAACAAGGTCTAAATCCCTCCAATATCCGACTTGGCTTATATGTCTAATTTTTTTTTTAATTTTGGAGTTATTTGGCTAATAGGGTGTAGAGCTGTAGCATCAAATGTTGTAGACAGCTTTCTATTCCAGTATTTGGTAAGCAATAAGTTACTTAGGAAAATGCCTTTAGATTTACGGTTTATAGAAAAAAAAACTGCATCATTTATTATGGGCAATGTAGATGTAACAGATATTATAAGTGTTTTTATTAATTAAAAAATAAAAATTAATGTTACACCACCTAGTTAGTTGAAACAAATTGGAAAATGTAGTTTATTTTATAATTTTAAATAAACAAACACTTGATTTGCAATGGGAACATTTTTTTTTGCAACTAACTAAACACTTAATTTAGATTGAGAAAAACATTTCCCATAACAAAAATGATTTGAAGTTAATTTTATGTAACAAATGTTGCTCTCACAATATTTTTTGCATACAACATTTGCTACATTTATAATTTTAGAATACAAAACAACGCTTTTGAATCAATAATATTTCAACCCTTCTAAATCAATACGAGGAGGGTGTGTAGCAAAATAAAAAATATTTAATTCCATCAAATTTGCATTTATAATTGATTTGTGCCACGTATCTTTTTCCTATTGGTGTGGAATAGTGCTGATGGAGCACTTAAATTTTTCGTTTCAGCTGTGTTGCGTGTACATATAACATATACACACATTCATAATGTGGGCAACACAACCGTTGATTCTCAATTCGGTCAACACAGCGAGGTGATTGTAGCCGTCCAGAAAAATAACCGCTGATAGAAACTCTAAATTCTCCTCAATACCCATCAACATACAGATCTAAGTTTAAAAGCTAGGGGGATATCTAGTAATCATCCTCACACGTCTCCTTGTCTCTAACTATGTAAGTCTTTGTGACAACTCACTATCTTGCAGTACTCATCTAATAAGGTTTTTATATGAAAATCACCTTAACTTTTATTAAAATTGATAGTTACCACATTTTTTTTGTTTTGGTCAAAATCATCAAATTTTGAAAGACTGTTTTCAATACTAGTTCCCGAAATCCTTTAAATTTTGATACTATCCCAACCCCCAAACAAAAAATAAAGTCACAATATTTTAAAATTTGACCCCAAATGGATGTCGTCTTCAGAGGGATGATTAAGGTAAAGTGAAGTTAGGGTTTGGAGGATTGGAAATTAGGGTTTGGGAGTTGGTTCAGAGTTTGATTGAACTAGTTTTAAAATATGAAAGATATGGGGGACTAATACTAAAAATACCCATATTTTAAAAATAGATTAGGATACGCAAGGTCTTCACGTATTTTAGATAGGGATAAAATTGGAAGTTAATGATCTTTTTTGCTGAATTGTCAATTTGGCGTGATATTGCAAACATGTATGCAAGTAAATGTGATTTTGACAAAAAAGGTGGAAACCGTTAATTTGAAATAAGGTGGTGGTTTTCATGTAAAAAACCTCATCTTATAAGTCGTTAATATATGCCCATCAATACAATGCAATGTCAGATGTCATAATATAATGTTTGGCAATTCCCTCCCAGAATATTTCAATTGAGAATAACTAGCAGCAGTAGTATTTTAAGACTCTCTCACACGCATATACCGCCATAATAGACGTCAGAAATCTCATTTAAAACTCACCCCAAAATGGGGCGCAATTTCAACAAGTTGCGCACAACAAAATCATTACCTGCGTATTCAACTGTTAAGGTGTCTGGGAGGAGTCTGAGCAAAAGAGCATGTGCGCCTGAGCGAAACAAGAGGTAAGTACACGCTATGGAGAATGTGCCTATCATTGATGAATACCTTTCTGCTGAGGGTCAACTATTTTCTCAGTAACCTTCCTGAGCCTATTTGCTATGATTTCCTATAGTTTCTCTATCGAGCAATTAAACAAACTTAGCCTAAAATCACCTACGTTATGCACTTCTTTCTCAAAGGCAATTACAATTTTTGCAGTGTTTGAACGGCCAAGTCAAATTTGTTTTTGTGATTGGTTGAAGCACGTGAGCAGGCCCCACGCGAGGTAAGCATACGGACGAAGCCAACGGATGACAGCCGGGCAAATTTGCAACCGCGTGAGACACGTGAGCTGGAGGAGCAAACTTTCGTCCAATTGCTGGCCCACCCACCCGAATGTTGCATATATATACAGGCCTTTATTCGGTGACCTAGGTGCTTGGAGGTGTGTGCAATTGAGGTGGGAGTTTTTGTTTGCGGCTAGGGCGTGAAAAGGAGGTGCGGCTGATTCTTCCTTTTGGCGGCTGCAGAGAGAGGGTGAAAAGAAAGCTTTTGGGCGGCGTGCAAGCAAAGCAGAGGGAGAAAAACAGATTGTTTTTTTGGCTGTTTTGAAGAGTTATGTGCAGCGTCCTTTAGGTTTTAGTATCCCTTTTGTGAGAGATTGAGAGATTGTTTGAGGGTTTAGATTTGAGAGATTGTAAACCCTATTTGTATTCTCTTTCCTTCTATTAGTAGATCCCCCTTCTTGCCCCGTGGACGTAGGCAGTTTGCCGAACCACGTAAAATTGGTTGTTTGAGTTTGTGGCCATTGTAATAGTTTTAGGATCCCTCGACGCGCAGTCCTAGAGCTGACGAGAGGAAGAGCAAATATCCCACTTTGATGGGATATTAGGCTTTCAGATTCTTGTTCCCTTTGAGAAACAAGAATTCTTATCGATCTTTCTCTCTTATTGTGCACCAGAAACTCTGCCGAAATTTCCGCTGCGCACAACAAGTGGTATCAGAGCCCAGATTCCAGATCTAGGGTTTGGTTGGAGGAGTAGATCAATTTGGAGGCCCGTTTAGGACTTCGTTGGTGATAAAGGTGGGATCTTTTGGTAAAGACTCTATCTTTCAGTTTTGGATCTATTCTTTGTTCGTTGGTGCGTAAGATGTCGGGGAAAGAAGGTGCTTCGGGTGTCGAGGGTGGTGCTTCTGGCGCGAAGACCATTCAGAGTTTGAATATCCACTCTATGAAGATAGATGTGGAGAAATTTAATGGCACAAACAACTTTGGATTATGGAGATGCGAGGTTTTGGATGCGCTGAACGCGCAGAATTTGGAGGATACATTGGAGTTAGATGGCAAGCCAGATGAGATTGAAGAGAAGGTTTGGAAGAAGATGAATCGAACGGCGTGTGGTGTGATTAGGTCTTGTTTGACTCAAGATCTAAAATATGATGTGATGAATGAGACTTCTGCGAAGAAGATTTGGGAGATTCTCGAAAGCAAGTATTTGACCAAGAGTGTGGAAAATCGCTTGCATTTGAAGAGGAGACTTTATCGTTTCCAGTTGAAGAAGGGAACCTCCATTAGAGATCACATGAACCACTACACAAAGCTTCTTGCGGATTTGACGAATGTGGATGTCAAGATTGAAGATGAGGATAAGGCGTTACTGTTGTTGAGTTCCTTGCCCGACGAGGAATATGAGACCTTCGTTCTTACTCTAATTAATGGGAAGGCATCACTTTCGTCTAGTGAGGTCACCGCTGCACTTGTGAATTATCAGCTTCGAAAGAAGGATAAGGAGGCTTCGGTTGAGCCGGTAGCGGAGGCGTTGGTCGCAAGAGGGAAGGGTCCAAACCGAAAGAATTGGAAGTCACAGTCTAGAGTAGGAAAAGATCAGTGTGCTTGGTGCAAGGAGACTGGTCATTGGAAGAAAGACTGCCCAAAGCTCGACGAATGGATGAAGAATAAGCAGAAGGGAAAAGGGAAGCAACCATCATCAGAAGCAAACATCGTATCGGATGGTAATAATTCTGACTCTTCTATTTATTCGCTTTCTATCAGTCCTACAGATAGCTATTCGGAGGAATCTGAATGGATGTTGGATAGTGGTGCGACCTATCATGTGTGCCCTAGAAGGGAATGGTTCTCCAGTTTTGAGAAGCTGGTGGATAGTGGTGTGGTGTACATGGCTGATAACCGTGCATGCCAGATCCTTGGGATAGGAAGAATTCGCATAAAGATGTTTGACGGGACTGTTAGAGAGTTAAACGATGTGAGATATGTTCCTTCTTTGAGGAAGAACTTGATCTCGATTGGAGCTTTGGTTGGAGAGGGTCTGACGGTTCGTGTTGATGACATGGTTCTCGAGATTGCGAGAGACTCTCGTATTTTGATGAAGGGCGTCAGGAGAAATAACCTGTATTACTTGACTGGAGGTATAGTGGCAGGTGGAGAACTGGTGACTTCTATTGATTCGTCTAGACTGCGGCATTTGGGGCTTGGCCATTCTAGTATTAATTCCTCGCATAGATTGAAAGAGGGTGCGAAGACCTGCAGTTTGAAGTCCAGTGAACATGTTGATGTGAGCAAGAAGACCGAGGTGAAGTGTGGCACCTCTATTCACCGTGCTAAGGGTCGTTCTGGAGGAGTTCACGTGGATGTTTGGGGGCCTTCCAAAGGGGCATCATTGGGAGGTAATAGGCGATTGGTTTCCTTTGTTGGTGGCTGTTCTAGGCGTGTTTGGGTTGCAACCAAATCCCCTTTGGAGAAAGTCCTAGTAGTATCCAACAGATTGAAGAAGTGTGTAATAGACAGAAAGGTGAAGGTACTCCATTCTGGTGGGAGGTACAAGATGGACCTATTTCTGTATTGGAGCCGAGCTCACGGCATTTCGAGACACTTCGTTGGAAAGGAAATCTTGGGGCAACTAGATAAGGTGACAAATTTGAAGAACCGTGCCTTTCTGGAGGAGGATCGGTGTTTGTGGTCGAGCAATGGTTTGCAGAAGAGTTTCTGGACAGAGGCTTCGACATATTTGGGTCATCCTATTAAAGAGTTGTCAACTGTTGCGATTGGAGGTAAAACTCCATTGGAAGATAGGTCTGGTAGTGTCACTTCGGTTGAGGCTTCGATGAGTGAGCTATTTGACTCTCAGCAGGTGGAGAGTTTTGGACAGACATTAGAGGTATCGCAGCGGGTGGAGAGTGATGCTACTCCACATTGGGTAAAGATTACTCCAGATCATTCTGCATTGGTTGGGATTCCAGCTGAGGTGACACAGCGTGGAAGTCATTTGGATTTGGATGCAGATGATGAATTGAGTTTTGATTCGAGTGCAGCTGATAGATGCAGTTTGGATATGACCATTGGTACACCTCAGGTGAAGGTGTTTGAGGCCATTGGAGGTGCTATCAGTCGCAGAGTTGATGATATTGGAGAAGGGTTGCGAACTCTTCTAGTGAATTGAGGCCTTTGAAGGTCATTTGGGTGAACTACGTTCGGCTTGATTCCTTGGGCAAGAAGATACGTAGGCAGTCTTATGATGCAGCCGGGATTGGATTTTGATGGGGGTGAGATCGATTTGGTGAGTTGATACTGACATTTGGAGAGTGTTTGCATTCTCATTTTGATTCTCGACTTGTTATGGATTGAGTCTGTTGTCGTGAATTGTTTCACGGTGTACTGGACACAACAAGTGAGATATTTGGTTTGGTTAGTGTCGGCTCAGTTTTGGGAAAAAAAGTGCGAAGGAGGGTGAGCAGTTTCTTTTCTTTTCTTTGGTGGCTGCGGCAGGGCATGCAAGAGCGGCTTTTGGTGAAAGGCGCAGTGCAGAGAGGGAAGAAAATCGGCTGAGAGAGTGTGGGAACTGTCTCGGGTTTTGTGAAGAGAGAAAAAGTATTTGGAGGCTGACCTTTTCTTGTGAAGAAAAGCAAGGAGCCTATTTGAGGGTTTAGATTGTGAGAGTTGTAAACCCATTGTATTCTTTTTCTCTCTCTAATAGTAGATCCCCCTCCTTGCCCCGTGGACGTAGGCAGTTTGCCGAACCACGTAAAATTGGTTGTTTGAGTTTGTGGCCATTGTAATAGTTTTAGGATCCCTCGACGCGCAGTCCTAGAGCTGACGAGAGGAAGAGCAAATATCCCACTTTGATGGGATATTAGGCTTTCAGATTCTTGTTCCCTTTGAGAAACAAGAATTCTTATCGATCTTTCTCTCTTATTGTGCACCAGAAACTCTGCCGAAATTTCCGCTGCGCACAACAGTTTTATCATACAGTTCCTCCATAAGTTTGTAATGACCTGTCACACTCTATTCCAAAGATCCCAGCATAAGCCTTTCAATCCTAGAGCTTTATCATTACATGAATCGTAAAAAGCATCAGAAAAACATTTGATCCTAGGATAAAGTATCCGTGTCATCCAAAAGTTCTCCTTCTTTTGGCAGGCTAGCTCCCCGCCTCCATTAGATAGTTTTCCTGTGCCTAGAGCTTTCTCATTACATAACTTAACTAGGCTCTTCCTGTGCGAAAGGCAGATTAAGTTTTCCCCGGAAGCTCATTCTCCTGTGGCTGATGGTTATGATTTATCCAATTTCAATGGGAAGGCGGAAGTTTCTAATTTTTTTATTTTACTGATCCCCACATCCCCTCTCCTCACACAGGTAGAAACAAAAGGACTCACTTGTTCTGCTCCTTTCGCAAATCAAGGAATAGAACAAGAAAGTATCTAATGCATGATCCGCTGGGCACATTTTGTGCCTAGAAATAGAACTCTTGGATCAGTGCAGAGCATAAATTGCTAAAAGCTTATGTATTGAGACTATGATCTTTTCTGCCACAGATGCAGACCAATTTTGGTCAATCAGAATCAAATTAAGCCACTTTTCCCCCCTGAGGAAACATCAATCTTACCAGCTCTTTAACTTTGGTGAAGCTTGGTTATACGCAACACCACCTTAGATAGAGATCAGCCAATGTTCTTATAATGATCATCATTGGATATGAAAAGCTTCTAATTAAGATGAGCATGTTGCTTCATGGTAGTACATAGAGAGTTCATCACATGAATTAAAAACATCAAACTGCTTCAATAGCACCAGAGCCAGGTGCATTGTCATGCAGCATGGAACATAGAACAGTATCAGCATGTCCTAAGTGGAGTGCTTAGTTATTACAGCCCATGTCTTATAATAACATATAAGAAATCATATATAAGAGGGATGAACCCTTAAGCTTTAACCATGGGAATGATGGGGAAGTGGGAGAAGAAGGTGGGACTCAAGAAACAAAATGATCTTTCATGAAGTCCAATGCGCGTGAAGCTGGAGAGAAAAGTAAGAAGGTGAGTTACAGGGGAGTTTGGAACTCCAAAGCCATCTAAGGAGCACATCAGAAGTTAGACATATAGGTAGGGGCTAAAATGCCAAAAATAAACATTAGCCCTCCTTATGAGTTAATCGGACTAAGGCTCTCCTTAGAGCCTAGCCACATGAATGTACATAAAACGAAAAAGTGGTGTGTTAGTTGAAGCATCTTATCTTTTCTTAGATAAGTTGAGTGGTTGGTTAGTTTTTATCAAACTCTTGTAGTTGTTAGATTGGTTGGTTGGTTTAAGGCTCAATCGGACCCTTCCAAGGGTAACTAAGACTAAATCATGAACTAGCTGGGGTTTGCTCTGCCCGGGTGAAGCCAAGCTAAGGCTATTATTGGAGGGAAAACCTGCTTGTTTAAGTAGTCCAACATCATGCAAGTCCTAATTAGGTTATGTCAGCCCTTATGGGGCTAGGGTTCTCATGCCTATAGTAGGGTTGTGTTAGCCCATAGCCACCTTAGGCTAGGTTCAACAAGATGTATATTATTTGTTATGTCTCGGAGCCTTCTTCGGTCAGAAGAGTTCTTGAACTTGACTAACGAAAGGGCGAAAGCCAGTGGAACAATATCCCACCTTGGGATGTTGATGGATGCATGCTTAAATAGCCCATCCTAGGGCTAAAGCGGAGATTGAGTATCCCGTTCACCACAAGAACAAGTGGGAGTTGGAATACTTTAACCTTCAAAGATGAGATGGATGCTTTTCTAGCCCAATTTAGGACTAGGGTATGGGAAAGAAAACACTGCGGTCTTCATGTTAGAGACACCGTGATGCATAGAGAGACACCGGAATGACATGGATGGAGAGAGAAGGAAAAAACATGGTTAAGCCAAGGGTTGCTCAGATGCCGCCGATGGAGTGAAGTGAGCAGGAAGGAGTCTGTAATTATGAATTGTTGGAGTTGGTAGCGTTGGAGCAGGGAGAGCCATGTTCATGCCTGTTTTATGGCAAAGCACACTGTTAAAGAGAGGTATTAGTACCAGAAATGGTAGATGCTATTAGTCATAATAAAATAGAAAAGAAAAAACAAGCAAAGGCAAAGGTCAATAAATGAAAATTATTTAGTTTCTGGATGCACTTGGCATGATGATGATGATAAAGGTGTTAACGGTTGTTGTCGCATGAAGCATAAGCATGTCTGCGCCAAATAGTTGTGTAAAGAAGACTTAGATATCAGAATTTCTTATTTGTGAGGCTTATTTTAACTTACGATGGGCAATTGAGGATCATAAATTTTACTAATGAAATTAGAACAATAACGAACTATGAGGTTACCCTCAAGAAAATGGCAAAGGGAAAAAGAAGCAAAAGTAAAGAATGGACATGCACATTGGAATATTTATGTTATGTTCTATATTTTATATCTTGAATGACAAAGAGAGATGGCAAGATATCAATTAGTCCGGTGAGGCACATGTAAAGGTTGGGAAAGGACGTGTAATATAACCGTGCTAATCATTCATCTAATCTTATACATTTTGATCATCCATACCTCTTCAATCTCTATAGGTAGAATGTAGCGGGAGAATGTTCATTAGAAATGCCATGGAAATTAATGCTTTATTATGAAACATAAATGTTGCATCCAGATATGCTATAATTTATTAGGGCTTCTGAAAAATTGTGGTTTTCTACCCCCTCTCTGCACAATTTCTTTCTTTATCTTAGGTAAGACTTTCTTTACACATCTGCTAAAACCTTGAATATATGAATGGATAACACATCTATGAAAAGAACAATAGGGCCTAGATACAAACGATAGGAGGAATCTCCAGTCCAGAGTATTAAGTAGTTTTCATTCTTCTTTTATCGACGAAAACCATGAATACACACGAATGGAATATATTTGCTAATAAACTAATGAACATAAAACATTATGATCTATATACACATAGTGATATAAATGACAAATCACAATACAAGTGAGTTCAATGTATATGTACCTGGTTGAGCCGGAGGGTTTGTTGCGAAGGAGATGGAGCCCCCATAATGGTGGGCGAAACCAGTGACGGCAGCAGAGGAGGCAAGAGCCGCTGGGTACTGAAACATATGAGGATACTGCGTGTTGTAGCCTTGAGCAGCATGGCCATAGGCTGCTGCTCCACCTTGTCCATACTGTATGTATGGATAAAAGGCTCCAGATGTCCCTCCATACATTGGGTATTGTGCAGTCGCACCTCCATAAACATTGTAATAGCCCTGGTATTTAGCCAAGAAAACAAAAAGAAGAGTAAACTTACATTGACAACAACAATAGTAGCAAGTAGGAAAGGTACTCAAGATGTCATGAGAATGAACCGTCTAGTTCATGACTGTCATAATGACTCCATAGCCTCACAACTAGATTATTTGAATGCTATTGATTTCAATTGTCGAGCAAAATAACTGGACGAGCTAGCTAGACGGAGAGCCATAGTACATCTTTGTTCAATAACTTCTCCTTCAATAACGTCAATATTCAATAATTCAGACTTATGCGATCAATTATAGTCATCCATCATAGTTCCAGGTGAGATATCAAGCTTTCCCTAGGATTTAAAGCTGTTCAAGCGTAGTCTTTATGTGTTCGGATTCTTATAGTTCTTTTGCAAAGTGACACAAATAATACAATGCTATTTGTCCATCCTATCCCCAAAATTGCTTCGTGCCGACTTGTTTTCTGCTTCTCTTTTCGACGTCTAGCTTGAAATTGAGTGATAAAGAAATGATGACGATGTTTTTTCTTTTGACGGAAAAAATGATGAGATTGTTCCTTATGTTTAATTGTGAAACGCGAAGCTTCTTCTAAAATCTCACTGTTATTTTTCGAATGTGGGTAAAAAAGGAAAAACACTAACTTTATTATTTCTTTAGATTAAAGCAAGATATTTGCCAATGCTTATCAACCTATAAACATTTACTTCCAAAAAAGAAGCATCAAAGCTTAGGAAGTAGGGAATACTTGAAAACAGGGAAGCTGAAAAATGATTCTTTTTATTTATTTATTTGTTTATTTAAACTGGGCTTTCTTATGTCTGGGACATATCACCCAGCCCATGTGCATTTAAAGGCCCATGTGCATTTAAATTACAGTGGGTCAGATGGACCAGCGGTCAGCTCAACGGACAGTTTGCACTGCGACAGGGCCGGTCCCCGCCTATGTGCATCTGTATAGGTCTAATCTGACCATGTGACGCCATCCATTGATTGGAGGGATATGCATTTTTTTCAGAGTTCAGCTAGCACGTATTGAGGATAAAGTTCAGATATTTGATCATGTAGAAATGGAGATTACTTAATATACCAGTTAGAAAAACCAATAACATTATAGCTAATGGGGACGAGGACTAGAGGGTAGGCCTAAAAGAACTTGGGGTTGGGAAACAACATATTAAAGTTCGAACCCTAAACCCTCACAAAAACTATAGCATGATGTAGTAAAAGGAACTATGAAATGATACTAGCGTAACATGGCTCCA
>NC_033803.1:29253031-29291306 GCF_001876935.1 Asparagus officinalis | reverse complement strand
TGCTTCAGCTCCTTCTCCCCCTTTGTAAAATGGTCCCTTGGCAATGACAAAAAGTATTCTATTGTGGGAGGACAAATGGTTAGGAGACAACTCCTTGGCCGGTCTTTTCCCGTTGGCCTACCACCTTGCCTTTTCTAAACTCAAACCTGTTGTTTCCCAATGCTCTTTTTTCGGGAGAGGGTGGTCTTGGAGACCCATCATTAGTAGGGCTTCTCAAGAGACTGCTAGAAGGGAAGTCCTAGCCCTTAAACATCTCTTGGCAGTCAGCAACATCTCCCCCTCCTCTTGTGTTGATAAGCCTTCCTGGTCTCTCTCCACCTCCAAGAACTATTCCGTCAAATCCTTATATTCATTCTTGGTCGATGGAGGAACTCATTTCCCCTTCTCTTCTATCGTTTGGAACAATATAATGCCTAGTAAAGTTCAATTCTTCTGCTGGTTACTGAGTTTGTTCAGACTGAAGACTAAGGATAGGCTGGCTTCTCAAGGTTGGCTTCTTGATTCTTCTTGTGTCTTTTGCAATGCAGAAGAATCCCATAACCACCTGTTCCTCTCTTGTTCCCTAGCTAGTCAAGTTTGGATCCATCTCTTGCCGAGGATTGGTATCAGTGTCATCCTCCAGATATCTATAAGTGTTTTGCGTTATGTTTGGATAGCTCTATCCATCCTTCTGTACGTCTTCTCTGGGGTATCTGTTTTCCTACAGTATGTTGGATCCTCTGGAAAGCTCGCAATGACCGCATCTTCTCTAACTCCACCACCTCACCTCAACAGATCATCTCCAAGACAGCTTACTATATCCTTTTCTGGACAGGTGCTTCTTCTTCTAAGAAGGTCATCAAGCTGAAGAACATCATTCATTCCTCTGGACTAGCAGATATCAATGAATCTAGTGAGGACAGCAGCAGCCCCCCTTGAGCAGCAGACACACCTCTTTTGTTCTTTTGGAGTTTTCATGTCTGAGTAGAGTAGTGTTATAGTTGTTTTTGCTTTAGACATCTACTAGTGATTGGAATTTTACTCTATCTCAGAGTTGTTGCTTCAATCACCAGTAATTTGCTTTAGACATCTACTAGTGATTGGAATTTTACTCTATCTCAGAGTTGTTGCTTCAATCACCAGTAGATATCTACTTCTGTAATTCTCTTTGGAATTTTACTCTATCTCAGAGTTGTTGCTTCAATCACCAGTAGATATCTACTTCTGTAATTCTCTGAAGCATCTATATTTATATATGATAGGGCAAGTTGCCCTATTTTTACATCAAAAAAAAAACATGGGTTCAAGCCCCATCGGCTATGATGACGAATTTAAATGTGGATTTAAAAAAAAGATACTTCTTTGAGAGTCGAAATTTTGGCCATGAAAAGGGCTTAAACTCGTTTGGGCATGTTCAAGTATAAATTTATAACCCTCAACGCTCACCAATTTGTAGATTTGGAATAGTGGAAGGAGTCATGACACAATTAACAATGATACAATAATAATTAACTCAACGAAGGAGGTGTTCTTTCACAAAACCGGATGGAAAATAATATGATTCATGTGGCGAATCCCAAAATTTTGGGATAACTCATGCTTAAATTTTGGATAACTCATGTTTTTTTGTTGTTTAGTTCGCATACGTACCCTCTAAATGAATTGGCTGGAGACAAAAGGCTGTAATAGTTGCAAATACAGGATAATAGGTTCACGACAATCTACTCCAAAATCAATTAAGGGGCTGTTTGGTTCAAGTAAATTTTAGCATTTGGTGTGGTTTACATATTTTGGGATCAAAAAGTGTGTTTTTTTTTGTTTTGAGATTTCATATTTGGTATTTGTTTCAATAATTTTTTGTAATATTAAATCCCAAAAATACAAAAAGCACCAAATTTTTAGTATCCTCTCAATTGGAGAGGATTTGGTGAATCCCATAAATAGATATGCTTACCTTTCTTTTTATAGTATCGTATTGTTTTCTTATGGGAGGTAACCTCACCAAAGTAAGTATATTTACTTCTTCTTCTTTTTAAGAATTTATTATCCTATAATTTGGGTTTGAACCAAATAAGATATTATAAATTTTAGAATTTACTTTTCTATAATAATGTTGAACCAAATAAAATATTAAAAATCCCAATACATGTATAAAACCCTATGGATTTGAAATTCTCTATGAAATTATAAATCCTAAAATTTTGATATTTGAACCAAACAACCCTTAAGTGTATAGCTTCACAAGTCACAACTCTAAATTTTAGATCACAAATTAAACTTTAGTTTGATTTGGCAGTCAGATAACATGTCACACATTTACAATTTATAGGTTAATTGTTCTAAAGATAATGAATGTTGAATCACTTTTTCTATTATTTATATAATATATTTACTGATTTTACAGTACACATGATGTTTTCTTCTTATGTACCTCATTATATCTTGTTCGTTGCCGTACTATGTGGTGGTTAGCACAAAGCCAGAAACTGCAGAAGTGGTCTGCTATTTGACATCAGGTTTTGTTCTATATCTATATCCAATGATCGATGATCTAAATATTACATATTTTACTTAAGAAATCCATTAACTAGTTATTGTACATAATCTTCATACCTTCTAGCAATGCCTTGAGCAATTGTGAAATAAAGTGGTCTATGAATAATAGAAGAAAAATTCTTCAAGGACCCAAAATATGGGACCAATAGGGGGGACAAGTGAGGTGTCTCCCTCCTATTGGATAATGAGTTGGTCATAGTTAATGATGACCAACTCATTATCCAATAAGAGGGGGACACCTCACTTGTCCCTCCTATTGGTCCCATATTTTGTGTCCCTGTAGCAAAGCTTATAATAGAAAGACAAGTTGATCACTCATTAATGAATGTTCAAGACGTTATTATTAACATGGATTTTGTGATGAGTACGTGTATAATTATTTCAGATGGTCATCAATAGGATTTTAGACCAACCCCATGATAGCTAAGAGAAAGCTATAGTAATATTCTTGTACATATATACTTCTTTCTTATATATGTTGGCCGTTAAAAACTTTTGAAAACTGAGACAAAGAGAATTAGATGATTGATCACATATATATGTGAACGAACAAATTCTTTTCCATTGGAATTTATGAAATTAATAACTGTTACTATTGTTTTAAAGTGCGAAGCAAGGAAGGATAGGTTAATGCAGGACATATCTATATTGTATGTGACAAAATGATTATATGATCCCAAGTATGGTGTTTAAAATTTGAAATACGTTAGTTCTTTTAACTAAAATGACAACACGGTAGAAGTTGAGTTTCCAAAGGGGAGAGAAACACAAGAGTGCATTAATTCATCAGAAAAGCTGGTGAGGATTTGAAACAATCAATCGAACCTTTACCCTTCCGGACCTTGTGTTGAAATTAGGAAAGTAGGAAAAATCACCACAAATAAAGATCTGACCTTGCAAAATAGTAAAGGAGACGAACACACAGATTTAACGAGGTTCGGCAACGTGCCTACGTCCTCGGGAGCCACACCACACAATTTCTTTATTAATTGAAGAAGAAATACAAGTTCTCAAACTAGGGTTTAATCTCTCTGAGATTCTCTCTCTTTCTCCAGTCAAAAACTCTTTTTTTTCGTGTTCTTACAAACCCTAAAAATCGTTTAAGGTATATATAGAGTCCTGGTAGAAACATAATCCAAAACAGTTTAGGAAACTAGCTGACTGCGTCGTCACGGTCGATCACGTAGGTCTCGCGGTCGACCGCGGCGGTCGATCGAACCAAAATCCGAGACCAAAACCAATTATAGAGATTTGTGCGGTCGACCGTCACGGTCGACCGCCTTCGGATCCAGCTCCTCCTGAGCCCCTATGCATGTTCGCGATCGACCGCAGAAGACTCGAGGTCGACTGTGAATCTGTCTGCCTGTTTTCTTCGTCGTTTTGATTCCAGTTCTTGTCTCGACTTTGGGTCTACACTTTAGATTAACAATCTCCCACTTGGAGACCAAAGTGCCTGCAGTGAGTTCACCCGAACTCTCCCCTTCTTTGCATGTATCCCCCCCGGAAAAAATCTTTCTTTAATTAACAATATCCTGCCGATCTTGTCGATCCTCGTAGTGTAGCTCTGTCTTCGTCTTCTACTCGTGAAGGCCAACTAAAGTTACGCACAACTCCAGTTTCTTAATGGTGACTGCCTTGGTCAACATGTCCGTTGGATTTTGACTCCCCAAAATCTTCATCAAATGTAACTTTCTGTCTTCAACTAGCGAGCGTATAAAATGGTATTTTACGTCGATATGCTTCGTTCTGATATGATATATTGGATTCTTAGCAAGATGTATAGCGTTTTGGCTATCACAATAAAGAACTCCTCTCCCTTGCTTTAGATCCAACTCTTCCAAACACCTGTTCAACCAGATTATCTCCTTGCTTGCTTCAGTCACCATGACATACTCAGCCTCGGTTGTAAACAAAATCACAATTTTCTACAGACGTGAGACCCAGCTCACTGCTGTCGACGCTAAGGTATAAACATACCCCGTGGTGCTTCGCCTCATATCATGATCACCGGCGAAGTCTGCATCCACATATCCCTGTAGCACCAACTCCTTCCTCCTGAAACATAGTGGCTTATTCGTTGTTCCTCTCAAGTACTGTAATATCCACTTCACGGCCTCCCAATGCTGTTCCCCTGGATTGCTTGCAAACCTACTCATAACTCCCACTGCATGGGCGATATCCAGCCTCGTGCAAACCATCGCGTACATGAGACTCCCAATTGCCGAAGAATATGACACCCTGCTCATATGCTCTCTATCTGCATCTGTCTTACGCGATTGCTCCTCAGATAACTTGAACTGACTTCCAAGGGGCGGCTAACAACTTTAGCATCCTGCATATTGAACCTCTGAAGTACCTTCTTAATGTATTCTACTTGGCTCAATCTCAACGTCCCTTCAGCTTTATCCCTACTGATTCACATCCCTAGAATCTGCTTTGCTACACCCAGATCCTTCATTACAAATTCTTTTGCTAGCTTCTTCTTCAAACTGTTTATATCTTCTAAACACGGTCTTGCTACTAACATGTCATTAACATATAATAACAAGATAATGAAGCTGGACTCGAACCTTTTGAAATAACAGCAATGATCCGAATTACATCTTCTGTAGCCATTGTTTTGTATGAAGTTATCAAACTTCTTATACCACTGTCTTGGAGCCTGTTTTAAGCCATATAAGCTCTTCTTAAACTTGCACATCATCTCTTTCTTTCCTTCTTCAATGAAGCCAACAGGCTGTTTCATGTAGATTTTTTCATCCAAGTTATCATGAAGAAAGACAATCTTCATATCTAACTGCTCAAGAAAGAGATCTTCTGCAGCTACCAAACTCAACATGACTCTGATGGTTGTGAGCTACACAACAGGGGAAAATATCTTCGTGTAGTCCACTCCTTCCCGCTGTTAAAATCCCTTCACTACTAATCTGGCTTTGAATCTCTTGCTTCCATCACTCTCTTGCTTGACCCGGTAGACCTATTTATTATGTAAGGCCTTCTTCTGTGCAGGTAGCTGGGCCAACTCTCATGTCTCATTAGTGAGTAGAGAATCAATCTCCTCCTGCATCACATACTCTCACTGCTGAGATTCACTCACTTGCATTGCCTCTTCATAGTACTCCGGCTCACCGTTATCTGTCAACAATAAGTAGTCAAGAGATGAAAGATATCTGGGATTTGGTTTGGGTACTCTGAATGACCTCCTAAGCTCTATGCCCTGGGTAGTTTCTTCTGCACCTAGAGCCTCCTCCGTTCTATGGTCAGAACAAACATCATCACCTTTATCTAAAAGCTCCTCTATATCCATGTACTCTGATCCATCTGTATCTGAAATGCTGCTCCCACTGCTTTGGCTATCCTTAGCATCTTTCCTGTTCTTGTACATCACCTCCTCATTGAATATCACGTCCATGCTTCTGATAATCTTCCTGTTCTTCTCATCCCAAAGGCGATACCCGAACTCATTAATGATGTATCCAATAAATGTGCACTTCTGTAACTTAGCTTCTAGCTTATCTCTGACATGGTCACTGATATGAACATAAGCTACGCAACCAAATACCCGCAAGTATGAGAGATTTATCTTCTTTCCACTCCAAACCTCCTCTGGAATTCTAAAATCTAATAGAACTGATGGCCCGTGATTAATAAGGTAAGCTACCGTATACATCGCATCCATCCAAAATATCTTAGGAAGACCTGTATGTAATCGCATGCTCCTGGCACGCTCTGTCAAGGTTCTGTTCATCCTCTTTACAATGTTGTTTTGCTACGACGTCCCTGGAGTAGTCCTCTCTAAGCGAATACTATTCGTAGTACAAAACCTCTTGAACTCCTCCAGCTCGTATTCTCCACCATTATCTGATCTCAGACATTTCACCTTCAGATCTGTCTCGTTCTCCACCATGACCTTCCACTTCTTAAAGATTCCAAACACCTCTGACTTGTGCTTCATGAAGTAGATCCACACCTTCCTCGAGTGATCATCAATGAAGGTGACATAATATCTTGAACCGCCAAAAGATGATACACTGGCTGGACCCTATACATCTGTATGAATCAACTCTAGCTTTTGAGCCTTAGGTGACCTTCCACCCTTCTGGAAACTAACCCTCTTCTGCTTCTCAAAGATGCTGTCTTCACAAACCCTAACTTCCAAGGAGTCAATCCCGGTCAGTTTTCCTTGTGAATGTAAGATCTTTATCCCCTTCTTGCTCATGTGCCCTAGCTTGTTGTGCCACAGATCTGTACTCTCTTTGCCAGTTGTAATTGTGAGGGTGTCACTCGCATGTAAGGTGAGGTAGAGAGTCCCAAGTTTATTGCCTCGAGCAACTATCATCATACCGTTAGAGATTCTCCACAAATCCCCTGTGAATGTCGAAACATAACCTTCTGCTCCAAGCTGTCCCACCGAAACAAGATTCCTCTTCAGCTTCGACACGTGTCTCACATTCTTCAAGGTCTATTTAGAGCCCTTCATCTAAATCTGTACTTCACCCTTTCCAACAATATTACATGGCTCGTTATTCCCTAAATACACTTTTCCAAAGTCCTCTGCTACATAGTTCTGGAGAAGCTTCCTGATAGCAGTGGCGTGGAAAGAGGCTCCTGAGTCAATGACCCAAGAATCCGAGTCGCTATCCATAGCAAGGATCAAGACATCATGCACGATATGAGTCTCCTGCTCACCCGCATTCTTCTTTGGACTCTTACAGACTGAAGACATATGGCCTTCCTAGCCGCAGTTCCAACACTTCCCTTTGATAGGCCTAACCTTCGAGTTCGACCTCTTCTTTACTGATTTTGACCGATTCTTATTCTGGTTTCCTTTCTTCTGGCTTCTGCCTCTCTGCTCGAAACTTAGAGCTGAACTTAAACTTCTGATTCGGACGATTTTCTTCTAACCTCCTCGGATAGAATCATGCTAACCACCTCACTCAGCTTTAACTTTTTCTTCCCCGCCGAATTGCTGATTGTCGTCACACAACCTGTCCAACTATCTGGCAACTACGATAGTAACAATAGGGCCTGCACTTCATCATCAAACGTGATATCTACGGAGATAAGCTGATCAACAATCGTGTTGAACTCGCTGAGGTGCATCGTGAAGGACCGTCCTTCTGTCATCTTGAGGTTGAAAAGAGTTTTGACGAGATGTACCTTGTTTTGCTACCGACAGTTACTCGTACATCTTCACGAGCGCTTCCATAATCCCACCATCGTCTTCTCCTTTAATATGTTGTGGGCTACTGATTTGGTGAACGACAACCGGATTTGCCCTAGAGCCTTCCTATCCAGTATCTCCTAATCACCATCTGACTCCTCTTTCTTCTGTCCTTTCTCCTTGCCCATCAACGAGTGATACAAGTCCTTCTGATATAGATAGTTCTCCATCCACGACTTCCAGTAGGCGAAGTTTGAACTGTCAAACTTCTCGATCTTTGATTTGTTTTCCTCTGCCATGGTTTTCACACAAATTACTGAACGAAGCTCTGATGCCAGTTATTGGGGATTCAAAACAATCAATTGAACTCTTGCTCTTCCGGACCTTGTGTTGAAAGTAGGAAAGTAGAAAAAATCACCACAAATAAAGATCTGACCTTGCAAAATAGTAAAGGAGACGAACACACAGATTTAATGAGGTTTGGCAACGTTCCTACGTCCTCAGGAGCCACACTACACAATTTCTTTATTAATTGAAGAAGAAATACAAGCTCTCAAACTAGGGTTTAATCTTTCTGAGATTCTCTCTCTTTCTGTGGTCAAAAATTCTCTTTTTCGTGTTCTTACAAACCCTAAAAATCGTTTAAGGTATATATAGAGTCCTGGTAGAAACAGAATCTAAAACAGTTTAGGAAACTGGCTGACTGCGTCGCGGTAGACGGTGGTCGTCGACCGTGCAGGTCTCGCGGTCAACCATGACGGTTGACCGAACCAAAACCCGAGACCAAAACCAATTACAGATATTTGTGCGGTCGACCGCCGCGGTCGACCGCCTTTGGATCCAGCTCCTCCTGAGCCCTTGTGCCTGTTCGCGGTCGACCGCAGAAGACTCGCGGTCGACCGTGGATCTGTCTGCCTGTTTTCTTCGTCGTTTTGATTCCAGCTCTTGTCTCGACTTTAGGTCTACACTTTAGATTAACAAAAGCATGTATACATAGATTCATATAAAAAGGAGAAGCTTGAAGAAAAACCAACTCGTATATAGATTGAACATTATGTCTAATTGATTAAGTTCTGGTTGTAGAAAGGTAAAAGGAAAGTTAGGATAAAGTACCGAAGGATAATTGTACTCTGCAGAGTATGGAGGGTACCTGAAAATTTGAATGAGAATAAAATTAAAAAAGAAAATATTAACAGTTATAACATACTGTTCTTCAAAAATAATTACAATTAATGCAATCAGAATACTATTCACGTGATGCTCATCATATTATTATGTAATAAACTGTTAATACTGGGTTTTCGGTTTTATTGATGCGCACATCTAGTAACAAGAGTAATACTCCCATATATAGCATTAGCAAACAGTCGTGAGGTAAAGGATTAGACTGTAGTCTATTATAACCTCCATACGTGATGCTCTCTCTCTCTCTCTCTCTTCACTCGTGTGAGTAATATTGTGTATTTGTGTGCGGGCATGGACGGTGTGATGAAGAGAAGCATGCTTCACGTATGATGGCATGCAGTATGCGTATGCAATACAATAGTGAGAAACTGTCTAGCTAGCTAGCTACTAGCTGGCTAGCATAAAACCTCAAGCACATGCATCCTTGCTTAGCAATACATGTGCATGAGAGAGAGAGAGAGGCAGGCCTGTAGAGAAAATGAAAAGGAAACGACAATGCATGATGAAGGCATGTGCGCGCAAAACACATGGCAGCTTTTTTATGAAGAGGGGAAGAGAGAGAATAAGATCATTCTCTCACAAGCTTCACTATGGGTGAACCACGTATAAACACCATAATATTGACCAGCCATGCTCATCATCAGCACGAGCCTACATAGACAGCTGTGATACCATGTGAGTGACCCATTGCTAGCTAGCAAAAACCTTGTAGTCCACTACCATAGCATAACGTACCCCTGATCAAAGTGTTGTGTACCACCCACGTGCAGTGCATGTGACCCTTTTTACTACGTGAGATGACATGTCACTTCCTTAAAAAGCCTTTAGCCTAGCATAACAAACTCAAATTGAGGAGGAGAAGAAATTTCCATAGAAAGTGTATGGATAGCTAGCAAGCTCACTCACCCATAGACATTATAAGGAATGCCTTGGTGGATGGCATAATGAGGGGCAGCTGTATGGGTTGGAAAAGCTGTTCCCAGTCCACTCTGAATCCCTGCTGCTGCGCTTGGGAAGGACTTCATAACCCTAAAGCTCCTGTTGCAACCTACAAAAATTATTTTAAAAAAAGAAGTTTGTTTATAGTATTAAATACGAGTCAAAATAAAATTTTTTATAAGTTTATTATAAGATTTTTGTGTAAGGCACCATTGGTAGTTGAAATGTAGAGATTGTATACATGCATTCACAATGGAGTAATTTGCTAGGGTTACTAACATGTTGTACTACACATTATTTTCATATCTCATGGATTCTTTTAATTACAACAGTTTGCTATATATAGAAGTAATAAGGACTAGTTAGTGGCTACTAATCAAGACTAGATCGAATTAATGATAAAACTGTTGAGTTGTGTTATGCTAGTAGGCAAGTCCCAAGTTTTAAGTCCAGACTGCAACTTTTTTGTGAAAGTAAATAACGACAACAGAGAAGAAACTAGCTTAAGCAATTACTAATGCCATTGATTTGATGTAAAAATTAATAATTGTAATGTGTTATTAAACTAATATATCATTGATTAGCTGTAAAAATTAAGATCAATATACGGAATGATTTTCATAGTTTACACAATCACAATAACCTTTACATAAAATAAAAAAGTAACCCACATTCTGGCTTACTTAATTCTCCCTATACGTCAGAAGTGTCAAAACATTATTTTACCTAAAAATTTGAGCAACACTAAATTTGATATGAACTATAGCACAACTTTACCATTTTGAGGTGTGGTTGGTGTGGATCTCTGAACCCCTAAAGAAGCAAGGTTGCAGTTAGCTCTCCTTCCATCGATCACTGGCGCCGGATCTACACAAGCCCTCATGGCTGCTTCTGGCTCAGAAAATGTCACCTAAAGTATTGCAATAAGAAATAAAAGAAAGAAGAAAAACACATGCTTAACAACCCTATTTTCCAAATCTCTCAAACAAGAAGAACAAAAAGGAAATAACTCCATCAAAACTAAAAAAAATTACATGTAGATCTAGGTAAATAATTAAGGTGGAAAATCTTCTAGATCAAAATTAATTACGCGTACATAAAATGGTACGTTCATAAAAGAATGAACTTACAAATCCATAGCCTTTGGATCTGCCACTATTTTTGTCAGTGATGACCACAGCCTCCAAGATATCACCAAACTGCTCAAAGTATTTCCTCATCGTTTCCTTCTGCGTCTCCCAAGCCAATCCCCCAACAAACACCTTGGTGTATGTTGTATCCCCAAATTGCCCCCCATAATTTCCTGTTCCTGCTACTGGACTCATCTTGATAGATATTAATTAAAGTAGATAAGTATGTTTAAAATCGTTTAATCTCTCTCCCTCTCTTTATTTGATTTGTGGTTGATCAAAGCCAGAGAAATTGGTTGAGGCAAGAGATTGAAGAGGGAGAAGAAGAAGATGAAGGGAAGAAAAAGTGAAGGTGGGAAGAGGGAGGGGAGGGGGGGAGCGTAGGGCTTAAGTCATATTTATATATGTCTAACATTCATTATTAATTTGTTGCATTATCCTTTTTTAATCAATAAAGTTAACCTAGACGCTATTGGTCTTATTCATTAGTCTTGTCCTGTTGTCTGTAATTGACAAAATAATGCAACAAGGGTTGGAGTAACTGTCTATTATGCGCTCATTGATTTTCTATATTTACAAAATGTGTGGGAGATGATGGGGGCTATTGGCATGTTTGCTATATCCACTTCTAAACAGTAACTTTTGGAGTTGGATTGCCGAAAATGCTCTTTTTGAACTTGGTCTGGTTTGGTTTGGGAGAAGGGCAATTTAGTCCTCACACACCCCCAAAGTTACTGTTTGGGAGTGTGAATAGTTGGACCCGGGCTATTGGGAGTGGCAAAAACGGAACGGAAAGAAGCGGAACAGGATTTTGGGGAGCAAAAGAAAAGTTCTTTATTATATTGTCTCGTTAATAAAAAGCCTCTATCACTGTGAACGACACTTGGGGACACATTATGTGCTGCTACAGTTCTACTTTGCGTGAAAGTAATGAGGTTATTATTTGTTTCCTATTACAAATATGATGATCGCCAATTGGTCATCTCATTTTACCATTGTTTTGTTTGTTCTTGTGCTGGTGTATCTTACATGTAAAAAAAGAAGATGGATTGAGAGTAGCAGGATCCAACCCACATCATTAGCCTAGAAAGCTGCAGGTTAATTTTTTTTATTTGTATATCTATTTTGTTTGGTTTCTACGGATTACTTCTTTGATTATATTCATGTGCTTCTAAAATTAATTGCGTTGAATTTTTTTCTTTGGACTGGTGTTTATTTTTATTTATTTTTTTTAAATGAAAACTCTGCTTTTTATGAATATTTATGAATATGAGCATAAAAGTGGCTTATACCAATTACTTATAGCATATTACTTAAGGATGTGTGTGACTTTTATTTTTAAAATTTAAAATTCAAAATTAGGTAAATTAACCACAGTCCGTCCTTTATAATATCCATCTTTATTTATATTATTAAAATTAAAGAAGAGAAAAAAGAAAAATATTTAGGCAGATAGTATTTATTTCAAAATTTTAAATTCAAAATTACATACATCTATTACCATCACTCTTTTATAATATCTCTCATTTTTTATTATATTTTAAAAATAAAAAGGAATGTAACAAAAATTCAACGTTGCTTGTGTGATCACAACATTAAAAATTTCTCTTCGTACGTGTAGGAGCTATGAAAGTTTTGTCAACCAGAAAAGTTAATCATCTTAAATTGATGATTCATTATAAAGAAAATTTTGAGATTTGTATGAATTAAGAGAATATTGAGTTAAACCATGCAAAACACAAGGCAATTAAAAAATATTATATGTAAAATATTAACATATTAATATAATCTAAAATAATCTCATGCTTAAAATGTAATTGTTACATAATCTCGCCCTCATTAGAAAAATATATGTGCCTTTAACAACAATTATCCATAAAATAATTTGACATTATACTATTTTGCATTTATGATTTTATGTGGAGGCTGTTTGTATGAGTTTTTTTTTAATTTCTAAGTATATGATTAAAATATTTTTTTAACTATGAATAATCATAATTTGACTAGGATTATTAAATATTTGATTACTATATTTAATTTTCTAATTATTGACTTTTTGATGAAGATTCTTAACTAGGCCAAGATGGGATTTAGTGTCCACATGGCATATTCTAATAGGACAGAGGACCACATTATTATTTTTTGATATGACATATCTCAGGTTCTTTGTGCAGTTAGGTGACACATATTAGTTCTTTTGTGTCATCAGGAATATCACCAATTTCTCATTATATATATAGAGGGATACCGTATAAAATTTCAATCCGCATGCAGTTTGATATGCTTTATCCTTTTGATTTATGCTACTTTATTAATCTTATATATATTTGTAACTGGTTGACCGTTTGATTATCGTCTTGATAACAAGCATAACTTGAGGTAACCTCGATATCATAAACAAGATATTATTAATATCTTGTTTATGGTTTGTTTATACCTTGAATTTTTCCCAACGGGAATACTATACCGTCCAATATAAGCGCAATTGATCAATCAGTAGAACAATGCTAGTTGATTGGAATCTTTGAAATACTTTGTGGCAAAATGGCCAGATTGGTATATTTTCTTGAGGCTTGGTGACAAGTTGGTATATGTTTTTTAAGTTTTGTCAAATTGGTATAAATTTTCAACTCCGACGCCATATTGGCCTTAAGTTTGGCCGGAGTTACTGTTCCGGCCAGTGTTGATGGGATTTTTTTGCATAAAACTCCCTTGTAAAAAACTTATCCTGCTCCTAACCCCCTCCCCCTCCTCCGCATCCTCTTCCTCCTCCTCATCCTCTTCCTCTCTCCTCTTCCTTGCTCTCTTCTTCATCTCAACCCAATCCCAGCTCCCTTGTAAAAATCTGACTTCGTCCCTCCTCGCTTTTCCCAGACCAAAATGCTTCGTGAATTAACAAAGTATAATAACAACAATAAATAAGATAAAATGTTGGTTTACGCACATATAGCATATAACAATACATGATACACACAAGGAGAAACATCAGACGCATGCGATAGCGAATACCAATATATATAAAAATAATAATAACAAGCGGCGAAACATGTAAATAATTAATTTTTAGGGAGCCCCGTGCCGCCTCTCACGGTGCTCCCAAGCGCGCACATCCTCCTCGGGGAATTGGACCTCCGGGTCGGATCTTATCCTGAACTCCGGCATTCCAGCCCCAAGTCCAAGTTCATGGCCTTCTGGCATGGATCCTTGGGTTGCAGTGGGCCGGGCGTCCACCACGAGAAGAGCGGACAGCAGGAGGACGGCCCAAAAGGACCTTATTATGCTTCTTTCCATCTTATTATCGCTCTCCTCCTCCTCTCTCTCCGTGGGATTGGGTTGAGATGAAGAAGAGAGCAAGGAAGAGGAGAGAGGAAGAGGATGAGGAGGAGGAAGAGGATGCGGAGGAGGGGGAGGGGGTTAGGAGTAGGATAGGTTTTTTACAAGGGAGTTTTATGCAAAAAATCCCATCAACACTGGCTGGAACAGTAACTCCGGCCAAACTTAAGGCCAATATGGCGCCGGAGTTGAAAATTTATACCAATCTGACAAAACTTAAAAAAAATATACCAATTTGTCACCAAGCCTTAAGAAAATATACCAATCTGGCCATTTTGCCCATACTTTGTAAAGGGATTTAATGTATAGACTATTAAATATAATTTAGCTTACTTTAATTCCTGTTTGGCACTTTCATATAAAAGACTAATGCTTGTGTTAAATGTTGAAGATATTCTTGATTTAATTTCCACCTTCTGATTGAAGACATTCAAGTTAATATAAGAAGCAAAAGAATACAGGAAGTCCATGTTAATAGGGCTGTTTGGATGCTTTTAGGAAACTAGAGTATTTATGACACAAAATAGAAAGTGGTTATCCACCTCACCACTTTCTATTCAAGTGTTTACATTGTTTGGTTAGGAATCTTTATGAATCCAAAAATAATAGTATTATATTGTTTGGATAGTATAATGTAAACTAGAGTATTTATGACACAAAATGGAAAGTGGTTATCTACCTCATCACTTTCTACAAGGTTTTGATTTTTTTATTATTTTTTGGACATATTTATGACATTGTGTCAGCTTTCCAACAAAATCACTCCTAATTTTAGTGATTTTGCTTTTGGTGACACCTCATCAAAAGGTGTAAGCTTTTCATATAAAAAGAATTTAAACAAACAATGTAAAGTGATGAAAGTTGACATTGAGACCCACTTTTTTACAATTTCCATCCTTTTACATGGTAAAAACATACAACCAAACAGCCCCTGAGTGTCTTTGGACACTCTTTTGAAAAAAAAAAAAGAAGGGGACCCTCCCTTTACCTCTCCATAGTGGTCCACTGAGTTTACTTTCCACCAACTTCCCGGTAGGCTATGGCAACTGAGACCAGGAACGCATTGTTTGATCTTAAAATTAAAAGCATTTGTTTGGTTGCGCCTAGCCATCAAATTAACTAGATTGACAATACATCTGTCTTGACAATGTTATCTAGAAAGTTGTTAGCTCTTGCATCACACTCTATATATATTGCCAATCTGGTTCTATCTAGAAAATTTAAGCTGGCGAAGGTAGCTAGTTGGTCAATAATGCATATCAAACTAAATAAACTAAAACATGAAAAAGGCCATGTGAAAATAGCTCAAAATAAATGTCAATCAAATTGATTGGGGTTTAAGTAGGGGTGTCCAAAAAGCCCGGAGCCCGGGTCCGGCCCGGTCGTGCCCGGACCCGGCCCGGGCCCGGAAACCCGGGCAAAACCCGGGTCCGGGCCCGGGCCCGGGTCCTATTTTTCGAGGGTTTTTTGGTCATTTACCTAGGGGGCTGCTTCTATAAATAGAGGGGGGGTTTCAATTCATTTTCTCACAACAAAACTCATCTATTTCTCTCTCTACTACTCTCTTATACAATCTTATACTATCTCATACTAATATACTATCCTATAATCTTTTGTATTTTCTAATACTTCCAACAAATGGCTTCTGGGTCTGATTATGAAGAGCAACATGCAACTCCTACCGATCCAGAGATGAGTCCTCCTACAACAACTCCTCATCCTACCGGTGTTAATCCTGAATCTGGTGGCGACGAATCTACGGCACCAAGAGCTCCAAAAAGGCCGAGGTCTGATGTATGGAATTTTTTTGAGAAGATAGACGTCACCAAGGATGAACACGGTAGGATCATCTCTCAGAATGCGAAATGTGCGTTGTGCGGCCAGATATTCAAAGCTCATCATAAGAGCGGCACCAACCATCTCAAACGGCATATTGAAAAACACAACAAAGGCCAAAATCTACAAGGTGATATCCGGCAGTCTATGCTTTCCCAATCATCCTCTTCAGGTACCCTCGGCAGTTGGAATTATGACGCTGCCCGAGCCCGGAAATGCGTAATCAGGTTTATTGTTCTTAAAAACCTTCCTTTTAAATTAGTAGAAGATGATGAATTTGAAGATTTATTTAGAGATGGTTTTTATCCTGCATTTACAAAATTTTCTCGTCAAACCTGTCAACGTGATATTTTAAAATATTATGTTGAGGAACAGGGAAAAATAATTTCTTATTTTAAAAATTTAAACTGCAAATTTTCTTTAACTTCTGATATTTGGTCATCTAGAGTGCAAACTGGTTATTTATGTATAACAGCACACTGGATTGATGAAAGTTGGAAAATGTTTAAAAGAGTTGTTTCTTTTATTGCAATTGAAGAGTCACACACTGGTATTAATGTTGCAAATTTAATTGTTGAAGAACTTATGAAACTAGAAATTGATCAAAGAATATTTACTCTTTCACTAGATAATGCAAGTAATAATAATGTAGCTGTTGATTTTCTGAAAATAACTTTGTCATTGCCATGTCATGGTGAGCTTTTTCATGTTAGATGTATCTGTCATATTTTAAATTTAATTGTTCAAAGTGCATTTTCTGAAATTAAACCCATGATAGAAAAAGTTAGAACAGTTACTAATATGCATAATGCTTCTGAAATGAGAATTAAAAGATGGAAACAATGTTGTAAAAGAAAAAATTATAAGCCTAGACTAATTCCAAAAGATGTTGACCATAGGTGGAATTCCACCTATGCAATGTTATCTGTAGCAATAGAATATAAAGAAATTATAAATGATTTTATAAATTTTTATGCTTCTAGTTCTAGCTCTGGTAGTGCTTATGGAATAACTGAAGATGAATGGACAGTTATATGTAAATTAAATGAGATGTTACAAGTTTTTTATGATGCTACTATGTTATTATCTGGTTGTTATTATCCAACTATTACTTTAGCTGCTTTACAAATTTTAAATATTCAAAAATTTTTTGCAAAATATCGTATGGATGATACTTTTGGAAATATAATTTTTCAAATGGAGAGTAAATTTAATAAGTATTTTAGGCCTATTCCTCATATTTTTGGTATTGGTGTTCTTATTGATCCATGCTTGAAGGAAATTGGCCTTCGAAGTTTGTTACAATCATTGTATGGTGGACAGATTATAGACTTAGATGATGGATCCACCCTTACTGCTACTACTCATTATTTAGCTATTAGAAATTATTTTCAAACCTTATATGATGAGTATGCAGCTAGATATGGTGTAGCTACACAACAGTCTTCAGCTTCGGCACCTTCAGCTTCGAGCACAGGTCGAGGTAAAAGTGTAAGTTTTGATAGGTATGCAATGGTAGCTGAACTAACTGGTGGATCTGGAACTTCATCAGGATTAGAGGTTTCTGAAATAGATGAATATTTATCTGCTTCCTTAGTTAAATGTCAAGGAAATGCTTTAGATATTTTGCAATGGTGGAAAGTATATGGATCAGTTTCATATCCTATACTTTCCACCATGGTTCGTGACTTACTATCAGTGCAGGTTTCGACTGTAGCCTCGGAATCCGCTTTCAGCACAGCAGGACGTTTGATCGACGACCACAGGACATGCTTAGATCCGTATATTGTACAAGCGGTAATGTGCTTACAGGATTGGTGGAGATACGAGAAGCGAACACAAAGCATCGAACGGATTGCTATGATTGAAGATAAATTTGAAGAGTTGGGACTAGCAGATAGATATAATGATTAGATAATATTTATAAAATTGTAATTTTTATTTCTTAGCTTTAAATTTGAATTAAATTATTTCGAAAAAAGTTGCAAATGATAGTGATATGGGTGAGTAGGTGCCAACCTAGTTGGGATGTACTCATCTATTGTGATGCGACGAATTTCGAAATAAATTTATACTTGTAAAGGATTTACCGATTATTAATAAAGAAGTTATTTTTATCATTTTTTGTACTTGTAATTTATGTCATTTCATTTCAAGTTATTAATTACATTTATGACATTTTTTATAATAATTTATGATTTATGGTTTTGTTAAAATAATTTATGATTTATGGTTTTGTGAAAATTTTAAAAAAATAAAAAAAACAAAAAAAAATTTCTTAAAAAAAATCAAACCGGGCCGGCCCGGTGTCCGGCCCGCTCAGGCCCGGGCCCGGGCCCGGCCCAGACCACCCGGGCCCGGGTCCGGGCTTGGGTTTTGCCCGGCCCGGGCCCGGTTTCCCGGGCCAGGCCGGGCCGGGCCGGCCTGGATGGACAGCCCTAGGTTTAAGGTATTTGATAAGTAGAAAGCTTCTAAGTGGTTACTACATGTTAATCCTTCATTACACTTCTTTAGTTATGATGATCATCAACAATCAATTCTTGGAATTACAAAACACAACAAAGACCAAATTGTTGTGCGCAGCGGAAATTTCGACAGAGTTTCTGGTGCACAATAATAGAGAAATATCCCAATAAGAATTCTCGTCTCACCAAGGAGACAAGAATCTGAAGCGAATATCTCAACAAAGTGAGATATCGGCTCTTCCTCTCATCAGTTCTAGGACTGACTTGTTGAGGGATCCTAAAACTATTACAATGGTCACAAACACAAACAAATCAATTTTACATGGATCGGCAAACTGCCTAAGTCCACAGGGCAAGGAGGGGGAGATCTACTATTAGAGGAAGAGAATACAACTAGGGTTTACAATCACTCAATCTAAACCCTCAAACAAACTCTCAAATCCCTCACACAAAGGCTCTCTCAAAATAGCAAAACAAAAGCTCTTTTTTTTTCTGTAGCCGAACACCACAAACCCTTGCACGCAGCCCCAAAGAATCACCTTTGCTTTTTCTCCGTAGCCGCACAAACTCTACAGCCGCACAAAAAACTTCTGCACCTGTGATTTTTCTCCAAAGCCTCGGATCGTTGCCTTTTTTTCCCCAGCCTCTGCACAAAAACCTAGATGACCAATCAAAGGCTATATATAGCTGTACAAGGTATCGGGTGGGCTTAGCCTGAGTCTATCACGAGACTCTACTCGTGTGGCCTCCACACGCTTGAAATTGCTTTCTTTGAAACCACCTTAGCCTCCCACACGTCGCTATCCAATAATTCTCCACCTCGGTGAAGTTTTTCCAAAACTGAGCCGACACCAACCAAAACAAATGTCTCACTTGTTGCGTCCAGGACGAAGTGAAACAATTCACGACAACGGACTCAATCCATAACAAGTCGAGGACCCAAATGAGAATGCTAACACTCTCCAAATATCGGTATCAATTCATCAAATCGATCTCACCCCCATCAAAATCAATCCGGCTGCATTATAAAGACTGCCTACGTATCCTCTTGCCCAAGGAATCAAGCCTTCACGTAGTTCACCCAAATGGCCTCCAAATGCCTTAATCCACTAGAAGTGTTCGTAACCCTTCTCCAATATCATCAACTCGGTGGCTGATAGCACCTCCAATGGCTTCAAACACCTCCATTTGTGGTGAACCAATGGCTATATCCAAACTACATCTATCAGCTGCACTCGAATCAAAACCCAACTCATCATCTGCACCTAAATCCAAATGATCCCTAAGATGTGTCACCTTAGCTGGAATCCCAAATAATGCAGTATGATCTGGAGTAATCTTCACCCAATGTGGAGTAGCATCAATCTCCACCCGCTGTGATACATCTAAGGTCTGTCCAAAACTCTTCACCTGCTGAGAGTCAATCGGTTCCCTCATTGAAGCCTCATCCAAAGTAACACAACCAGACCTATCTTCCAATGGGGTTTTATCTCCAATCACAGCATTTGATAACTCTTTAATAGGATGACTCAAATATGTTGAAGCCTCAGTCCAGAACCTCTTCTGCAAACCATTGCTCGACCACAAACACCGATCCTCCTTCAGCAAGGCACGGTTCTCCAAATTTGCCACCCTATCTGGTTGCCCCAAGATTACCTTTCCAACAAAGTGTCTCAAAATGCCGTGAGCTCGGTTCCAATACAGAAATAGGTCCATCTTGTACCTCCTACCAAAACCAGAATGGAGTACCTTTACCTTTCTGTCTATCACACACTTCTTCAATCTGTTGGATACTACTAGGACTTTATCCATAGGGGATTTGGTTACAACCCAAACACGCCTAGAACAACCACCAACAAAGGAAACCAAACACCTATTACCTCCCAATGATGTCCCCTTGGAAGGCCTCCAAATATCCACGTGAACTCCTCCAGAACGACCCTTAGCACGGTGAATAGAGGTGTCAAACTTCACCTCGGTCTTCTTGCTCACATCATGTTCACTGGACTTCAAACTACAGGTCTTCGCACTCTCTTTCAATCTATGTGAGGAATTAATACTGGAATGGCCAAGCCCCAAATACCGCAGTCTAGTCGAATCAATAGAAGTCGTCAGTTCTCCACATGCCACTATACCTCCAGTCAAGTAATACATGTTATTCCTCCTGACGCCCTTCATCACAATACGAGAATCTTCCACAATCTTGAGATCTATGTCCTCAATTCGACCATTAAGACCCTCTCCAACCAAAGCTCCAATCGAGATCAAGTTCTTTCTCAAAGAAGGAACATATCTCACATCATTTAACTCCCTAACAGTCCCGTCAAACATCTTTATGCGAATTCTTCCTATCCTAAGGATCTGGCATGCACGATTATTAGCCATGTACACCACACCACTATCCAGCTTCTTAAAACTGGACCATTCCCTTCTAGGGCACACATGATAGGTCGCACAACTATCCAACATCCACTCGGATTCCTCCGAATAGCTACACGTAAGACTGATATAAAACGAATAAATAGAGGAGTCAAAAATATTACCATCCGATACGATATTTGTTTCTGATGATGGTTGCTTTCCTTTTCCCTTCTGTTTATTCTTCATCCATTCGTCGAGCTTTGGACAGTCTTTCTTCCAATGACCAGTCTCCTTGCACCAAGCACACTGATCTTTTCCAACTCTAGACTGTGACTTCTAATTCTTTCGGTTCGGATTATTACCTCTTGCGACCAATGCCTCTGCTACCAACTCAGTCAAAGTCTCATTATCCTTCTTTCGAAACTGATAATTCACCAGTACAACAGTGACCTCACTATACGAAAGAGATGCCTTCCCATTAATCAAAGTAAGGACGAAGGTCTCATATTCCTCGTCGGGCAAGGAACTCAACAACAGCAATGCCTTGTCCTCATCTTCAATCATGACATCCACATTCACCAAATCCGCAAGAAGCTTTGTGTAGGTGTTCATGTGATCTCTAATTGAGGTTCCCTTCTTCAACTGGAAACGATAAAGTCTCCTCTTCAAATGCAAACAGTTCTCAATACTCTTTGTCAGATACTTGCTTTCGAGAATCTCCCAAATCTTCTTTGCAGAAGTCTCATTCATCACATCATATTTTAGATCTTGAGTCAAACAAGACCTAATCACACCACACGCCATTCGATTCATCTTCTTCCAAACCTTCTCTTCAATCTCATCTGGCTTGCCATCTAACTCCAAGGTATCCTCCAAATTCTGCGTGTTCAGCGCATCCAAAATCTCGCATCTTCATAATCTAAAATTGTTTGTGCCATTAAACTTCTCCACATCTATCTTCATAGAGTGAATATTCAAACTCTGAATGGTCTTCGGGCCAGAAGCACCACCCTCAACACCCAAAGCACCTTCTTTTCCCGACATCTTTCTTAACGCACCAACGAACGAAGAATAGATCCAAAAACTGAAAAGATTGAGTCTTTAGCAAAAGATCCCACCTTTATCACCAAACGAAGCCCTAGACGAGCCTCCAAATTGATCTACTCCTCCAAATAGCCCAAACGTAGCCCGGGCTCTGATACCACTTGTTGTGCGTAGCGAAAATTTCGGCAGAGTTTCTAGTGCACAATAATAGAGAAAGATCCCAATAAGAATTCTCATCTCACCAAGGAGACAAGAATCTGAAGCAAATATCTCAACAAAGTGAGATATCGGCTCTTCCTCTCATTAGTTCTAGGATTGACTTGTCGAGGGATCCTAAAAATATTACAATGGCCATAAATACAAATAAATCAATTTTACGTTGTTCGGCAAACTGCCTACGTCCACGGGGCAAGGAGGGGGAGATCTACTATTAGAGAGAGAGAATATAACTAGGGTTTACAATCACTCAATCTAAACCCTCAAACAAACTCTCAAATCCCTCACACAAAGGCTCTCTCAAAATACCAAAACAAAAGCTCTTTTTCTTTATGTAGCCGCACACCACAAACCCTTGCACGCAACCCTAAAGGATCACCTTTGCTTTTTCTCCGTAGCCGCACAAACTCTGCAGCCGCACAAAAAACTTCTGCACCTGCGATTTTTCTCCAAAGCCTCGGATCGTTGCCTTTTTCCCCCAGCCTCTGCACAAAAACCTAGATGACTAATCAAAGGCTATATATAGCTGTACAAGGTATCGGGTGGGCTTAGCCTGAGTCTATCACGAGACTCTACTCGTGTGGCCCCCACACGCTTGAAATTGCTTGCTTTGAAACCGCCTTAGCCTCCCACACGTCGCTATCCAATACAAATATGCTTATTATAATCTACTAATGGAATTTAAAAAAACAAAAATTTAAATACACGAATTCGATATCATGAAACATCTATTGAAATTCCAAGATTTTTATGAAAGCTTCCGCAAGAAAAAAAACTTCCAACTGCATCCACTTGACACCATTAGGATAGTTGTCATGTCATGAGATCTTAACGGCATGTGTTAGGCCGGTAAACTTGGACGATAATGACGTCCAAATAGTATGCATAAGCATGTTATTCTACATAGAGTAAATATAAATATTTGAGAAATATGTCACAAAAATCAACTTGTGAAGAAGATATAAGGCAATGTTTTAAGATAGTTTATTTTCAAAACCAAAATAAAAAAAAATCAACATATATATGTGAAATCCATTGTTCTCAACTCAAGTAACTCTCTAGTCCGAATGCATCTCCTGAAAAAGATAAGAAAAAGAACAAAAATAATAAAACAAATTCACCAGATTGGATAATTAGCAACTACCGCTAAAGGTTAGGATCTAAAAGACGAAATAGTAAAAAATATGACTGACCATACAAATAAAATCAAATAAAAGAAAAACCCAAAAAGATATATGTGGAAAAATTAGAGATTTAGATGTGCAGATTCTGTGTTATAAGTCGACTCATGCACATGCATAAGTCGACTTATGGTAAGTCGATGGTAAGTTGACTTACGTTCTGTTCTGGAATTATTGGTTTTGGCTCTGTCAAGTCGACTTGTGAAGCCTGTTAAATCGACTTGTGGTAAGTCGATGGTAAGTCGACTTACGATCTGTTCTCCAGTTACTGTTTTTCTCTCTGTCAAGTCGACTTATACACCATATTAAGTCGACTTATAGCGGGTTTTCTGCATAGTTAGAGTTCCTATTTGGATTCTGTTTGGGTTTCTGTTTTGATATAAATAGGAACACGATTTTGAGGGTTTGTAAGGCTTGAATTGGGGATATTCGGAGTACAGGAAAGAGGTATTTTCTGAGCTATTTAATTAGGGTTTATTTAGAGAGATTAATAGCTTTGTTGGTGAGATTAGTTTGTTCCTTCGAGTGATTTGTAATCTTAATTTGTACTCTTCTTCTCTATTAGTGAAAACCCCATCCCTTCTTGCCCCGTGGATGTAGATAACTTGCCGGACCACGTTAAAATTGGTTTGTTTGTGTTTATGGCATTGATTTGGTTGATTTGGCCTTTATCTCGATGTTTGGTATTTTGTTTCTCGAAGCACGTTTGGTTTTTTAGCTTCCGCACAACGCACACCAATTGGTATCAGAGCTCGAATTACGCTTGGGCTATTTGGAAGAGTAGATCATTTTGGAAGTTCAGCTAGGGCTTCGTTTGGTGATAAAGGTGAGATCTTTTTAGTAAAGACTCTATCTTTTTAGTTTGGATCTATTCTTCGTTTGTTCTATATTTGTTTTGGTACTTTGAGAAAGATCACCGAGAAAGAAGGAGTTGTGGAGGATACTTCCAGCGTGAAGACTGTCCAAAGTTTGAATATCCACTCGATGAAGATTGACATGGAGAAATTTAATGGCACAAACAATTTTAGACTTTGGCGATGCGAAGCCTTAGATTCGCTCAACACGGAAAATTTAGAAGATATGTTAGAGTTGGATGGGAAACCAGACGACATTGATGAGAAGGTTTGGAAAAAGATGAATCGAACGGCGTGTGGTGTGATTAAATCTTGTTTGACACAAGATTTGAAATATGACATGATCAATAAGACTTCGGCTAAGAAGATTTGGGAGATCCTAGAGGGCAAGTATTTGACCAAGAGTGTAGAGAACCGCTTGCATTTGAAAAGGAGGCTTTATCGCTTCAAATTGAAGAAGGGGGCCTCCATTGGTGATCACATGAATCACTACACGAAGCTTCTTACGGATTTAGCGAATGTAGATGTGATGATTAAAGATGAGGACAAAGCGTTGTTATTGTTGAGTTCCTTGCCCGACAAGAAATATGAGACCTTCATTCTTACTCTTATTAATGGGAAGATATCTGTTTCGTATAGTGAGGTCACCACTGCACTTGTGAATTATCATCTTCAAAAGAAGGATAAGGAGACTTTAGTTGAGCCGGTAGCGGAGACATTGGTCGCAAGAGCAAATAGTCCAAACCGTGGTAGAAGGTCGCAACCTAGAGGGGCACATCTTAGAATTCGTAGGAATCAGTGTGCTTTTTGTAAAGAAGATGGACATTGAAAAGCCGAATGCCCAAAGCTAGTTGATCAAACCAGAAAGAATAAGGGAAAAGTTATTCAAGCTTCAGAGGTGAATGCTGTCAAGGCTAGTGGTAACAATTCAGATTCGGATTCTTCAGGTTACTCATTATCTGCACTGCCGTCAGTTTGTGTTACCAACTCTACAAAGTAGATGTTGGATTCGGGTGCTACATATCATATTTGCCCTAAGAGGGATTGGTTCTCCAGCTTTCAGGAGTTGAAAAATGGGATTTCGTGCTCATGCGTAATGATCATGAATGCCCTATTGGTGGTATTAGTACCGTTCAGATTAGGATGAGTGATGGAGTGATTCGAGAATTGGTTGGAGTGAGGTTCATTCCTCTGTTGAAGAAGAATATCATTTCAACTTGGAGCTTTAGAAGCAGCAGGCTATAGGGTGACCTTGGTAGATGCATGTTTGAAGGTCACATTTGGGTCCATGATTGTGATGAAGGGCGTCAGGAGGAATAATTTATATTATTTGATTGAGAGCACGGTGTTTGATAGAGAGCTAATGACTTCTTTGGATTTGGCTAGACTGTGGCATTTGTTGAGGCTGAGTTATTTGATTGGTTATGACGTGTATTGTTTGTTAATGAGTGCTTTGACCTACAGTTTGAAGTCCTTTGAGCACGTTGATATGAGCAAGACCACGGTGAAGTTTGGCACTTCTATCCATCGATCGAGGATCCTTTTAGGAGGTGTTCAGTCAGGCGTTTGGGGGCCTTCCAAGGAGGCATCATTGGGAGGTAATCGGTATTTGGTTTCCACAGTTGGTGAATGTTCTAGGTATTATTGGGTCGCGACCAGTTTCCATTGGTGTAAAGTCCTAGAAGTCAACAATAATTAGAAAAAGTGTATTGACATAAATGTAACCCACCATTCTAGCTTTGGTAGGGGTTCTTTCTTGTATTTGTGTCGAGCTCATGGTAGTTTGAGACACTTTATTGATGTGGAGACATTGGGGCGACGAGATGAGATAACGTTTTTGATGGGTCGTTCCTTACTGGAGGGGGGTCGGTGTTGGTTGTCGAGCATTGGTTTTGGTTTTGGAGCTTCGACATATTTGGGTCATCTTAGTCATAGGTTGCCGACTACTATATTTGGAGTTATTAGATCTGGTAGAGCTGCTTCAGATTTTGGTTGGCAATGGATGTTTGGTTACCCAGCATTTAGTCACATCATAGATGTGAGATTTGATCCGATTGCTTGTTTGGGATTTAGAGGCTCGTTTGATTATCGGTTGGGAGCTTCTGATTTTGTTCTGAGCAGGTATGTCACTTTTGACTCTCGACAGGTGGAGAGTGTTGATCAGGTTATTTGGATATCACAACAGGTAGAGGGTGATGCTACTTCACATTGGGTGGAGATTACTCCACATACTCTAGATCATACTATATCATTTGGGATTCTAGCTGAGGTGACACAGGTTGGGAATCATTTGGATTTGGATGCAGATGATGGATATGTTTTAGATTCGGTTGTAGATGGTGGATATGATTTGGATACAGCCATTGGTTCACCTCAGCTGGAGGTGTTTGATACATTTCAGTTTGGGGCCATTGGGAGCGCTATCAGTTGCAGATCCGTTAGTGATATTGGTGAAGAGTTACAGACTTTTCTATTTGTTTGAGGGCCTTTGGAGGCCGTTTGGGTGAACTACATGAAGGTTTGATTCCTTGGGCAAGAGGATACGTAGGCAGTCTTTATGATGCTACCAATTTGGTGAGTAGATACCGATGTTTAGAGAGTGTTCGTAATCTCATTTAGGTCTCGACTTGTTGTGGATTGAGTCCCGTTGTCCTGAATCATTTTCCTTCATACTGGACGTAACAAGTGAGGCATTTGGTTTGGTTGGTATCGGCTTAGTTTTGGGAAAACTTCACCGAAAGTGGAGATTTGTGGAGAAATCAGAGATTTGGTCCAGATTGTGTAGATTCTGTGTAATAAGTCAACTCATGCATAGGCATAAGTCGACTTATGGTAAGTCGATGGTAAGTTGACTTACGTTCTATTCTAGAATTATTGGTTTTTGCTCTGTCAAGTCGACTTGTGAAGCCTGTTAATTCGACTTGTGGTAAGTCGATGGTAAGTCGACTTACGATATGTTCTCCAGTTGCTATTTTTTTCTCTACCAAGTCGACTTATACACCATGTTAAGTCGACTTATAACGGGTTTTCTGCACAGTTAGAGTTCCTATTTAGATTCTGTTTGGGTTTCTGATTTGATATAAATAGGAACATAATTTTGAGGGTTTGTAAGGCTTAAATTAGGAATATTTGGAGCACAGGAAAGAGATATTTTCTGAGCTATTTGATTAGGGTTTATTTGGAGAGATTAAGAGAATATTTGGAGCACAGGAAAGAGATATTTTCTGAGCTATTTGATTAGGGTTTATTTGGAGAGATTAAGAGCTTTGTTGGTGAGATTCTATTTGATTAGGGTTTATTTGGAGAGATTAAGAGCTTTGTTGGTGAGATTAGTTTGTTCCTTCGAGTGACTTGTAATCTCAATTTGTACTCTTCTTCTCTATTGGTGAAAACCCCATCCCCTTCTTACCCCGTGGACGTAGGCCACTTATCGAACCATGTTAAAATTGGTTTGTTTGTGTTTATGGCATTGATTTGGTTGATTTGGCCTTTATCTCGACGTTTGGTATTTGGTTTCTCGAAGCATATTTGGTTGTTTGGCTTCCGCACAGCGCATAATAATATATTCAACATTGACAAGTTTATCTCATGTCTCGTCGTTGAAAAATGGTAACACTAGCTACTTTCTGGTCTCGACGATAAGGGGTGTTACGTCCTACCACCCTTAAGAAAGTTTCAACCTAAAAACTTTCAAATCTATCGGAAAAGCTATAGATAAGGATGTTCTAATCTCAAACCAACTCCTCTATTAACATACAATAAAACTCGAATGGAATTGTTAATTCACTAACTGGTGAAACTCAAAAGTAAACAAAACTAAAAAATTTAAAATAATCATTCATTTGAATACAAAAAATCTTCAAAATACTAGAAAACTTTTTAGTATTCTAGAATTTCTCCTTTCAAAATATTTTGTTCAACGAAAACATAGAAAATACATCTTTTCATATTCAGGATGTGAAATGCCAAAAGTTTACTCTTTGAAAACTAAAATGAAAATTTAATTCAAAACCTTTCCATAAAACCTTTGATAGAAATCAAAACACAAAGTAAATAAACAAAATAGAGTGTTTTGTTCAAAAATCCTAACCAGACATCTAGTTGATACAATCAGACATCTGGTGTCAGATTTAAAACTAACCCGAGAACGTACTGATCATAAATCAGGCATCTCTTTTCTTTCAAACTTCTCTTCAAGAGTTCCCAACCTTTCTAATCCTTTCCCAATTCTATTTACATCAATTCTTACCTTATTTAAGAGACTTTGTCCCTTCTATTCTCACCACAAAACCCTAAATCAAAACCATAGTTTCAAACTTTTTCCAAACCTCTCTATCTTCACACAATATTTTCTCGATAAAAGTTCACAACTAAGAGATCTAGGTCTTCATATTCCACATATGAAGGCTTACTAGAATGACTCTGTTGATTATAGTGGATTGTTTCGTCAATGATAAGGCTCTAAATCTCTACAAGCAGTTGGCGAATAAAACTTCGGTACCAGGTCATAGTGTAGACTTTTGTGCCATCAGTATTGACTCTAAACTTTTTGAAGTATTTGCTCATCAAGGGTGAATTAACTTTATAAAGTTAAAAAAGTTAGATGTAAGGTCTAAGTAAGAAAAAAAAGGAGAACTGAAAGAATTAATGGTTAATTGCACAATAATAATCAAATTTTCATCAGTTAGACAAGAACGAATAAGAATCAATGAAAATGACCAACATCTCAGAAGGATATATATTATGTGCTGTTTTGCATGCAACATATATTAAAAATAAACAACATATAAGAACTTGAATGAGCTTGGGACCTAATAATTTCTACTCTTCTACTTCATCCAAGTATAGCGGTGATTTGCATTTCCTCCTATACAATGCATCAAATGGTGATATCTTAATTGTAGCTTAATTATTGTTATTATAAGAGAATTTTACAAGATGTAAGTAATCTTCTCACGAACCAAGTTTAAAACACTCACTTGAAGCATGTACTCCAACATCTAAATAATTCTCCTGATTGTTCATCGGTTTTTGAATGATAAGAGGTGCTAAATTTCAATCTACCACCCAACCTCTCTGACAAACTTTGCCAAAATGGAGATTTGAAATGAGTATCTTGATCTGAAGTAATATAAATTGACACTCCATAAGTTGTGCTACTTCTTGTACATAATGCTCCACTAACCATTTAGTAGTTTTGATAATCATATTTTATTACATTTTATGCCCTCATTATCTATTTTGTTTAAATAAAAATATCACTAGTAAACATGTTTTATCTTAATTTGTACGTTAATAAAAAATTGATGAATAAAAGCTCAAAAAGAACTCAAATTTCCTTATTTTTTACCTTTTATTATAAAGCTTAAAATCAAGCTAAGCAATCTACAGAAGCCGAAGAAATAAGGATTCAATATAAAAAGAAATCAAGGCAAAATCATGTTCAAAAGGATTAACCATAAAAAATAGCCATATCTCTCAATCTCAAAGGTGGAATTTAACATATAATATATGAAAATTTCCTATCTCGACGAGACAGTGCTAACTGTATTTTTAAGATTTTAAAACTCCAATCAGTTTGTTAACTGATTGGCCAATCGATTGACTAACCAATTGGTTCGTAACAAACTTATTTTATGGCTAAGATTTAATCCTTGGAGTCCAAGTAAAATCCAGTTATTCTTGTTGCTTGTTGTAGGCTATAAATAGAGGTAGAGAGTGAGAGATTTGTGTATAAATTTTTTTATAATTACTCCATTTGGAGAGTAGGGTTACTCATAATTGAGAATATCTTTTAAAATTATAACTTTATTGTAATTAATAAAAGAATATTTTTACTTCATATTTTTCTTTTCTTCTCTTTGTTTGATGATGAAGATGAAGATGAAGTAATATATGCATATTACACTGAACTACACTAGAGAACTCACATAGTTTTTCTTTTTTCCACTCAAGTTCACTAGCTGACTTGATCGTCAGAGGTACAACGGGGGAACTAAGCCCTATCCTCTCACGTGTTTCTATTTATGCACGCTGAAGCTACCCAACTCAAACTAGATATTCAGAGAAGTGAGCCGCCCTAAATCAATCACACCCATCACATATTTGACTATTTGGTTACTTAACATCAATAGTTTGGCACCCTCCATGGGGCTTCTTTCTTTTTCGAGAAAACATGTCTGGTTCTGAGAATAGGGCAGACCAGTCTCACCCTGTAGAACTACACACGAGCTATAGTACTCAAGATAAGCTTGAAGAAATAGCTAAGAAGATTTCTTAATCTCTCCAACAGCAAGTCACTACCTTCACCAGCGAGCTCCTTAGCCAACTTCCAAAGCCACATCAAGCTACTTCAGCTGTGCCCCCATCTTCTGAAGACCTGTGGTCCGAGACTTACCCTCCTTCTAGAGCATAGCAAGTAGTCCCGCCTCAGACTCCTCATGATGCTGCCAAACAGCTGAGGGATTGGGTCAAGTACGCTACCCCGCCACCTCATTGGTCGACTTGCCCCAAAGAGCCTCGCCGACATCTTCTCCCTCATCCTGAAGTCACCGGTGAGAGCCCCTGTCCTAGTCATCCTGGGAACCACACTAGGGGAGCAGTCTTTAAGTCTCTCCCCCATCATCATGCCTCTCTAGCCCCCTCTGCTATTATAGGGACCTTTGGATATGATTGGGTGTACAGATCGGTCTCAGAAGCCATCAAGAGGAACACCCTCCTTTCAGATGACCTCATGAATGCCACATATGAGAAGTTCAAGATGCTTCACGTAGAGAAGTACAACGGTGAGGGAGACCCCTCTAAGCATGTTCAGAACTACTATAATGTGATGAGCATGCTCCAAGCATTTGAAGCAGTCATCTATCGATGCTTCCCCATCACTCTTTTAGGGAGTGCTAAGCTCTGGTGGAATATTCTTGAGAAGAAGTCCATCAGCAGCTTCTAGCAACTCAGTCGAAAGTTCATCCACCACTTCCTAGATGACACCAAGCAGAAGCTACCCCCTAATGTGTTGATCCAGATGAGGCAGGGGCCTGGAGAGAGCCTTCAAGCCTACTTCAAGAGGTTCCAGGTGAAGAGGCTGGAGGTCAACGACTCAAGGAGTGTGGTCGTTATATATGCTCTTGTAGTTGGCTTGCAGAGCAACAAGTTGGTCGACTTGCTTTCCAAGAAGCCAGTCACCAATTATGAGTAGCTGATGGCTAAAGCTCATGGGTACATGGACATGGAGGATGCCCGAGCTTATAAGGCGATAGCCAGGGCTACAAATACCTCCACAACCATAACTTATGCACCAACACTATCCACACCACCAGTTGTTCGCGGGGAAAACTGTTTTCTTCATTGAAATAATTGTCATCTTGGATTACAAAGATCCGGTCTTTTTTTATAGATCCGGTTACAACTAATATCAAAGAAAAAAAAAGATTACAACTTCGCTTTTTGTGAACAAATCGTGAGCTCCTGTTTTGCGGTCCTCGGGTTGGTGGGTTCTTTGCCAAACAGCCGGGTAATCGCGTGACCACCGCGCGATCTAGATCGCGGTCGGATCTACACGATTATACGGGTATTATTCTCAGCGAAAGGGAATAATAGCCGGGGAGGAATTGATTCACACAAGGAAACAATCGCCAATCTCGGATTAAGACGACAGCTTAGATCGAGTGTGAATCGGTCAGATGCTCAGATCTGTTGCTTTGCCTCCTCTTGCATCGCTGCCTTCGTTCTGACAGTAGGTCTCGCTGAGGATACAGATCTGTACGTGGCAAGTCTTCAAGTCTTCAAAGCTCTGAGTTCAACTCTCAATCCGGCAGAGTTTTCGGCCTCTTGAAATTCCGCCCCTGAATGAACACCCCCTCCTCCCATTTATAGCCCCAGATCTGTGGCTAGGCACAGATCGGGCCGGCCACCTCAGGGTGCTCGGCTCTGGCCGAGCAAACCCCCAAGGTGGCTCGCATTGGCCGGCCACCTTGAGGTGGCTCGGCTTGGGGCCGAGCCATCCTGAAGGTGGCTCGCTTATCGCCGAGCCCCTGCTGTGTGGTTTTCCGAGTTTTGAGTTGTGTTCGTTTCCGGTTCTGTCCGTGATTTGTTGATTGAGATTCTGATTTGTTGATCTGAATTTGCAGTACAGTCTGATTCTGATTTGGGCGTAATCCAAATCTGAGTTCGAGTCCGAACTGAATCTTGATTCGATCGTGATTCGTGCAGAGTCTGTTCCGGTTGATAACTGTGATCTCTTTAAACTGCTTGATTCTGAACGCGATGGGTGCATTCCGTCGCTTGCGTGCGATTCGTCGCATCTCGTCGGCCCGTTGGTGTCGTCGGTTCATGCCGAGCTGTGCTAGAGGGACCTATAAGCAATTTTATATGCCTAACAAATACCCCTCCAAAAGTATTTCAGTCTCGTTCTTTATAGGAGAGTCCTGGAATACTTTGGATATGATTGTCCCACCTTGCAGTTCGGTGTAACCGGGACTTGAATGACCCCCCCTCGCCCCCCCCTCTCTTTCCGTTCTTTGAATTCCTTCAATCTCCAGGCTATTCGGTGCTTTGTCGAATATCTGTAAGAATCCGTGGCTGCATTCATTGTCTGACCGTTGCGAATTTTAAACTTGAGTTGATTTCCTGATCTTTTTGCTAACCATCGATTGTTGGCGTCGAGTCTTTTTTGCAAAACGTTGTCGCAGCGTAGTGTTGTTGAGTTTTCCTTAAGAATATTTATAAAAAAATTCTCCAGGACTTCTCAACAAAAATAGGCGTAATAGTTTATACTCATATACCTTATTGGCAGTGATTTTTGATGCCTAAATGAGGCTGAACGCATGGCTTAAATGAGCCAAAAAAGGCAGTAAAAGTCGGCTCAAAAAAATCCTCCGACTCTTCCGAACAATGGAGAGAGTGAGTTGATATGATGGGACTGAACCGTCGCTTCGATTTGAAGTCGTTTCGATGCTCGGTTCGGCTTCAATTTGGATTCTGTTCAAAACCGGTCCGGTCCGGTTCGGTCGGGTTTGGTTCAACCTGGTTCACCTATAAAAGGGGTCTTTTATGTTTTCTTTTCCTTTTCGTCTCACCTTAGGGCCGGCCCCCTCTTCCGCACCTTTTTTTGATATTTCTCCTTCCCTGCGAGCATCCGTTCTCCTCAAAACTTGATATCCGTCTTAGATCTAGCATTCCTTTGGATCTTTGACTGAGAAATCCCTCGAAACATTCCATTTTTAGAAAATTTCTGCTCAGCCCGCTCGAGCGCGTAGGTTCGAGGCACTCTTCAAAGATCTAATTTTTTATGGATCTTCGAGCTTTCCCTCAGGTATATCTTCATAATTTCAACATTTTTTATGGGCTATTCAATTTATGTGAATTTGGTGGACCACGGTGAGGGTTCGGATTATAATTGCGCCTCGAGCTTATCTTTAACGGGGATAAAAATGTGATATATATTTCTTTATTAGACCTGGCCTTTGATTTCTTTTGTAGGACCATTATGTCGCGAAGTCTCGCAGAGGTCGTTTCCTGCTGCATCGGCTGATGGGCGTGCTTCCCTCCATATGCTGGGAGGCTACTTTTTTTGGCATAATTCGCCATTTACTAAATAGTCTCTTTTTTCTGGATATATAGAGACTCCCTTTACCCCGTTGTTTCTCCTTGGTAGAGAGCAACCGGGAATACGAATAAATTGGTAGGACGACGCTTTAAGGAATGATTATGAATTGGTCAACCAATCTCATAATAAGGGGCGTTTTGACTGAGTCTATAGATTTAATAAGGCAAGGGATATATTAGTCGATATACCCTATCTTATAAAGCCAATGTGACCAACATAGTCTCGAGCCCTTATCAGGTAATGACTCTATCTACGCAATTATATAAGATGAGTTCAATTTCCAATATATATATATTACAAACACTTAACTGGCTTGTTTTCAGTGAATATCCTTCCGGAGCCTTTTCATGCGGCATGCGGTGAATGGACGTCGTGACGAATATTATTGTACGTCTGATGCTTTTCGCCCATTCGGCCTTACTGCTCAGTCTTGGTCCGGGCACGCTCGCTAGGAAGTTGTCCAAGTGGTGAAGGAAGGTGGACATCACGCCCTTCGCCAGCTGATTACAGAATGCGCCTACTCGTGCAGTGATGCGGCTTCCGTTCAGTCGCCTCAAGGAAGACTGACTTCTTGTTTGGCGACTCTCAGAGATCGCTGCAGCACTTATTGAAAGCTGAGCAGTGGCTTTACAAGAACTGGCGCAGTCGTTTCATGTATTTAATCGCGAAAGATTCCTCGACACCCAAAGTTCTTTGACTGAGCTCAGGCCCAGGCTGTGAAGCGGGAGATGTCGGGCGTTTTGACAGAAGAGCATGAGAGCGTCCAACTGGCGGCTATATTAATCCCATTCAGGCAGTCTCCTGGTTCGAGCCGGGATCACAACGTGGTGTTGGAAACTAGCGCTCCTGGAGTAATTGGGACTAGATACTCCGCTCGTAACGATTCCTCGCCTCTGCTTCTACCCTTGACGGAATCAGCCTTCGCTAAACCTAGGACGGGAGATGCCGACCGGCGCACAGATTCTATGGTTGGGTCCATTCTTTGGAGCAGGTTTTGGTGGGCTCAGTATGACTGAAGTACGTCTGAAGCCGATGAGGCGACGGAGTTAACATGCTTGGGCGGTCTTTATGCAGGCCATTCGGAGCCACCATGCGATGGTTTGGCCTACGAAGCGCGAAGCATTCTTTTGGGCCTATGCGAGCTTTATAACCAGGAATTCCAATAGCTTTTCTGACGCAGGCACGGAGAGTTGGGCTTGTCTTAATGAATGCAGACAAGATTTCTGGCTTTGGGCCCATGGGACAGATGGCATACCAGGAGTACTTCCCTCCAACATGAGTGAGTCAGCTGAAGGATCGCATGCCCCGACCGCTACGAGACCTATGGGACCTCACTTGTCCATTATCACAATTGCCTTGGCACAGTCTAAGCCGCCTAGCGAAGAGGACCCCCCACAAGCAATGCTGAGCCCTGAAATCAGTTCGCATCATATTTGTTCAGAATCTGGAGAGCATTCTGGTGAAGTTATTTGTGAACTGGCACCGCCTGACTTTCTTCAGAGGTTAATCGAGCTGGCTGAGAAGACCTGACGCCGCTCCTAATACAACACAGTCCTGAGAGCCGCTTTCCTGGGGCAGGGACCAGTTCAGATCATTTTTATTCCATGGCGACTGCGGCCGATTCGTCCGATGACCTCCTTGCCGGTTATCTGCGCCATCTGGTTGAAGAAAATGTCGTGACTCCGCATATCAGTCCTGGTGACCGCTCTGCCACTGGAAGTGCTCTATCTGCCGTCTCAAGCCCTTGCCTACAAAAGGAACTTTCGGCTTCTTCCGTATGGTGGCTAACATTGCATCCGCGAGGGCTGTCGAGAGATCTCTGGTGCTTTTACCAGCGGAGAGATAATGAAAAACCGACCAGCGATTCCATACCCATTAAAAGAGTAGCAGCTTCCGTAGATATTCTTTTGATGGGGCTTGGTTCGGTCTTCATCGTTCTGATGTGATGTCGGTACCGCATGAATGCGCATAGACGGCAGTCTTTCCTTTCTACAGCTTGCTTGAGAAGGCGAGTGGGAGGGCCGAGGATTCCCGATATGGAGTCAGCTTACAAGTCCACAAGTGTGGCCCATGTCTCCACTTGCCTCTTCCTCAGTTCTCCAGGCCGGTACGCGAGTGTTTGATTGTGAGGGAGAAGCGAGGAGTATAGGACTTATTTGGATATGGGCCGGCTTAATTGGCTACGGAGACATTAGGGCCGGGTTACCTGACTTTCCGGTGGGAATCAGTGTTTTATAGAGGGCCGTATCTACCTTGGCCGATTCGCCCGCCAGTTGGTTATGACCAGCTTTATGTTGGGAACCCGCGCCAGCAGGCTTCGGGCTCGAGTGGGAGGTCTGGTGGACGGTCTTCGGTCGCATGGTTGTGGACCGTGGATGCTCGGGCGACTGGATAGCGGTAAGGTCACAGTCTCCCGGGTAACTGAGCTGACCAGTTGAACCTCACTTTCTTGAGGCTGCAAGTGTTGCTAAGCAGCTACATAAGACATCGTCCTGTGAATCTTATCTGAAATAGTGTGATGGCCCGAGAAGAAAGCACTCTCAGATTGATTCTACGTGGCCGATACCGCGGGACAGTGCCCGCTTCATCAGAGACGCGGGGACAACGGTTGGAGGCGCCGGGCTCAGGGCAAGACCGCCCCGCCCCCGCGACTTGATGGCAGAAGGTCCACAGGGACTTTAGTTCTGGCTGGAGAGGCTTCATGCGAGATCCCAAGATTACGAGGCAGATTTGGAGTGCAAGGTTAGTCACCTAATTTTTCTTTTTGCTGCATTTTCGAATTGCTAGTCCCTGACGCACCTATTTGATATTTACAGGACCAGGCGACCAACAGTGAAGACGAGATTCCGTCTTTTACCCGGGCAAGACCTTTTATTGCTGTCCGTGCTGATAGGCGGAAAAGGATTAGTCCCACAAGTCGCATGCAGGTTCGCGAGCATCTGAGATCGCATTCTGGCTGGCGAGATGACCTGTTAGTGGCAAGGTAATACTCTTTCTTAGATCATTCTCTTGATCGTTTAGAATTTTAGGCTCATCTTTCCCATCCTCTGCAGGAATCGTGAGGAAGGCGGATGAAGTCCGCGATGATTGTGCATCTCCTGGCGAGCCATGACTCACCAGCACAGGTAGAACAGCTGCAGAGACCCGCGCGCATCGTTGGGAGGCCTGTCAAGAGAAGGACGCCAGTTCGATGAACCCCAGGTACTCTTCAAGAGTAACTTGGTAATTGGCCATAGTTGCCTTCTCTCTCCCTCATACTTATATCCTGTTTATGTCCAGATTTTTCGATTGATGATGTCGATGGGGAAGGCCTGGCCTGATAGGAACACTCTATAGTTCCAACTTCATGTGATATTCCCTCAGATCGACTGGCTAGCCGCTCAGGATATGTTTTCCTAGAGTCTGTACTCCCGTCAGAACTGCCCGAACCGGTTATTCTTGAAGGGTGCGTCCTGCTTCTCAAACTAAGATATAAGGACTAGCCAAATTCTTTGACTAATGTTGGTTTCTGTTATTGTGTGACGCTAAGGAGCTTTCCGCTAGAGACTAACCCTGTTGAGCCGGCTGTGGCAACGCAAGCTCCGACCAGCTCGATGCAGCACAGTCGTTACATCTCCACTAAACTCCAGTGACTCGAGAGGAAGGAGGGTATCAATTTTACTTAACTGAGTATGCCATTCATTTCCTCATCGAGGCTTTTGACGAAATTCTCTCTTTGTCGTAGGGCTTTCCTTCTCCAGGGCTTCATGGTCCTGTAAGGCGAGTGTTATCGGGGAATGAACGCCTGAGAGATCATCATCAGGCGTAGAAGTCCGCTCTCATTTTCCCTCCCTCGAATGCTATCATTGACCAAACTTACCTCCACGACAGACTTTCTTCGCCAGTTTAAAACCCTACCTGATTCCAAGATAAATTTGCATAAGGGACATAGGATATCCGGCATCTGCGACGGCTATGGTTGATGACTGATCCGCTTAGAGCGTGGAGACTTCAAGATGATTTCATGGAGCTCCGGACTGCAGGTGCTTCTTCATTCGTCGCTGGCCGAGTTGGATGCTCGCTTACAGACATGGCGCGTACTCGGATGTTGCCGAGGTCGCAGATCAGGTGCAGCGGGCCGGTACCATCAGATCACAGAGTTGAGCGCTGACATCTGGCAGCTAGATCATCCTTCACTTGAGGAGCTTGACTTCTCAGATAGATCGGCTCCGACGAGAACTCTGGGGCGAGAAGAAGACGCGAAGATGCCAAAATCACATGCAAGCACAATGCTGCTTTTATCTGATGAGCTGAAGTCCTCTGAAGGCAGACCCACCTGGCTGAGACAGGAGGAGGTTGGCTGTGAGGACTTTAGCCGCGAAACGAAGAGTCCGTCAGAGCTGAGGCTGCAAGGATGGAAGCTTAAGGCGAGCTTATGATGACGAAGCT
>NC_033803.1:29233155-29252031 GCF_001876935.1 Asparagus officinalis | reverse complement strand
ATCGCACAGGAGCGACGGAATGACATCCCCCGCTTGCAGAATCAAGCTACATGAGTGAGGAATCAACGAGCATCAGGGAGGAGAAGCGGAACCGGAGGAATCCACGAGGTCGAATCAAGATCAATTTCGGACTCCGAACTCAGTAAGCGGATTTACTGCCAAATTCAGGAATCCAATTACTGCCAAATCAGATCAACCAATCGAGAGTCTCAATCAACCGATCACGGATCAGAACCAGGAACCAAGCGAAACGACTGAAAAGTCGGAAAACACCCTCGGGGTGGGTAGCTCTGAAGGCCGAGAGCCACCCAGTCGCAGGCTGGCCAGCATCGGGGCGAGCCACTCGGGTCCGGGCCGAGCCACCTCGGGGCTGCTCGGCCGATGAGCCGAGCCACCCGGGTGGCTCGGCACTATGCGGCCACCCAGGGTGGCCGACAGTGGCCAGAGGTGGCCGACATTCCCCTTTTTGCACGCCACTGTCGCTTGAGAGCTATAAATAGGGCATAAGAGTGTTCATTTTCGTGCGGGGGACTTTCAAGAGCCGAAACTCTTGCCGGATTGAAGGAGTAAACTCTGGGAGCTTTTGAGAGGACCAGAAGAACTTGCACATTCGTCTATCTGCATTCCGCGGCGACCATCCACGTCAGAAAAGGCAGTGATCTCGAGAGAAGAAAGAACAGATCTGAGATCTACACGCAGGACTACACTCCAGATTCTAAGCTTTGGTCTTTAATCTCGAGATCTGAGCGGAATTATTCCTTGGTTGGGATTAACCCTCCCGGCTATTATTCCCTTCGTGGAATAATTACCCGCATAATCGTGCTAGATCCGACCCGGATCTAGATCGCGCGGTGGTCACGGATTAACCCCCGGCGTCGGCAAAGAACCCACACAAGCCAAGCAACCGCAAAACAGTGAGCTTGCGATTTGTTACAAGTAGGAAAGTTTGTAATTTTATTTTCTTTGCATTAGTTGTACCGGATCTATAAAAAGACCGGCATCTTTGTGAACCCAAGATGACAATTATCTCATTAATGAAGAAAGCTATAGTTTCACGCGAACAATTCTGGCGACCACAGTAGCGGATACGACGATCTCGCCAACAGATCGATGCGTCGTCGCGCGGATTGCAATCCCGGTCGGTGGAGAGTCGAGTACGATTCGGACCAAGCCAAGTTTCGCAGGCAGTACGTTGTCTCGTCCGATCTCTATCTCTCCCCCGCAAAGTCCAGAAGTTCTCCTCCGGGAGACAAAGCTCGGTTGTGTTTGAAGGTGCTCGCGGATAGCCACGAAGCTCTCAACCCAACTGACGCCAATTGTCAAAAAGACCGACCTCCAATGCAGTCAACCCAACTCCTGCCAACGCCATCCACTTTTCAGGGCTGTTGTGGATCTTCAAAGCAGAGCCGCCAGAGGCTTCGTCAACGGCCTTGCGCGGCAATTCGCCCTATAGCCGATTGATTCTACGGCGGATTCCGCTACCACCGGAGTTGAAGAACAGAAGATGGCAAAACAGCACTCAACACCACCAATGAATGCGGACTCTTCCAATGCCGCCAAAGAAAGAATGGTATCCGCCGTCAACGGAAACCGTTCAAACGCTCGAAGAGCGATTCGCAAGGCGGCATGTAGCGCAGGCACGGGCTCATGCTCAAGGAAGCCGTAGAAAGCTGCAAAAGGAGGTGCGAGAAGAAGCCATCACCAACACGACAAGTCTGGAAGCCTTAAGTCTGAAGTGGCGACTCAGAGCAAAAGCACCAGTGCAGCTTCTAAAAGCTAAGGTCAAACTCCGCGCGCGAGTCACCAAAGTCGCCGTTAATTCCCAATAACTTTCTCCGGCGAGATACATGCAGAGTCATCCTGCCAAGAAGAAAACAATTTTGTGAGCGCCTCGGTCAATTCCTGACCGTGAGAGGGGGGCGGGGGGGGGGGGTGGGGGGGGGGGGGGGGGGGGGGGGGGGGGGGGGGGAAAAAGGGGGGCGGGGGGGGGGGCGGGGGGGGGGGGGAGGGGGGGGGGGTGGCAAGCTCCAATTCACGAGCGTTTGGGCCCGATGAAGAAGCCCAAGACACGACTCAACATACTGGGGTTCGCTCATCACCTCCAGCATTGACAATAGCACCTCAGGCAGCCTGCGCGCACCAATTTGCGCAGATTGAAGTCCAAGGATCACTGCCGAAAATTCGACGCCCAAAAAGCATGTTTTGAGGCGGTAACCTTTGAAAGCCCAAGAGGCAAGTCAACCTCAGATGGGAACATTATCATCTGATAATGATAGTGTTGCTACCTGAGAAGGCGTGCCCGACACGATAGGTTACTTCTGACTGTCAAATGACAAGTATACTATCGTGACTGGGGGTACGAATAGAACCAGGAACGAGGAGTCCCGAGAACGCGGAAATTCACTGTCCCTGTTCCAAAACTCGATTCGGGCGGTATTGTCGGAATGCAATTGCCATTAAGGTGGTCCCGAAAGAGTTTCAAGTTTTTGAAAGACTTAATGCGGAAAAGCCAAGAAACCAAGAGCCTAGCGCCGCTTCCAACGAAGAAGGAAAGGGTGATGAAGACGGAGAATTTCCCGAGGGTCACGCACCAACATGACGAGCAAAAGGGACATCGGCCGAGAAGATTCGAGTCGATTCTGAAAACTTCCCGACTAGAACCCCGTCTGCAAGTCGAACCATAGAGCGAGCCAAGTTCTTCTGGTAGGATTCGGACAACGACGCCCTTGCAGAAGATTGAAGAATCTGATGCGCGGCTCCGCCGTGGCTCGATAATACAGTATCCGCGAGGGACAACCGCCGCGAGGCCCTAGATGATAAGTGCGGAACAGATGGCAAGATGCCTTGAAGACGCTTTGGCTAAGCCAGAAAGAACAGTTTCATTTCGAGATGGAGATTGGCCATGCAGCCATATGAGAAATGCATGACCAAACAGATCCAAGCATTGGCAACCAACAGGCGAGCCAGAATCATCGTAACCCATTAATGTGGAAGATGAGGGATTACAATGCTCGTTAACACCAATGATCCCGTAACGCCAGGGGGGTGGTAATGAGAATGCTGGCGAAGAAACGTGGCGAAAACCTTTGAAGATCAAGTAACCTCGAGAGCAAAAATCACCACTATTTCCGCTCAAGAGACGAACCAAAAACAGGCATTCCTTGTCCATACCCAAGAGAATCGGATCGATTCCCATATCGGTAGCCGAAGTTTACTCTAATTAACTTCACGCCATTAATAGGATGGTTGAGGTTCACCTACCCAGCATTTGAATTTACTTCAATTCGCACTTTGGGGTGATCTGCTGGTAATGAGCCTCTGATGCGTCGGGCTTCATTCGTCGGCACTTTCTTCGCCGGAGCGCCTCTCGATTGTAATCGCGCTCAAGCCAGGCCAGCCGGAAACAGCTGGGATGACTGGAGACCACAAGTCCTTTGGCAATCTTTCGACGTACGCACCGAGATCTGCTCCACTCGGATCGCCTGCTCGATGAGAGAAGCAAAAGACGGAGTTAGTCGCACTTCGTCAAAACCGCACCGTTCCCCGAACGAGGCGATGATATTGCCGCCGGACCGTCCCCGAGGAATTTATCCTCCAGACGCTCTGCCACAACAAACCTCGCGCTTGGCGTTGTGTGAAGCATGGGACAGCAGCCATCCAATACATGGAAGACTTGAAAGTCCCGGGGTAGAGCAAGCTGAGCGATTCCTCAAGAGGAAGCAAGGCGGAAGAGTGCACCGTGACGAGTGCTTTCCAAAGCAAAACTTCGTCCCACGGGGGACAAGCGTAGGCACAAGCTAATGCAGTTGATTGCTAATCAAGAATTTTCAATTGCACCACAGCACGCAACCACAGCAACAAGCACTCCCAAACCAATCTCGAGGACAATTGGCTAAACAACCGGCCTCAGAGCCGGAAATCTGCTGGAGCGAGGTTTTCCTAAAGTGTACTCCTTTAAGCCGATGATGGGAAGTTCCCGGCAATCTCTCAAATACCTAATTGGAGAACAAACAAGATCACCAGTTGCCGGCGATCGTGGATCTAAGAAGGCGCGCGCAGTGACAAGATCCAAAGTACTGCGCGTTACACAGAGCGGCTCCACACCTACAAGATCATGCTACCACTCAAGGACAAGATCCAGCGTTAATCGACGTAGGAGTCATAACCCCGAAACCAGCCTTAAGAATGTGGGGGCAAACGCGAGTGTCAATCGTTTTGGGTCGGCTCTGCCTACAGCTTGGTTCCGAGCAAACGCGTCAGCAAAGTAGGGCATGAAGACGGTGAATGACGATCCGCCACGGAGCCGTCAAAGGACTTGTTGCCGCCCAACCCCTAAGGGCGAAATCCTTTTGGGCTTGCACTCCAGATCTGATGGAGATGAAACAATGCCGGTTCGTCATCCCCCGGACAGGAGTCTAAAGGAAAAGGGAACATCTTGTGTCATGGAGTGCTCTGCTATCCCAGGGGAAGATTGATGAAGAATCGTCCACTTTCCTGCTCTCTGAGATGAACAAGAAGCTTTCGCCGACACGCGGGAGCGGAAATGAATACCACTACAATTATCCGCCACTACGTCGAGCGGGATGTGAACAACGGGGACCAGCAAAACTTCCGGAGAGGGAGTGATTACAAGCCACACCGGGGTAAAGAAGCTCTACGCACAGCGGTGAATAAACTACAAGAAAGATCCCCAAGAGGTACAGATATCGAAGCTAATCTCGTTTCCAGTCGTCCAATTGGAAGAGACAAACGGGAAGACTCGAAGACTCGCATAGCTTCGACATCTATGCGCGCAATTAAGCCAACATTCCTGCACGGATAAAGCTGTATGAGTTGTGCGATTATCCAAAGAAACCATAGGAGGCCCTACAGAAGCTCTTGGCCAATGCAGAGGTATTTCTGACTCAAGTCAAGCGACTACCTGAACAAGCCAGACACCGCTGAGTCGAACAGTGCACATAGCGACTAAGAACCTTCCTGGCATTCTTTCACCAAAGAAGATTATCGAGACGAAGAATTCGAACCACGATCGGCCTTATTTCTGCTCGGATACATTTGGCTCCCAGTCAAGTCAACCAGAATCCAAGTGCGATCCGGGTTCTGCTGTGGTTTAGTGATTATGCCGCTTCGATTGTGCATTTCCTCTGCGCATCCCAGTACAGCAAGTTTGTGCGTCCACAGGCACTGTTATTTTATGGATGTCCACTAGTGGTTCGCCCTGGTAAGATCCCGTGGTGAAGTTGCCGATGGGAATCTTGAGCGAAGTCACGTGCTTATGTGATCGATGCGAGACCTTCGTAAACTTCTATTGGTCAGGCCTTGGATCCATGTTAACGTGATAATTCCATCCACTCTCCATCAGTGTTTGAAACGTATGTCGACACTGCATGATTGTAGGCGGTGTCTGCGGATAAACAACCATCAGGGGTATGAGAATTATTTCACCGATTCTCTCCTTTATGGGTAACGAATCGATACTTGAACCGCATCGGCCAGGCACAGACAGCGGAGCAGAAGCTGATTAGTCTTTTGCGATTCGTCGATCTCGTCGCCTCGTTGGTTCGTCGGTTTGTGCCGAGCTATGCTAGGGGACCTATAACCAATTTTACATGCCTACAGCAAGCGCCGCACACTGTCAGCGCAAACACGGGCTCAAGTCCAAGAAGCCCGCAGAAGGCTATAGAAGGAAGTGGCCAAAAAGCCGCCACCAACCCGCCAAGTATGGAAGCCGAAGTCTGAAGCGGCGATTCAGGCTAAGGCACAATCATTGCAGCTTTCGAAGCAAGTTCAAACTCCGGCGAACCAACCGAAATCGCCGGCAATTCCCATAGCTACTCCGGGAGATCCCGCGGAATCATCCCAAAGAAGAAGATTAGTTTTGGAGCGCCTCGGTCCAATTCCTGATGAAAGAAGCAAAGCTCCAGTTCAAGAATGTTTGGGCCCGATGAAGAAGCGCCTCGGTCCAATTCCTGATGAAAGAAGCAAAGCTCCAGTTCAAGAATGTTTGGGCCCGATGAAGAAGTCTCGAACGACTTAACATGCTGGGGGTCGCCGTCACCTCCAACATGACAACGAGTTCAAGGCAGCTGCGCGCGCCAATTTACGCATTGAAGTCCAGGAACCCGCTGAGAATTCATGCCCAAAAAGGCATGTCTCAAGGCGCGTGACTCTTGAAAGCCCAAAGAAGGCAGTTCGCCCTCAGAAGGAAACGTTGTCGTCTGATGATGACGACGTTATACCTGAGAAGTCATGCCAACACATGATAGGTTACTCCCACCGTCAAGCCGACGAGTTGTACTATCGTGATAGGAGTACGAGAAAAAATAGGAAGAGGAGTCCTCGAGGACTAGAAACTCAATGCCCCTGTTCCAAACTCATTCGGGCAGTATTGTCTGAGTGCAACTGCATCAAGACGGTCCCCGAAAGAATTTCAATTTTCGAAAGGCTCAATACCGAAACGCCAAGACCAAGGTCTAGGCGTTTCCGACAAAAAAGAAGGGTAGTCGAAGATGGAGAATTTCCGAGGGTCACCACTAATATGACCAGCAAAGGGACGTCGACACAGGATAATCCCGAGTCGATTCCGGAAGTACCCCGGCGGATGACCCGTCTATAGTCTGGAGCCATCATACGAGGAACTTATGTTAGGGTTCGGACAAGATTACCGTCAGAAGATGAAGAATCGGATTCTTGCTCTACTGTCGCATCAGACAATACAGTATCCAGCAAGGGACAGCCCCGCGAGTCACTGATGATAAGCGCGGAACAAGTAGCTAAGATGCTCGAAGAAGCCATGGCTAAACAAAAGGAGAGCTTCAGGTTCGAAATGCAGATGGACATACAGAACATGAGAGAAATGCATGACCAACAAATCCAAGCATTGACGAACCAGCAAGGCGAGCCAAGTCGTCGTAACCAGTTTAATCTGGAAGATGAGGACACATGTGAGAATGAAGCTCACAATGCCAACAATCCTCCCGTCAATGCAGGGGGTAGTAACGAGAATGCTAACGAAGACTCAAGTGAAAGCTTGAAGATTAAAAACCTCGAGAGCAAAATCAATACGTTGATTTCCGCTCAAGAGATGAAGAAGACGAGCATTCCTTATCCATACCCAAGAGAATGGGAATCAATCCCCTGCCCGGCGAAGTTCAGCCTAATTAACTTCACGCCGTTTGACGGGAAAGGTTCACCCACTCAGCATTTGATTTACTTCAAATCGCACCTGTTCGCGGGAAAAATTGTAGCTTTCATTGATTCCATTGCACACTCTTGTAATAGTTTATTGATTACAAAAATCCGATCTTTTTATAAGATCCGGTTACAATGAGATCAAAAGAAAAAGAAAATTACAACTCTTTCCTTATTTGTCGAACAAATCGCGAGCTCCTGTTTTGCGGTCACTCGCTTGGGTGGGTTCTTCGCCTGCGCCGGGGTTTATCCATGGACTACCGCGTGATCTAGATCCGGTCGGATCTACACGATTTGATGGGTGTTATCTCACTAAGGAAATAACAGCCGGGGGTACTATTTCACCAAGGAAATAATAGCCTTTAGTTCTCAGGATCAAAGGCCAAGCTTTGATCCGGAGTATAATCGCGTAGATCTCAGATCCGATCCCTCTCGAACTCCTGCCTTTTCTGACGTGGACGATCGCCCCAAAGCCGAGCCACCATGGGGTGGCTCGGCCATGGCCGAGCCACCCCTTGGTGGCTCGGCTTTGGCCGAGCCACCTGGGTGGTTCGACTTCGGCCGAGTCACCCGGGTGTGGCGCCGTTGTATCCGTTGTCTGGTTCTGCGGTTTATCTGAGCTTCGTCGCTGATCTGGACTCTGATTTGTTGATCTGAATCCTGATTTGGCAGTAAATCCGCCTTAGCGTTCGAGTTCGAATCCGTTCTACGGTCGGATGACTCGTTGACTTCCCGAACCGTTGGCTTGATTCCGCACGCGAGTGGATGTATTCCGTTGTTTACGTGCGGTTCGTTAACCTCGTCGCCTCGTTAATCCGCTTCGTTGCGTGTCACTTGTCTTCGGTGTTGTGGACTGACACTCGTGTTTGGATATGTCGCCCGATGGTTCATCGGTTTGTGTCGAGCTGTGCTAAGGGACCTATAAGCAATTTTATATGCCTACAGATATCCCCTCCAAAGTATTTCAGTCTCATTCTTTTATAGAAGAGTCTGGAATACTTTGGATATGATTGTCCTAACCTTCAGTCGGTGTAATGGGACCTTGGAATGGCTTCTGTTCTTGATTCCTTCAATCCTTCAGGCTATTCGGTGCTTTGTCGAATGTCTGTAAGGTTTCTGGTGCTGCATTTATTGTCTGACCGTTGTCGGAATTTCGAATTTGAAGTCGGTTCCTAATTTTTTGATCTTTAGCTTGTGTTTGTTGGTTCAACATAGAACTGACCATCGATTGTTGGCGTTGAGCTCTCATTTGCGACGCGTTGTCCGGCGTAGTGTTGTTGAGTTATCCTTAAGAATATTTTTTAGAAAAAATATTCTCCAGAAACTTCTCAACCAAAAATAGGAAATAATTTATACTCGTATACCTTATTGGAGTATTTAGAAGCAGTTTATACTCGTATACTTTTCGGAGTATTGATTTTTTCATTGCAACGCATTGATCGGCGTTGACCTAGGGTTACGCGTTGACCGGCGTTGACCCTAGGGTTTCGAATGTCGTACGTTGATTTTTTGATCGCAACGCGTTGACTAGCATTAACCTAGGGTTACGCGTTGACCGACGTTGACCCTAGGGTTTCGAACGTCGTACGTTGACTTTAATTGCCACGCGTTAACCTTGGGTCTATACAGTTTAACCTCTTAAATTGTTGGAGCGCGGTGATCCCAAATGTCAGAGCTGCAGGACCAATCATGAAAGCTGATTCGTTGATGCGTTAGTGACTCTCGCATTTATAGGATTTTTGGCAAACCCTTAGCCATCAACGGATTTGATTAGCCTTTACCGACTACCGTTTGAGTCGGGCTAGCATGTGGATTATTAAATCCATTCCGCATGTGACGTTGTGCTAAGAGAGTTAACGCTCTTAGTGCTACGCTATTGAATACGTAGACTTCGTCTTTCTCACGGGAATAGACTACCCGGCGACGCGTGTTAGGTGTTGACTTTAGGATTTTTGGCTAACCCCCAGCCTTCAACGGGTTTGATTAGCCTTTACCGACTACCGTTTGAGTCGGGCTAACATGCAGATTGTCTAAATCCGTTCCGCATGTGACATTGTGCTAACAGAATGAACTCCCTTAGACTCGCTGCTACGACTTCGAATACGTAGACTTCGCCATTGTTACGGGCATAGGCTACCCAGCAACGTGTATTAGACGCTGACGTATCCCTACTTAGGCTTCGGGATAAAATACCCCAGAATCAAACTCTGGTGTCTTTTTCTACGGAGAAAGACTAAACCGGCGACGCGTGTTAGGCGTCGGCATATCCTTTCTTAGGATTCAGGATGAAATTCCCCATGCGTGTAAGGCATGGATTTTGGTGTTATTAATAACACCCTGCCACAATGTTGAATATGCGGACGGGTGTTCTTTTTAACATTTAAGAACTAACCGGCAGCACGGGTTAAGCGCAGACTTATCCCTGCTTAGGTTTCAGGATAGAATACCCCAGAATCGAACTCTGGTGTCTTTTTCTACGGAAAAAGACTAAACCGGCAGCGCGTGTTAGGCGCAGACTTATCACTGCTTAGGATTCGGGATAAACTTCCTAGGATGAATCCTAGATTGATAAATTTTGGAAAAGGTTGGCACGGGAAAGGAAGAATTTTATATTCTATTTCCCGGTCTTCTTTTAGGGTGAAGGCAAACCCGAAAACAAGGAAGGAAGAATTTTATATTCTATTCCTTGATTCTGGAAAGGAAGAATTTTATATTCTATTTCCAGCTGGAAAGGAGACTCGAGGTGGGATCTCCACCCCCAGAATCCGGAAAGATGAAACTAGGAGTGAGACTTCCACTCCGAGAATCGAAAACTTCGGATAATCCTAACTGTCAGAAGGTTTGATTACCGAACTAAAGGTGAATTTCTCGTTTATCGAGAGTGAATTGTTGTTTTAGTCTTTACTGTAGGAAGGTTTGACCAAGCATGAGTTTGAGGTGATCCTAACTGTAGGAAGGTTTGATCACCCGATTTGAAAGTAGACCTCTCGTTTATGGAGGAAATCGAGAGGAGATTTTGGCTGTGGTCCTAAATGTAGGAAGGTTTAACCAAGCAGGAGTTTGAGGTGATCCTAACTGTAGGAAGGTTTGATCACCCGATTTGAAAGTGGACCTCTCGTTCATGGAGGGAATCGAGAGGAGATTTTGGCTGTGGTCCTAACTGTAGGAAGGTTTGACCAAGCAGGAGTTTGAGGTGATCCTAACTGTAGGAAGGTTTGATCACCCGATTTGAAAGTGGACCTCTCGTTCATGGAGGGAATCGAGAGGAGATTTTGGCTGTGGTCCGAACATAGCAGGAGTTTGAATGGATTAAACTTGATAGAATTTGGTGGTCCCACCGTCAATTAGTTTGATCGGTGGGGGATTTAGTGTTCATCACTTTGTTCATATTGATCGGGTTATCCTTAAGAATATTAACATTCTTTCGGGAACTTCCCGTTACACGAATTATCCACCCCCAGCTTTTTTGTAGAACTGGGTATAACGAGGAGTACGTTATCCTCAATCGCATGTTTGAGTTATCCTTAATAATATATGATTCTCCAGGAACTTCCCGTCAAAATTTGGGAAGCAGTTTAGACTCATATACCTATTGGAGTATTAAGAAGCAGTTTATACTCATATACTTGTCGGAGTGTGCAGGGAGCAGTTTAACCTCATGCACCTATTGGAGGATTGAGAAACAGTTTATACTCGTATACTCTTTGGAGTCTTGTTTCGACTTAATTGAGCGGTATAACGCCGGCTTCAACCAAGGTTTGGATGCTATTCTTAAGAGCAAAGCACTCCTTGGTGGGATGAACGACCTTCCTGTGGTATGCACAGTACTTTGGGTCTGTAGTGTTGTCAGCTTCCTCCTGATTTGTGATAGGTGGTAGCTTGATCTTTTTGCTTCCAAGGAGGGATTCGAAGATGGCTGGAACGTCTTCGTCCTTGAAGGAATACTCTCTTTGGAGTCTTGGACCCGAAGTCTTTTGCTGTTTTCGGAGTTGCTTTTGCGACGTCTGGTTAGCGTCAACAGCTGTTACAGGTGATTTGCCTTTACCGTGAGAGGCAAAGTTCGAGTTCGGAGGATTAGCCGTCGGTCGGTTCCTCTCGGCCTTCTTCCTTCGGAGGAAGCGTTCGGCTTGTTCACCGTGCACCTTCAAGTCTTTCCAAGTGTCAGACGGTGTTGTTCCCATCGCTTCCAACACATCCAATGCAAGGTTGTTGTGGCAAGTTTGGAGGATGAACTCCTCAGTGATCGGGTCCCAATAGTTCATCGCCTTGTTCCGGAACCTCTTGACGAAGGTGTCGACCAGCTCCCCTTCCTTTTGTTTCTCGTCGAGCAACGTTCCGATGGATATTTCGGTGTCGTCGTCGAAGAAGTTAGCGAGGAACTTAGTCTCCATGTCGTCCCAGCTATTTATGCTTCCTGGCTTGAGGCAACGATACCAATCAAAGGCGGCTCCACGAAGAGTGCCAACGAAGGATCGTACCATCAGAGGCTCATTACCAGAGATAACACCCAGGTGTGATTTGAAGTAAATCAAATGTTGCGTGGGTAAACCCTTCCCATCAAACGGCGTGAAGTTAATTAGACTGAACTTCGCCGGATAGGGGATTGATTCCCATTCTCGCGGGTATGGACAAGGAATGCCCGTTTTCTTCATCTCTTGAGCGAAAATCAACGTATTGATTTTGCTCTCAAGATTTTTTATCTTTAGGTTTTCACCTGAGTCTTCATCAGCATTCTCGTTACCACCCCCTGCATTAACGGGAGGATTAGTGGCATTGTGAACTTCATTCGCATTCGTATCCTCATCTTCTTGATGAACCTGGTTACGACGACTTGGTTCGCCTTGCTGGTTCGCCAGTGCTTGAATTTGTTGCTCATGCATTTCTCTCATATTCTGTATGGCCATCTGCATTTCGAGCTTGAAGCTCTCTTGTTGCTTAGCCATGGCTTCTTCAAGCATCTTGGCTTCTTGTTCCGCGCTTATCATCAGTGACTCGCGGGGTTGTCCCTCGCTGGATACTGTGTTGTCTGATGCGATAGCAGAGCAGGAATCCGATTCTTCATCTTCTGACGGTAATCTTGTCCGAACCCTACCATATGTTCCTCGTATGATGGCTCCAGACTGTAGACGGGTCATCCGCCGGGGTACTTCCAGAATCGACTCGGGATTATCCTGTGTTGACGTCCCTTTGCTGGTCATATTAGTGGTGACCCTCAGAAATTCTCCATCTTCAACTACCCTTCTTCTTTGTCGGAAAGGCCTAGTCCTTGGTTTTGGCGTTTCGGTACTGAGCCTTTCGAAGACCGAAACTCTTTCAAGGACCGTCTTGATGCAGTTGCACTCAGACAATACTGCCCGAATGAGTTTGGAACAGGGACACTGAGTTTCTAGTCCTCGAGGACTCCTCTTCCTGGTTTTCCTCGTACCACCAACACTATAGTACAACTCGTCGGCTTAACAGTCGGAGTAATCTATCGTGTGTTGGCATGACTTCTCAGGTATAACGTCGTCATCATCAGACGACAACGTTTCCTTCTGAGGGCGAACTGCCTTCTTTGGGCTCTCAAGAGTCACGCGCCTCGAGACATGAATTTTTGGGCGTGAATTCTCAGCGGGCTCTTGGACTTCGATGCGCAAATTAGTGCGCGCAGCTACCTTGAGCTCCTTGTCATGTTGGAGGTGACGGCGACCCCTAGCATGTTGAGTCGTTCGGGGCTTCTTTATCGGGCCCAAACATTCTTGAACTGGAGCTTTGCATCGTCCATCGGGAAGCGGACCGAGGCGCTCCAAAACTGACTTCTTTCTTCGGGATGATTCCGCGGGATCTCCCGGAGTAGTTACTGGGATTACCGGCGACTTTGGTTGATTCGCCGGAGGTTGACCTTGCTTCGAAGGCTGCAACGATTGTGCCTTAGCCTGAATCGCCGCTTCAGACTTTGGCCTCCATACTTGGCAGGTTGGTGGCGGCTTCTTGGCCACTTCCTTCTGCAGTCTTCTACGGGCTTCTTGGACTTGAGCCCGTGCCTGCGCTGACATTGCACGGCGCTTGCGAATGCGCTCCTCAAGTGTCGAACGGTTCCGTTTGACACGGACCCATTCGTTCGTTGGCGGCTTGGAGGAGTCGCCATTCATCGGTCGTTGAGGCTGTTTGCCTCTCCTGTTCTTCAGATCCGCATTGTAGCAGATTCCATCGGTGGACTCCATCGCTTTGGCGAATTCTTTGGCCAAGCGTTGGCGTTGCCTTTGGCAGGCTCTCTTTGAGAGAGTCACCGCTCCTTTGGTGACGGAGGAATTGGTTGGAACCAGCTTGATCTGGTTGGAGGTTGGTGGAGCCTCACCCGACGCAGCTTTGGTGTCAATCGGGGTGAGATCATCGTTGGTAGCTTCAACTTCTTCGTACCAACGTACCTTTCTCCTGGAGGAGAACTTATTGGACTTGCGGGGGGAGGTCGATCTGGACGAGGATGACAGATACTCCTCGAACTTCTGTTGATCGAATTCATATTCGACCTCCTCTTCGACCGGGATCGAGATCCGCCGCTGTGACGCATCGATCTCTGCAGCGAGATCGTTGGCTCTGTGGGTTTTTTGCCAACGCCGGGGTTAGTCCGTGGACCACCGCGCGATCTAGATCCGGTCGGATCTACACGATTTGACGGGTGTTATCTCACTAAGGAAATAACAGCCGGGGGGTACTATTTCACCAAGGAAATAATAGCCTTTAGTTCTCGGGATCAAAGGCCAAGCTTTGATCCGGAGTATTACTTCGTGTAGATCTCAGATCTGGTTTCTCTCTCTCAAACTCCTACCTTTTGTGACATGGATGCTCGCCAAGAACCAGATCTGAATGTCCAAGTCTTCAAGTCTTCAAAACTCCAAGCTCAGTTATCAATTCGGCAGAGTTTCGGCTCCAAAAGTTCCAACCTCCCAAAATGAGCACTCAAGGGTCTATTTATAGGCTCTCAGATCTGTGCTTTGGCACAGATCTGGGTCGGCCACCCATAGGTGGCTCGGCCACCCATGGGTGGCTCGGCCATGTGGCCGAGCCACCCCTTGTGGCCCGGCTTTGGCCGGCCACCTGGTAGTTCGACTTCGGCCGAGTCACCCGCGGTGTAGGCCACCGTTGCTGTCCGCTGTCCGGTTCTGCGGTTTATCTGAGCTTCGTCGCTGATCTGGACTCTGATTTGTTGATCTGAATCCTGATTTGGCAGTAAATCCGCCTTGGCGTTCGAGTTCGAATCCGTTCTACGGTCGGATGACTCGTTGACTTCCCGAACCGTTAGCTTGATTCCGCACGCGAATGGATGCATTCCGTTGGTTGCGTGCGATTCGTTAACCTCGTCGCCTCATTAATCCGCTTCGTTGCGTGTCACTTGGCTTCGGTGTTATGAACTGACGCTCGTGTTTGGATAAGTCACCCGATGGTTCGTCGGTTTGTGCCGAGCTGTGCTAAGGGACCTATAAGCAATTTTATACGCCTACAGTACCTAGGAGTCATCTCCGGTAATGAGCCTCTGATGGTACGGTCCTTCGTTGGCACTCTTCGTAGAGCCGCCTTCTTATCGGGAAGTTCCTTGAAGAACATTACACTTAATATTCTAGAGGATAACCCAAAATCATTTTCACCACCAAAATCCCTCACTGATCAATTTCAATTGACAGTGAGTCCACCAAAAATGTCTTTCCGGCCCTCTTGACTCTTTCCATGAACAAGAGGCCCACTTTCAGTTCAGATTCCCCTTTCGATAAACGAAAGAACTCCATTCTTTTTCTCTTTGGTTAAGCCTTCTCATGGTTATAACCGAAGTTGAAATTTTACTTCGATAAACGAAAAACTCATCTTCAGATTAGATAACCAGTCCTATAAAAGGTAAGTTTATCTAGATCTTCCAGATTCTCGGAGTGGAGATCCCACATCTAGTTTCTTTTACCCTGGAAATAGAATATAAAATTCTTCCTTTCCAAAATCAAGGAATAGAATATAAAATTCTTTCTTCCTTGTATTCGGGTTCGCCTTCACCCTAAAAGAAGACCGGGAAACAGAATATAAAATTCTTCCTTTCCCGCACCAACCTTTTCCAAGAATTTGCCAATCTAGGATTCATCCTAGGAAGTTTATCCCGAATCCTAAGCAGGGATAAGTCTGTGCCTAACACGTGCTGCCGATTTAGTCTTTCTCCGTAGAAAAAGACACCAGAGTTCGATTCTGGGGTATTTTATCCCGAAGCCTAAGTAGGGATAAGTCTGCGCCTAACACGCGCTGCCGGTTTAGTCTTTCTCCGTAGAAAAAGACACCAGAGTTCGATTCTGGGGTATTCTATCCTGAAACCTAAGCAGGGATAAGCCTGCGCTTAACCCGCGCTGCCGGTTAGTTCTTAACCGTTAAAAAGAACATCCGCCTATATATTCAACATTGTGGCAGGTTGTTATTAATAACACCAAAATCCATGCCTTACACGCGTGGGGAATTTTATCCCGAAGCCTAAGTAGGGATAAGCCAGCATCTAACACACGTTACCGGGTAGCCTATTCCCATGACAATGGCAAAGTCTACGTATTCGAAATCGTAGCACCAAGTCTAAGAGAATTCACTCTCTTAGCACAACGTCACATGCAGAACGGATTTAGACAATCCGCATGCTAGCCCGACTCAAACGGTAGTCGGTAAAGGCTAATCAAATCCGTTGAAGGCTGGGGGTTAGCCAAAAATCCTAAAGTCAACGCCTAACACGCGTCGCCGGGTAGTCTATTCCCGTGAGAAAGACGAAGTCTATATATTCAATATCGTAGCACTAAGAGCGTTAACTCTCTTAGCACAACGTCACATGCGGAACGGATTTAGACAATCCGCATGCTAGCCCGACTCAAACGGTAGTCGGTAAAGGCTTATCAAACCCGTTGATGGCTGAGGGTTTGCCAAAAATCCTATAAATACGCGAGTCACTGACGCACCAGCCCCATTAGTTGGTTTCGTGACTTAGACATCCAACAAATTCAGGATAAAATCCACACGTGCAGATGAATCAGCTTTAATAGTTGGTCCTGCAGCTCCATATTTTGGACCGCCATGCTCCAATACCTCAAGAGATTAAGCTGTGTATACTCCAACAAACGTCAAGCGATCCGAAACCCTAGGGTCAACGCCGGTCAACACGTAACCCTAGGTCAACACCAGTCAACACGTTACAATCAAACAGTCAACGTACGACGTTCGAAACCCTAGGGTCAATGCCGGTCAACACGTAACCCTAGGTCAACGCCTATCAATGCGTTGCAATGAAAGAATCAATACTCCGAAAAGTATACGAGTATAAACTGCTTCTTAACACTCCAATAAGGTATATGAGTATAAACTATTCCCTATTATTGTTTGAGAAGTTTTTGGAGAATATTTTTCTAAAAATATTCTTAAGGATAAGTCAACAACACTACGCCGGATAACGCGTCGCAAATAAAGACTCAACGTCAACGATCGATGGTCGGTTCTATGTTAAAAGATCAGAAAATCAGGAATCGACTTCAAGTTCAAAATTCCAACAACGGTCAGACAATAAATGCAGCACCAGAACCCTTACGGACATTCGACAAAGCACCGAATAGCCTGAAGGATTGAAAGAATCAAGAACAGAAGCCATTCCAAGGTCCCGTTACACCGACTGAAGGTTGGGACAATCATATCCAAAGTATTCCAGACTCTTCTATAAAAGAACGAGACTGAAATACTTTGGAGGGGGTATCTGTAGGTGTATAAAACTGCTTATGGGTCCCTTAACACAGCTTGGCATGACAATTCGACAAACCAACGAACCATCGGGTGACGTATCTAAACACGAGCGTTAATCTGCAACACCGAAGCCAAGTGACACGCAACGAAGCGGATTAACGAGGCGACGAGGCTAACGAACCGCACGCAAACAACAGAATACATCCACTCGTGTGCGGAATTAAGCTAACGGTTCGGCGAGTCAACGAGTCATCCAACGGTATAACGGATTCGAACTCGAACTCCAAGGCGGATTTACTGCCAAATCGGGATCCGGACTGCCAAATCAGAGCAACGGATTCGAACTCGAACTCCAAGGCGGATTTACTGCCAAATCGGGATCCGGACTGCCAAATCAGAGCTCAGATCAATGACGAGGCGGATTTACTGCCAAATCAGGATCCGGACTACCAAATCAGAGTTCAGATCAACGACGAAGCGGATTTACTGCCATATCGGGATCCAGACTGCCAAATCAGAGTCCAGATCAATAATAAAACTCGGATAAACCGCAAAACCGGACAACAGACACAACGGCGAACACCCGGCCAAAACCAAGCCACCCGAGGAAGGCTTCGGATTTTATTGTAGGCGTATAAAACTGCCTATAGGTCCCTACGAACGGCTCAGTGCTAAGAAAAGATGATGAACGTCATAATCTAAGTCACAGGAGCTTGATTAATATCGACAAACACATGAAGTGGGTTGACGAACTATGTGAAGCAACGGAGTTTCAGAATAATGAGGATACGAACGGATCGGGAGCCCCGTGTCACTTACAAAAGACGAAATACCCTTCGTGTCTCATTTATTCCACAGATGATCTAATCATTGGAGCTTATAGAACTCCTCATCGTCTTTCCAACGCAATTTGAATCACTTAAATCCGAGTTCGGATGAAAAAGTTATGGCGAAAATGGACAAGTGTGCAAAACAAAATGTCTCGGCCCGAGCCGAGACACCCAAAGGTGTCTCGGAACTTGTGGAGCTGTTTTGACCATGATCCCATTTGAATCTGAAGAAACTTAAAACATGAAAGTTGTAGATCTATTTGTCATATTTCCAATGCATCTTGGATCAGGTCATTTGGAGATCATACGAGAAAGTTATGTTCAAAATACCCGAGACACTCACAAGTGTCTCGGCCTGGCCGAGCCACCTGGCCGAGCCAGCTCGGATCTGGGCCCTGATCTGGGCCCAGATCCGCTTTCAATGCCTATAAATAGAGGGCTGTAGGCTCATTTTCAAAAGGTTAGAAAATTTGGAGAGACGAAGCCCTGCTGGATTCAAGACTCAGAACTTAAAAAGATCCAAGCTTTGGGACTTCGAGGACTTGTTCATCCAGATCTGGTGCTCGGCGATCGTCAACGCCAAATAAGGCAGGTGTTCGAGAGGACCGGATCTCAGATCTACGCAGGCATACTCCGGATCAAAGCTTGGCCTTTGATCCCGAGATTTGGACGATTATTTCCTTGGTGAACTAATCCTCCCCGGCTATTATTTCCTTGGTGAAATAATACCCGTCGTACTGCGTAGATCCGACCGGATCTAGATCTCGCGGTAGTCCACGGATAAACCCTGGCGTTGGCAAAGAACCCACATAAAGCGAGCGACCGTAAAACAGGAGCTCGCGATCTGTTCACAAGGAGAAAGTTGTAATTTTTCTTAAGGAGAAAGTTGTAATCTTTTTCTTTATTTTTGATTTCGTTGTAACCGGATCTTATAAAAAGACCGGATCTTTGTAACTCAAAAAGTTGTTATTTAAAGATAGCAATGGAATTAATAATGAAGAGAATACTATTTTCCCCGCGAACCAATCTGGCGACCATCAGGTATAAATAGGCCATGTGTTGTTCATTTGAAAAGGTTGGATTTTTTGGAGGCGAAGCCCTGCTGGATTGAAGACTCAGATCTAAAAAAGAT